>NW_028270155.1:82294601-82604959 GCF_037043375.1 Chiloscyllium plagiosum
TTTTTTTACCTAAATGTTCTGGGGCTTCAGCAATCTTCTTTCTAATGTTTTGCCTCCATTTTGCTGAGAACATGCTCCCATTATTGAGGAAACCGCATTGAATCCTTTCTGTCTTGGGCACCCATCAGCTCCATGGCATTACAAGGGACTTGGAACATGTATAAGGTTGTGAATTTGCAACCGTTTCAGTTTGTTGTGATCCTTTTCTCACAGAAATGTTCAGAAGTAAGTTTAGTATGAAATGAAAGCATTCAGTTTAAACTTATAACATGTTTACTGTTTAAATGTGTTATTAACATTCATTCACTCTTTTTCTGAATCCCAGTTAATGACTATCTAGATCAGTTTGTTTCCCTCTAAAGTGTTATTTATGTCCATGTGGTAAAATGATACTTTTAGAGAATGCATTGCTGACCAAATGTACTGCTTTGCCCTAGGCAATGTTATTCTTCAGAGTTGTGTTGCAGCTGCAGCCGTCAAGGTAATGGTTAGTGGAAATGTTCTGTAATACTATGCAATACTATGTACTCCTTAGTTAGAATGTGGGCATTCCTGAGTCATGCTATCATTCACCCAACTTAGAATAATGGTGTCCAGAATTGGTCCTGGATTCAAATTATCTGTCCCCTTCTTAGCAACACATTAGATGGACCTGAACCAGATTAACTACACCAGTTCAACAGTATGGCTCATCATCAGTTTCTTAAGGGCAACTAACTGCGAGCAATAAATGATCTGATCAGCAATGTACACATTGGGTAAATAAGGCAATCATGAATTGCATATAACTATATTCACAAGAACAAGTCTGTAATTAAGTAAGTGCAAAGGTAGTCTTAGAGAGAATTTAAATTTAAACTCTTCAGCCAAGAATTGATATATGTGTTCTGTATTTTAAAATTGAACAAATCCTTTATTACTGGAGATTATGTGGACTGAACTAACCTTTCTTCAGCATTATGTCTCTGAGTCTTCAAAGGGTTGCTGTGTTGTAGCATTGCTTAGCTTTCCTAGAAGCTATTGAAATTTGTTTTGAACTTTTAAGACAGAGATTTGAATCAAAACTTAATTCCGCTTTTAAAAAGATGGTGTCTCCGCGTCCTGTCATGCATGTGCCTTTTTGTTTACCACCAATCAATAAATGTGATAGGACTGACTGCACAAATGCAATCGGCTGCAATGGTGGTCACATCATTTAACATGAGTCCTGGAGTGGAAAGGGAGTCAGTGACTATTCGGTTAAATGATAAAATATATAAGTATTGAAATCTAAAACATTTTAAAGCCTAGATGATCAATAAGAGCATCAGTAAACTAACCAATTATGTCTGTAAAGGAATGTTGTTTTTCTATTCGTTCATGGGACGAAGGCCTCACTATCTCGGCCATCATTTAATGCCCATCACTAGTTGCCCAGAAGCAGGTGAGAGTCAACTTCATTGCTGTGGGTCTGAAGTTAACTATAGGCCAAATAGTGATTTCCTTCACTAAAGGACATTAGTTAATGTGATGGGTGTTCCCTGAAAATTGTACAACAAAAACATGGTCATCATTAGATTCTTAATTCTAGGTTTTTACTGAATTCAAATCTCACCATCTGCATTCACGGGATTCAAACCCAGAGCATTTCATAGAACATAGAACATAGAACATAGAACAATACAGCACAGAACAGGCCCTTCGGCGCACGATGTTGTACCGAACATTTGTCCTAGCTTAAGCACCATCCATGTACCTATCCAATTGCCACTTAAAGTTCGCCAATGATTCTGACTCTGCCACTCCCACAGGCAGCGCATTCCATGCCCCCACCACTCTCTGGGTAAAGAACCTATCCCTGACATCTCCCCTATACCTTCCACCCTTCACCTTAAATTTATGTCCCCTTGTAACACTCTGTTGTACCCGGGGAAAAAGTTTCTGATTGTCTACTCTATCTATTCCCCTGATCATCTTATAAACCTCGATCAAGTCACCCCTCATCCTTCTCCGTTCCAATGAGAAAAGGCCTAGTACTCTCAACCAATCCTCGTACGACCTATTCTCCATTCCAGGCAACATCCTGGTAAATCTCCTCTGCACCCTCTCCAAAGCTTCCACATCTTTCCTAAAGTGAGGCGACCAGAACTGCACACAGTACTCCAAATGTGGCCTAACCAAAGTCCTGTACAGCTGTAACATCACTTAACGACTCTTGAATTCAATCCCTCTGCTAATGAACGCTAATACACCATAGGCCTTCTTACAAGCTCTATCCACCTGAGTGGCAACTTTCAAAGATCTATGAACATAGACCCCAAGATCCCTCTGCTCCTCCACCTTATTAAGAACCCTACCGTTTTGGCAGGGTTGAACTCCATCTGCCACTCCTCAGCCCAGCTCTGCATCACATCTAAGTCCCTTTGCAGCCGACAAGAGCCCTCCTCACTATCCACAACTCCACCAATCTTCGTATCATCTGCAAATTTACTGACCCACCCTTCGACTCCCTCTTCCAAGTCATTAATAAAAATTACAAACAGCAGAGGACCCAGAACTGATCCCTGCGGAACTCCACTTGTAACTGGGCTCCAGGCTGAATATTTACCATCTACCACTCTCTGACTTCGACCGGTTAGCCAGTTTTCTATCCAACTGGCCAAATTTCCCTCTATCCCATGCCTCCTGACTTTCCGCATAAGCCTACCATGGGGAACCTTATCAAATGCCTTACTAAAATCCATGTATACTACATCCACTGCTCTACCCTCATCCACATGCTTGGTCACCTCCTCAAAGAATTCAATAAGACTTGTAAGGCAAGACCTACCCTTCACAAATCCGTGCTGGCTGTCCCTAATCAAGCAGTGTCTTTCCAAATACTCATAAATCCTATCCCTCAGCACCCTTTCCATTACTTTGCCTACCACCGAAGTAAGATTAACTGGCCTGAAATTCCCGGGGTTATCCCTATTTCCTGGGCCTCCAGATTAACAGGCCAGTGATAATATCACTAGGCCATCACATCCCTGTGTCTGGCGTGTTGAGGTCAGCACGAGAATATTTCCACTTGCCTATAAACTCAGTTGAATGGTACACATTGCACAAAAATGATGGATGGCTCCAAATTGCATGTTTTGTCAACAAAATGACAAATCAATCCACTGCTATCAGTTATCACGGATGTCAGATTACCTTGATGGAGTAATTTTAATTGGCTTGTGCGTGCATGCAGGTAAGCAAGCATGTGTTGTAATGAGTAACTATTTAAAAATGCACAACGTAGCTTTCAGTCAAGAATAAATTGTTGTTATTTGAAGAATATCTGAAGAATAATTGGCTTGCTGATATCTAAGAAATATTTCTGACAGGTTCACCTTTGGTGAATGCCCAGTTTGAGGCTCAAGAAAATAAGTTGTACTAAAATATACAGGGAAAAATAAAACATCATATAAACAAGTACAAGCTGCGTTTATTCATTCACCAATAAAATCACACTATTGAGAATTTGCATGAACCTCAGTTTTTCTAGTCTCTGGATACTCAACGACTGGGTGCAACTGGAATGTCTGGAAGTCATGACGTACTGATGTTGTGTTAATTGTCTGGGAAGTTTACATTTCCGGTAGGAAGTCCCCTGGTGCCTGAAGCCCACTAATATTTAGCCAATAAAGATGTGGATTTTAGGTCACAGTTAAGGTGGAGAGTAGAGTGGGGATGTAATGATTGTAGAACATTTCACATAATGCATTAAATGATGTCTATGATAAAGTAACTAGTGTAACGTTATTATAACTCCAGCTCTGGTCCCTCTGCTTGACAAGGAAGGAAATACAATCACTATAACATCTATCTGTGGTTTTCAGCTATGAAGAGGAATTATTACGCACCGATGTGCAATGGAAAAGCTCAGAAAGTACACTATGTTTTAATATTCGAAGTTTAGATGTTCTGAGTTTTCATATTTAGATTTTAGTGTTATAACATCACCAAACCAACATCTAATTAGTGAGGTATATGAAAGAATGAATAAGATTCTCACGGTCCCTACCTTTTATCCAGTGAATCCATAGCCGAGGGAACGGGCTTGGCAGAATTACCGGGGAAAGAAGACCCTGTTGACCCTAACCCTAGTCTGGCACTGTGAAGGGACATGAGAGGTGTGGAATAAGTGGGAGGCCTCGGCCACCGGTGAAATACCTCTAGTCTTATTGTTACATTCACTAACCCGGTGAGACAGGGAGGAGAGCCACGAGGGGCTCTCGCTTCTGATTGGAAGTGCCCGGGCGGCCGGGCGCCACACGCTCCGGGGACAGTGGCAGCGGGGAGTTTGCCTAAGGCAGTAACACCTCTCGCACTGTAACGCACGTGTGCTAAGGCAAGCTCAGGGAGGACAGAAACGTCCCATGGAACGGAAGGGCAAAAGCTTACCTGATCTTGATTTTCAGTCCGAGTACAATCCATGAAAGTGGGGCGTCATGATGCTTATGATCTTTTGGGTTTTGAGCAGAAGGTGTCAGAAAATTTACCACAGGGGTAACTGACCCCTGTAATGGCGTCGCTGTTTGATCCTTCAATGTCGGCTCTTCCTATCATTGTGAAACAGAATTGACCAAGTGTTGGATTGTTCACTCACTTATGGGAAACGTGAGCTGGATTTAGACCATCGTGCGACAGGTTAATTTTACCTTAATGGGAAAGTGTTGTTGCAAGAGTAATCCTACTCAGTATGAGAGGCCCCACAGATTCAGACATTAGGTGTATGCGCTTGGCTGAGGAGTCAATGATGTGAAGCCACCATCTGTACATGTATGACTGAACACCTCTTAGTCATAATCCCACCCAAATGCAACGATACCCTAGCGCCGCTGATCACTGCTTGGTTTGGGATAACCAACTTCGATCAGTGCATTGTGCTGTTCGGTTCTGATTAGGCACACCGCCATATGGGCACTACCTCTCTCCTTCATATTCATGAGGAACTTGGGGCTAAATCATTTGAAGACGACCTGGTTCTGGCTCAGACAGTACTGTCATGCGTATTCCCACTTCACACGTTCTCAAAATGGTTCAGAACCTACAGTAAATAGGAATAAGCTCCTGTTTCAAATTAGGGAAAACAATTCTTGTTGTGAAAATACAAGCTCCGGATATGAGCAGTGGTTCCAGTTTCAGACATAGTTGAACCTTGCCAATTCATTTAAGCCAAAGGAAAAGAGAAGTAGAAGCAAAAGAGGAAACTATTACATGCTTTTGGCTCTCATTAAATACGGGGCAAATTAAACTGACATATTGGAGGCAAGAGTAAAAACCACATCAATGTTATCTGCGTAAGCCTACCCAAGGAAGTCAATTAAAACCTTTGGACATAAATTTCCCTGAACAGATTAAAAAAATAGGTATTGCATAAACATTTTATAAATAAACACAGTAAAAATAACCTAAAGAATGGTAAAATAGACAATGTGTCAGGAGAACAGAATACAGTGTTTGGTCAATGCCACTATTATGGATGATTATTCCTATAGGAAATGCCAATCCAGCTCAGTCACTGAGCTGATTAATAAATGGTCAATACAAACCATCCATATTATTCAGCCTGGAATGTGACAACACATAGACACATACAGCTACAACAGAGGCAGAATTTGACTGACAATCATCAAGGTAAGGGGAATTCAGTGAATGCTTAACATGGGCATATAAAAGTAGAACATAGAACAGTACAGCAGAGTACAGGCCCTTCGGCCCTCGATGGTGTGCCAACCTTGTATCCTACTTGATGATCAGACTAACCTACATACCATTATTGTACTAACATCCATGTGTCCATCCAACAGTCCCTTAAATGTCCCTAATGTATCTGACTCTATTACCATTGTTGGCAGTGCATTCCACACACCCACCACACTCTGTGTAAAGAACCTACCTCTGACATTTCCCCTAAACCTTCCTCCAATCAACCTGAAATTGTGTCCCTTATGATAGACATTTCTGCCATGGGAAAAAGTCTCTGGTTATCCGCTCTATCTGTACCTCTCAACATATTGCACAATTTCTATCAAGTCACCTCTCATCCTTCTTCACTCCGTTGAGAAAATCCAAAGCTCCATCAACCTTTCTTCATAAGACATGCCCTCCAGTCTAGACAGCACCTTTGAAAATCTCCTCTGCACCCTCTCTAAAGCTTTCTCATCTTTGCTATAGCAAGGTGACTAGAACTGAACACAATATTCCATGTGTGATCTAAATAGAACTGTATCGAGTTGCAGCATAACGTTGCAGCTCTTAAATACAATCCTCATGTTAATGAAAACCAACACACCATTTGCCTTCTTAACAATCCTAACAACTTGGGTGACAACTTTGGGGGATCTATGGACATGGACCCCAAGATTCCTCTGTTCCTCCACACTACCACGATACCTTTATCCTTTATCCTGGTATTCTGCATTCAAATTAAACCTTCCAAAGTGAATGATTTCACACTTTTTCAGGTTGAACGTCATCTTCCATTCATCAGCCCAGTTCTACATCCTGTCAATGTACCGTTGCAACCTACAATAGCCCTCCACACTATCCACAACTCCACCAACCTTTGTGTCATCAGCAAACTAACTAACCCATCCTTCCACTTCCTCATCCAAGTCTTTCATAATAATCACAAAGAGCTAAGGTCCCAGAACCGATCTCTGTGGAACACCACTGGTCACCGAGCTCTAGTCTGAATACTTTCCAACTAACACCACTCTCTGCTTCTATGTTCCTGCCAATTCTGTATCCAGACAGACAGGTTTCCCTGTATGCCATGCATCCTAACTTTCTGAATGAGCCTACTATGAGGAACCTTATCAAATGCCTTACTAAAATCCATGTATACCACATCCACTGCTCTACCTTTATGTTTTGTCCTCAAATAACTCAATAAGGTTTGTGAGGCATCACCTACCCTCCACAAAGCCATGCTGGATATCTCTAACCTAGTTATGCTTTTCAAAATAATCATAAATGCTCTCTCTCAGAATCATCTCCAATAATTTGCCCACCGCCAATGTAAGACTGACTAGTCTGTAATTCTCAGGGATACCCCATCCATTCCTTGAACAAAAGAATAACTGGCACTACTCCATTGGCCCATGAGGATGCAAAGATCATTGCAATCTCTTCCCTCGCTTCCTGTATTAAACTTGCATATATCTCATCTAGCTCAGGGGACTTACTAACCTCATGTTTTCAAAATCTTTCGAAATTTCCACCACATCCTCCTTCTTAACATCAACCTGTAGGAGCTTATCAGCCTGTTTCATGCTGTCTTCACAATCGGCAAGGTCCCTCTCGCCAGTGAATACTGAAGCAAAGTGTTCATTAAGGACCTCCCTACCTCTTCCAACTCCAGGTACAAGTTCCCTCCACTGTCCCTGAATGGCCCTATCCTCACTCTGGCTGTCTTCTGGTTCCTCTCCTAAGTGTAGTATGCCTTAGGATTTTCCTTCATCTTACTCACTCATGCTTTTTCCTGCCCCTTTCTTGCTCTGCTAAGTCCATTCTTCAGTTCCTTCCTGGCTCCCTTGAAACCCTCTTAAGCCCTGTCTGATCCTTGCCTCCTCAACCGTAAGTAAGCTTCCTCTTCTTCTTGACTAGATATTCCACATTCCTTGTCACTCAACATTCCTTCACCGTACCATCCCTTATTTGCCTCAGTGGGACAAACTTGTCTAGCACTATCAGCGACTGCACCCTAAACAACCTCCGTCGTGCATTTCCCTGAGAACATCTAGAACATAGAACATTGCAGCTCAGTACAAGCCGTTTAGCCCACGATGTTACACCGCCCTGTGAAACCAATCTGAAGCCCATCTAAGTGACACTATTCCATTCTCGTCGATATGCCTATCCAATGAACATTTAAATGCCTTAAAGATGGCTAGCCCACAACTGTTGCAGGCAGTACATTCCACGCTCCAACTGATCTCTGAGTAAAGAAACTATCTCTGATATCTACTGCCCCTCAATTTAAAGCTCTGTCCGCTTGTGCTAGCCATCACCCTCCTATGCAAAAGGCTCTCACTGTGCATTCTATCTAGCCCTATGATTGTCTTGTATGTCTCAATTAAGTTACCTCTCAACCTTCTGTCTAATGAAAACAGCCTCAAATCCATCAACCGTTCTTCATAAGACTTGCCCTCCATACCTTGCAACATCCCCAAATCTACTCTGCACCCTTTCAAAAGCATCCACATCCTTCCTATAACGCGATGACCAGAACTGCATGCAATACTCCAAGTGCGACCGCACTAGAATTTTGTACAGCTGCGGCATGATCTCATGGTTCCAAAACTCAATCCCTCTACCAACAAAAGCTAATACACTGTATGCCTCCTTAACAACCCTAACCTGGATGCAACTTTGAGGGATCTATGTACATGGACACCAAGATCTCTAAGCTTGTCTATACTTCCAAGAATCTTATCATTCACCCAGTACTCCGCATTCCTATTACTCCTTCCAAAGTGAATCACCTCACACTTTTGAGCTTTACACTACATTTGCCACCTCTCAGCCTAGCTCTGCAGATTATCTATGTTTCCCTGTAAACTACAACATCCTTCAGCACTATCCACAACTGAACTGACTTTAATGTCATCCGCAAATTTACTAACCCATTCTTCTACTCCCTCATCCAGGTCGTTTAAAAAAAATGACAAACAGCAGTGGACCCAAAACATATCTGTTCCCAATCTCAGCCACCCAGTTCCTGCCTAGTAGCATTGTAATTCCCTTTCACCCAATTAAATACTTCCCTGCACCGTCTGCTCCTATCCCTCTCATTCCTCACTTTACACATATCATTGGTACCAACCTGCACAGCAACTTCTAGTCCCCACCCTCCCCTGTCAGGATGCCCTGCAGCCATTCAATGATATCCGTGACCCTGGCCTAGAGGAGGTAACACACCATCCTGGTGTTACGCCTTCAGCTGCAGAATCTGCTGACCATTCGCCTGACGAAAGAATCCCCTGTTACTGTTGCTCTTCCTTTTTTCTTCATCGCCTTTGTACAGTTAAGATGCTTGTGGTGCCAAAACCTTCTCTCTGACTGCATTTCTCTGAGAAACCAGCTCCCACTTCAGCTTCCAAAATAGAATCCTGGTTAGTGAGCAGGTCCCCAGGTATTCCCACATTATCTGCCTGTCCTTTCTCGACCGGACAATGGTCACCCATGTACCCCCCTGTGCTATGGTGTGTTCACCTCTCTAAACATACTATCAAAGTAAATCTCACCTTCGCGGATACGCCAGAATGGTTCCAACCACTTCTCAAGCTTCAAGACACAGAGCTCTAGCTTCTGCAGCTGGGAACACTTCCTGCACATGTGCTTATTCTGGAGACTGGCAGCATCTAGCAGTCCCTACATATGACAAGCTGCACACGCTGTTTTACTGTGCTTTCCTGACATCTCTTATTTTATTAATCATCGCAATCTATCACTAGGGTATGAGAAGGTTAACTGTAACGAAGTTTCCACACCTCTAAAACTACAGGTTAAGAAAGAGTTAACCCATAATTGTCAAATCTGGAGCCTTCCCATCTTTCAAAGTCATGAACTCAGCACCAGCTGCACTGAAAATTCTCGAAGTGTTCCTGCAGTTCACAAATTGATGAGTCCCTCCTCAACTCCCGGGATTGCTGTTGCTCCTGGTTTTCCGAACTCTAGATGGATGACAGGTTTTTGCGGGACAGGAGATTGATTATTCACTTCAGTACTCCAAGCCTCTAACCTGTGACTATTCCCACTGTAGTTATTTGACTAATCCAGTTCAGATTCTGGTCAGTTGTAAACCCCAAGATGTCGAATGCTGAGGATTTAGTGATGACAATGGCATTGAATATCAAGTCCCAGTGATTGAGATTTTCTCTTATTAGAGGTGGTCATTGCCTAGCATTTATGTATCATGAATGTTACTTAGTCACCTTTCAGGCAACCTTTCAGACTGACTAATCTTAATCCATGTCTTTGTCTGTTATGAAACGGGCAAGTAAAGTTTATGTATTACCAGGAAATAAATGGTTTGAACAGGGGGCGAGTGGTGGATTCCATCTGTGTGATGCAAATACATTCAGGAGCTATTCTCAGTGTGAGAGTGGTAGGTCATTGTTATAAACAATGGACTGGCCTGTCTCAGTGTAACAGCAATGAAGTCTAAGATTTAAAGAGAAAGACAGTTTCACATTTGGATCGATGGTAGATCGAAGGTTGTATTCTGTCTCCATGTAACATAATCCAAATGTGGTGTAAACATTTCAGTATATTGTAACAGTGTAACCCTGTTTGATCAATGCAAGAAGTGGTGAGATCAATTGTGTCAATATAACACCATCAGAGTGTGCTGTAAACAGTTAGATTGTCCCAGGTTCAAGGTTGCTTATTGATGGTATAAACAGTGGGAAGGACTGTTTCATTGGAGGGATATACTTTACAGAAATCTGAACAGAGAAGCAGTTTCATCCATTGAGAATGGCCCATCATTTGATTAGAAAGCATGGTATCCAGACGCATCATAGTCAACTGTTCTGCCCAAGATTGCACGAAATTACAGAGAGTTGTGAATGTAACCTAGTCCATCACGAAAACCAGGCTTCCTTTAATGGACATGGTCTGCTTTTCCTGCTTCCTGGGGAAAGCCACCAACATAATCCAAAAAACTCTCCCACTCCTGTTATAATCTCTTCCATTCTCTTCCAACAGACAGAAGATACAGACATTTGAAAATGCACACCAACAGATTTCAGAGCAGCTTCTTCCATGATGTTATCAGACTTAGGAACAGACCTCTCCTGTATTAGAATGCATCTTTCTCTGCACATTCCCTACAGCTGTCACACCATATGCTGCAGTCTGTTCTATTAGCATGATGTACTTTTGTAAGGTATGATTTGTCTGAATAGCACGCAATACAATATTTTGTCGCATGTACCAAGATACAATGAAATAAGAAATCAAATTAAATCAACTCAGATCATGGCAATTGACATTATTGCCCAAAATCTGTTCTCTACGTGATGCCATTTGGAGCGTGAGAACAAAAAAGTAAAATAGGAATTAACCTAAAAGCATGCAGACTCCCAGAGTCGGAGAGAAATGGGGAAGAGACCTGAGTATTCACATAGAAGGTATTCTGTAGGTACAGCGCACATGAAGCAAACTGTTACAAAAGGAAATTTGAGTACTTGGAGATGGAAAATAAAAGCACAATTTCACCAAAGTTCCATAGTTTTTGTCTCCTTTCCTATCGAAATAAAAGTGTTACATTGGTAGCTTGGGACTTCTCACGAATCTAAGAATTCTTGGAAGATTATTCCATAAATTGATAATTACATCTGATTGTACAAGTGTTTTTCACAGGCAATGTTTTGGGAAAAAAAAGATTGCTCAGTTATAAAAAATTGAACTAATATCAGTCTTTAAAAATCATGCATGAGTACTCCTGAAATATTTCATTGCAGACAATGTCACATACACTACCATTACCATCCCTGATTTGGAGATGCCGGTGTTGGACTGGGGTGTACAAAGTTAAAAAAACTCAACATCCATCTATGCCATCTCCAACTAGCAGGACAGACCCAGCAAAGATGGCGACCCAGTGGTATATAGGCATGAGCGAGTTTCTCTGGAAGTCTTCAACATTGACTCTGGATGTCATGAAGTCTCATGGACTCAGATTAAACATGGACAAGAAAACTTCCTGCTGTTTACAATGTACTGTTCTCACTCAGCTGATGAATTAGGATTCCTCCACATTGAATAGCGCACAGAGGAAGTGCTGTTGATACCAAAGTACACAAAATGTTCTCTGGCTGGGGAACTTCAATGTTCACCAACAACAGTGGGTCAGCACTAGTGCGTTGAGCTGTTTGGGTCCCAAAGGACACTTCTGCTAGACTATTTCTGGGGTGGGTGGTGAAGGAACAAAGTAAAGGGGAAAAGTATATGTAACCTCATTCTCACCAATCTGCTGGCTGCAGACACACCGGTCCATGATGGTGTCTGTCAGAGTGACCACTGCACAGTCCTTGTGGAAAGGAAGTCCCAACAACACATTGAGAAAACCCACACCATTTAGTGTGGCACTATCACAGTGCTAAAGGGGACAGGTATCAAACATTCTAGGAACTCAAGATTGGGAATCCATGAGGCACTGGGAGCCATTAGCATTGCAGAATCACAGTCTAACACAATTTACAACCTCATGGCCCAGCATATCCTCCAGTCTACCATTACCATCAAGCCGAAGGATCAACCCTAGTTCAATGGAGAATGCAGGAAGGCATGCATGGAGCAGCACCAGGGAGATGTGAAAATGTGTTGTCAACCTGTTGGAGCTACCAAACAGGAGTATGTGCGTACCAAGCAGCACAGGCAGCAAGTTATCCCACAACCAATGACTCAAATTTGTCATGTCCAGTAATGCATTGTGATGGACAATTTAAAAAAAACACACTGGAGGAGTTGGAGACTAAACAAATACCCCCAACTTCTATGATGTAAGAGCCCAGCTCATCAGTGCAAAAGATGAGTCTGAAGCACTCACAACAATCTTTCACCAGAAATGCTAAGTGGATGATCCATCTTGGCCTGCTCCATTGGTGCACAGAGTCTTCAGACAATGGTATTGGAAGAGATTGTAGAAATATGTTAATATGGGCTGGTGTCACAGAAATACAGGCACCCAGAAAACAATTCTGCAAAGAATATGCATGAATATCTGACGAATGTTCCATAAGGATGCAGAGCTGATTTCACAAGTAGCCACAGGATATTCATTCCATTCTTTGCTGGGATGTGAGCATTCTTGGCAAAGCCAAGATTTACTGCCGACTCCCAAGTATCCTCGAGACGGTGGAGATGAGTGGTAGTCTTCTACATTGCTGTCTGTCTGGTGCAGGTGGACACACATACAGACTCACACTTCATCAAGATGGGAACTAAAGTCGTTGATTCTGAGGCTAGCTAATTAGAAACACAGGATTGGGTGAATGGGAGGATCTGAAACAAATATGCAGCTGTAGAGAAATTCTTTCTGAGATATGAATGGGTTTGAAGCCTGAAAATGGCCAGGGTCTGATAATCTACATGACAAGTACTGAAGAAAGTGACTCTAGAAATAACAGATGCATTGGTGGTCATTTTACAAGATTCTAACTGGAGCACTTAGAAAGTAAAGTAGAATCTGAGATTGTTAGAATGGACTTATAAAAAGAAAATCATGCTTGACAAACCACTGAAATTCTTTGCTAATGTGACTAATAGACTTGCTTTGCGTAGCCAATGGATTGGTTTATGTGGACATTTGAAGGACTCTTGATAAAGTCCCACATAAAAGATTAATGTATAAAATTACAGTGCGTGGGATTGGGGTAGTATATTGAGTTGGATTGAAACTTGATTAGCAGACAGGAAACAAAGAGTAGGAATAAATGTTGATTTATGAATGGATAGTGAGGTATCTTTGAACAAGTATTGAGTTCACCACTTATCATGAGCAAAAACTATGAACAATAGTTATCGTTAGTAAAGCTGTTTGCACCACTTTTATCATATTTTACAAAAAAGTTTGAAGATCAGTGAGCAAAATATACACCAACAAACCACTGCTTTGCTTTCGTATGATGTCAGACTTTGATTTCTCTCAGAACATATCTGATGTGCTCCTGGTGACACTGGACTGGAATGGACTGGACTGGACTAGGCTGGACTGGACAGCTCTAGTAAATGATGCTGACTGTCTTTGGTTTTCCATTCACCTGATCCCCTGACATTGACTTACTATGGGTAAGAGTGAGGGATGCAGAAACCTTCACAATATTTGAGAAGTAATCAGATGTGTATTTACGAAGCCAAGGCAGACAAAGTTATGGATGTGAAGTGCTGGAAAATAGGTTTAGGAGAGGTGGATTTTTCTTTTGACTGGCCCAGATGCAATGGGCTGAAGGGCTTTTCCCTGTTCTGTAAATCTTTTTGACTCTATGGGTCCTCTTTTTGCTCAGTCTCATAACTGATGGTGATTGCATCTGCGTACTCCATCCACACATTGCTCTAACAAATGCAGCCTGGGTCCCGATCTTGCTTTAGCTCACTCTACTAACTGATACTGATTTTCTTCAGGTCCTGATCTCTCTTGCCCCTCTTAGTGATGCTGATTGCTTCAGGATCTTCCTGCCTTACTCCACTGTGTTTTTCTTTCTTGCAAAATTTTTAATAAACACATTTTTGTTAGGGTCAAATGAATACCGATAATGACATTTTATTTTTTAAAAAGCATTCATAGTTTGATAGCTCTGAAAATCAAACTGAAAGGATATTTTGCAACTGCTGTTAACTGCTCTCAGAACTGACTCTGGAGTCAGCTCGAGCAAGTATACAGCTGTACCCATTGTGGAAATGAATCATACAGAAATGCACTTTGCTGATGCATGAAACATGTAACATTGCCCATCAATAACAGGATGAAACTGCCTGAGATAGCAAAGAGTAAAATGATGGACTTTCTGCGCCTTTCCATCTCTGGGCCAAGGGGACCCTCTCTCTCAGTTTCTACCTGTAGTCTCCTGCGGGCTTTACATGCCATGAAGATGTGTCTGACTGTCAGGATGTTAAAGAGAACTATCAAAAGGAATGTCACTATAGGAGTTAGAAAGCGATGGGAAAGTACATATTCAGTCTCGAAGACTGAAGTGTAATGTTTTGGTTTTGTGATGCAAAACCGCTCGAGATGATTGAAGGTGTATTTAGCTCTGTATCTGTCAAATCAGACAATCCTTTCCCAACACACTCATTGCACCAAGAACCATGAGTGTTGTCTTCTTAGCTTCTTACAACAAATAGCCACAAATCGATCAAAGGTGAAAGCAACTGTGAGCCAACCTGAACAGACTGTGGTGCCAGTCACAAGGACTTCTACCAAACCACGAAGAGGAGTAATATACAGGAGAGACTGGAAAGTGAATGATAAACCATCTCAACATTACGTCGGTGATGACGACAACTAGAAGATCTGCTGCAGCTATGGCCATCAGGTCTGATTGATTGATACTTTTGGAGATTCCACAGTTTCTCTGAGATAGGGTTCCAATTACCAACAAGTTAACCATTATATAAAAGGCAAAAATTACTGCACTGATAAAATGCATCAGTTTTATACCATTTTTTTCTGTTAATATTGTCCACATGATACATGAAAATACATTTTTATTGTAGTTGTTGTCTTGATAGGAAAAATAAAAATGCTTATAGTTAATGAGAACAAAAAAGCGAGAAAGGAAATCTTTAGAAATAAATATACATTGTATAGTATTTCAAAAATCAAACAGATGACGATGTCAATGTCCATTTGATCCAATTTAATTTCTTTATCCAGAAATACTACATTTTGACCTGAATTTTCTGCCTGCCTGATGACTGTTTCTGAATTGTAGATGGGAGTTGCAGTTTGGGACCTTGTATGGTCCCCAGGATAGCAGACGTAGTGATTGAAGATTCCACTAGAAAGTCCCAGATGCCTGGTACCCTCTGAAAATGTCAATTTATCTTGGAGAATTTAGCGGGCGCTGCTGCAGTTGAGTAAATATTATCTCAGGAAACATTAGATTATTGAACACCGAATGTGACTCCTGAGCAAACTAAGCATCTGATTTCACAAATTACAGCACACATCTCCACACAGTTACCTCACAACACATGTACGTGTATATACACAAACACACACATACATAAACCCCTCCCCTTTCCCCAGAGAAACCCAACAGCCTGAGTCCACACCTACCCTCTTAACTCCAGCACATTGCCACTTCAAAACATTGCTCCCAAAGCCACAAGATCCAACTTCCATCCTCTCCTATTGCCTTCTCCAATATATCCCATACATTTCTGGGAACAGACATGCATTGGCAACCCTTGTCCCAAAATTCCCCATAGCTACTTGAAAGTTAACAAACTCCAACCACCGGAACAAACAAGCCCTTGCTCCAGACCCGACACCATCTCACCACTCCATCAGCAGCTGACACCTCTTTCCTCGCCATCTTAAGTGATTCTTTCCACCTATCAGTCATAACTCTCTCGACTTAAGCTCTAGGCACATGCTGTACTTGGCAGACTACCCATGTTGCACTCTACCTGTAATCTACTCCCCCCTAAATACCTGACAATTTACCTACCTGGCAGCCTGACGCATACAGGTCTTACCCCTATACCTACCGAGCATTTACCTACCTTGAAACTCTGGAATAAGGTGACTATTAAAAAATAATTTCCTCAAATGATTGAGCATGCTGTCCATATTCTTCTCCCTCTACAACAGTTGGGTCTTCCTTCAGTGAGAGAATTATCAGGTCAATTTCATTATCACAACATTTGTACAACCGTCAAACTTCCAACTGTTGTCTGAACACAGGTTTGGGTTAAATAGTCGCAAGTAAATTGTGCACCACACAACTTAGGGTGGACTTCTCTGATATTAGAATTAACCTTTCCCTGCACATTCTCTGTAGCTGTAACACTATATTCTGCACTCTCTTCTGTTAGTCTGATGTACTTATTTAAAGTTAGAAATCAGGCTATAGTCCAACAGGTTTATTTGGAAGGACTGGCTTTCAGAGTACTACTCCTTCATCTTATAACCTATAAATTCTATATGATCTTATAGGTGATAAATTCCTTATCTTACATTCTTATACTCCACAATCACCTGAAGAAAGAGCAGCGCTCTGAAAGGTAGTGCTTCCAAATGAACCTGTTGAACTAGAATGTAGTGTTGTGTGATTTTTAACTTCCTGCACCCCAGTCCAACACCGGCATCTCCAAATCAGTTCTTATGTGAGGGGCCAGTGTAGTTGCGGAAGATGGACTGTTCCACATATCCTACGAAGAGGCAGGCATAGCTGGGGCCCATGCGGGTGCACATGGCTACTCCTTTCGTTTGGAGGAAGTGGGAGGATTGGAAAGAGAAGTTGTTCAGGGTGAGGACCAGTTCAGTCAGTCGAAGGAGGGTGTCAGTGGAAGGGTACTGGTCGGTACGGCGGGAAAGGAAGAAGCAGAGGGCTTTGAGTCCTTCGTGATGGGGGATGGAGGTGTACAGGGACTGGATGTCCATGGTGAAAATAAGGCGTTGGGGACCGGGGAAGCGAAAATCATGGAGCAGGTGGAGGGCATGGGTGGTGTCCCGAACGTAGGTGGGGAATTCTTGGACTAAGGGGGACAGGACAGTGTCAAGGTATGCGGAGATGAGTTCAGTGGGGCAGGAGCAGGCGGAGACAATGGGTCGGCCGGGGCAGTCAGGTTTGTGGATTTTGGGCAGGAGGTAGAAGCGGGCGGTGCGGGGTTGTGGGACTATGAGGTTGGAGGCGGTGGATGGGAGATCCCCCGAGGTGATGAGGTTATGGATGGTCTGGGAGATGATGGTTTGGTGGTGGGAGGTGGGGTCATGGTCAAGGGGGTAGTAGGAGGAGGTATCTGCGAGCTGGCGTTTGGTCTCAGCGGTGTAAAGGTTGGTGCGCCAAACTACTACCGCGCCTCCCTTGTCTGCTGGTTTGATAGTGAGGTTGGGGTTGCAACGGAGGGAGTGGAGGGCTGCACGTTCCGAGGGTTTGAGGTTGGAGTGGGTGAGAGGGGTGGGGGAGTTCAGGTGGCGGTTAATATCGCGGCAGCAGTTGGCAATGAAGAGGTCGAGGGCAGGTAGGAGGCCAGCACGGGGTGTCCTGATGGATGGGGTGTGTTGGAGGCGTGAGAAGGGGTCGTCAGAGGGTGGGCGAGAGTCTTGGTTAAAGAAGTAGGCGCGGAGGCGAAGGCGGCAGAAGAATTGTTCAATGTCACGCCGTGTGTTGAACTCATTAATCCGGGAGCGTAGGGGAATGAAGGTGAGGCCTCTGCTGAGGACTGATCTTTCATCCTCAGAGAGGGGTAGGTCTGGAGGGATGGTGAAAACATGGCAGGGCTGTGAGCTAGGACCTGGTGTGGGCCTGGAGCTGGGTGTGGGGGCGGGGTTAGGCCTGGGGGCGGAGACGGAGATCGGCGAAGGGGCGGGGTTAGACGTGGTGACGGATATAGGCGTGGGGGCGGGGTTAGGCATGCAGTCGGAGATCGGCGAAGGGGCGGGGTTAGGTGTGGATCCGCGAAGGGGCGGGGTTAGCCGTGGATCGGCTGGGGGCGGGGCTTTAGATGAATTGGTCATGCTAAGTTGCCCACAATGTTCAGGGATGTGTAGGTTAGGTGCATTAGTCAGCAGTAAATATCGGGTGGGGGAATGGGTCTGGGTGGGTAGCTCTTTGGAGAGTCAGTGGGGACCTCTTGGGCCCATGAGCCTGTTTCCACTCTGTTGGGATTCTATGAACCTGTCCGGCAGGTTATTCCATATTGTAACAACTCATTGAGTAAATATTTTGATGTCCGGCTCCCTTCTCCTTTGCTTGTCAATTACTTTCCCCTTGTACTTTCTATTTACTAAAATTATAACAGTTTGAACATTTCTGTCTAATTATATATAGCATTATCTTGACAACTTGTATTCAATTCCTCTTAACTGATTCTGAATAACCGCTCCGATTTTCTGCAGTCTCACCAGTTAACTGAAATTCCTCAACCCTAGTATAAGCAGTAAATATCCACGACAATCTCACAAAATCCTTCCACTTATGCCGAGTGCACAACTGTTACTGCATCGTCGGATACTAAGAAAAGTAACTACAGAGATAGTGGATGCATTGGTTGTAATCCTACAAGAATTCTTAGATTCATGAGAAGTCCAAGAGGATTTGAAATCTACCAACGTATCACATTTATGTAGGTAGGGAAGGAGCCAAATCAATCGAAGCATAAGCTAAATGTGTTTCGGATTTAAACATCTACAGGTACTCAAATTTCCTTTTGGAACCGTTTGTTTCATGTGAATGCTCAGGGCTATTCTCCATTTCTCTCCATATCTCTGCAATCTGCATGTCTTTAAATAAAGTACGATTTTACTTAGCTGTTCTTATTTTTGTAATGATATCAAGGGATATATAGGTAGAGCTGGTTTTGGGCATTAATTCCAATGACTAGCCATGATCTTATTTGAATTAATTTGATTTCTTATTGTCACATGCATCAAGAGTCAGTGAAAAGTATTGTAGTGTGTGCTATCCAGACAGTGTAGTTGGAGGAAGTAGGTTGGAGGAAGAGCGCCTCATCTTCCGCCTAGGAACCCTCCAACCACAAGGGATGAACTCGGATTTCACCAGTTTCCTCATTTCCCCTCCCCCCACCTTGTGTCAGTCAAATCTATCGAATTCAGCACCGCCTTCCTAACCAGCAATCTTCTTCCTGACCTCTCCGCCCCCACCCCAGTCTGACCTATCACCCTCACCTTGACCTCTTTCCACCTATCACATTTCTGACGCCCCTCCCCCAAGTCCCTCCTCCCTACCTTTTATCTTAGCCTGCTGGACAAACTTTCCTCATTCCTGAAGAAGGGCTTATGCCCGAAACCTCGATTCTCCTGTTCCCTGGATGCTGCTTGACCTGCTGCGCTTCTCCAGCAACACATTTTCAGCTCTGATCTCCAGCATCTGCAGACCTCACTTTCTCCCCATAAAATATTGAAGCTACCTGTGATAGCAAAAAGTAAAACAATGGATTTTCTGCGTTTGTCCATCCCTGGGTAATGGGGCCTTTCCCTGCCACTGTTCTTCTGGAGTCTCATGCTTGCTACTAAAATATGTCTGACGTTCAGAGTGTTCAAAACAAGCAAAATAATGCATGGCAGTAATGGGGACAGAAGGCGATGGACTGCACCATATAATATCCAAAAGATTGAAGTGTAAAACTCTGGTTTTGTGATGCAAAACCATGGCAGGTTAACATAGATCTACTTGGATTCGAAATAGAAAAACCAAGGAATGTTATCCAAACAGCTCATCACACTCACAGTTCCAATAATCACGGCTGCAGTTTTCTCAGTGCAGTATCTGGTTTTCAGCTTCTGGCAGCAAATAGCCACAAATCGATCAAAGGTGAAACATCTCCAGGACATGCACATCTACAAATGCTTGCCCCCGCCCCCACTCTCCCCCCGTGGCTGACCACTTCAACTCCCCCTTCACCAAGGACATGCAGGTCCTGGGTCTCCTTCAGCACCAAACCTGAACCACCCAATGCCTGGAGAAAGAATGTCTCACCTTCTGCCTTGGGACCCTGCAACGACACAGGATTAATGTGGATTTCACCAGTTCCTCATTTCCCCTTCCCCCATCTTATCCCCGTCCCAAGTCTCCAACTTGGCACCGCTCTCTTGACCTGTCCATCATCTTTCCTATCTATCCGCTCCTCCCTCCTCTCTGACTTGTCACCTTCTCCCCACCTTTACCTATCTATTGCATTCTCAGTGACCTTCCTCCCCGATCCACCCTCCACTCATTTTTATCTCATCTCCTGGCCTACAAGCCTCATTTCTGATGACGGGCTTTTGCCCGAAACATTGACTCTCCAGTTTTTCGGATGCTGTTGAACAGTTTTATTTGAAATCACAAGATTTCAGAGTGTAGACCCTTCATCAGGTAAAGTGAGAGAGAAGAACACAGAATGAAGCATTTATGAACAGACAGATCAATGGCAGAGAGATCAAAAAAATTATGCAAATGATACGAGGGGAGTGTCGAGTAATAAGAATGACCAAGAATGTTAGACAGTGTGAGTAAAGAGGCAACAGCTGAATAAGAAGCAAAGGGGTGACCGAGAATCAGATGAAATGAGCAGAGAGATAATTACAAAAACTGAAAAATAAGGCGGTGCTGGAGATAAAATAAATGACAGAAATAACATGGAACAAAAACAGAAGTTGCTGGAAAAGCCGAACAGATCTGGCAGTATCTGTGAAAAAAAAAAGCTAGAGGAAAGGTCACTGGATCCGAAACGTGAACTCTGACTGTTCTTCACAGATGCCGCTAGACCCACTTAGCTCCCACCACCTACCACCACCAGCAGCAGCAACCCCTGACCCTGCTCTTCATTTACAGCATCCACAGTTCTTTTGGTTTTTATTTGACTGGAATAAAATGATAGGAAAAAGAATCGCATGCTGAGAGTCTAACCAAAGTAATAAGTAATCCAAAACTGTCCAAACTCATTAAGACAGAGAGATCATAGCCATTTATCAAGGTGGTGATGTCAAAACAGGATATTAAGGAAGATTTTATGGATATAGAACAGTATGGTGGGGTCATATGAATTCAAGATCATGGTTGGGACCATCTTGCTGCGTATGGAACTTGGCTATCAGTTTCTGCTCAGTGATTCTGCGTTGTTGTATGTTTCGAAGGTCACCTTGGAGGACGTTTACCCAAAGATCAGAAGCTGAATGTCCTTGACTGCTGAAGTGTTCCCCCACTGGGATGGATTATTGTTGAATTGCAATTATTGCATAGTGTCCATTCATCCATTGTTATAGCATATGCATCGACTTCCAATCCCCCATGCCCTGAGGCATCCTAGCCTGCAAATGATTTGTAGATGCCGGTGTTGGACTGGGGTGTACAAAGTTAAAAATCACACAACACCAGGTTATAGTCCAACAGATTTAATTGGAAGCACACTAGCTTTCGGAGTGACACTCCTTCATCAGGTGATAGCCTGCAAAGTACGCGATGGACAACATTGGGTGAGTCACATGAATATTTATTGTATACATGGTACATCATGTTCACACATGTGATGGTAGTTTCTATGTCAATAATCTGACATGGCTTGCAGCGGTTGTCATGGCAGGGTTGTGTGGTGTTGTGGTCAATATTGTCCTGAAGGCTGGAAAGGTAGCTGATGAATGATGGTCTGATTAAGGTTTGGTAGTTGTTTGAAGGTGAGAATTGGGATGATCGTGGAGAAGATGCTCATTGTCATCAAGGACATGTTGAAGTCTGCGAATAACATGGCATGGTCTTTTTGATCTGGGGAAGTTTGGATGATGAAGGGCACGCTATCAGTCATTGCCTGTGTCTGTCTTCTGAGGAGTTCATTGTAGTTTTTCGCTGTGACATGTCAGAACTTGTGCTCGATGAGTTGAGCACCATATCCCATTCTTATGAGGGCATCTTTCAAAATTGTTAGGTGTGTGTTGTGTTCCTCATCATCTAATCAGGTCCTGTGTATGCACAGGGCTTGTCTGTAGGGGATGGCTTCTTTAACATGTTTGGTGCAGAAGCTAGAGACTGCTGCATCGTGATGTTATCCATGGGCTTATGGATTGAGGGACTGAGGTGTCTATCCTTAATGGAGATGTGTGTGTCTGAGAATGAGGCTGATTCTAAAGAGTAGTCCATGGTAAGTTGGAGGTGGGATGAATCTTGTTGATTTCACTATGTAGTCATTTCAGTGATTCCTTGCCATGAATCCAAAGGAGGAAAGTGTAATTGATGTATTTGGTCCACGTATGAGGAGGAAATTGAAGAGGTCTTACTTGAACTTGTGTATGAAAATGTTGGTATAATGAGGTGCAACTTTAGTCTCCATGACTGTTCCATGTGTCTGAATAGATATCTAATTATTCAAGGTGAAGACATGGTCGAGGATGAAGTGGATAAGATGTAGGAAGGCATCTAGAAATTGGCAGTTGTTGGTATCGAGTGCTGAGGATGTTGCAGTGATACCACCATTGTGGGGGATGCTATTGTAGAGTACCGAAACGTCCATTGTGATGAGGAATGTTTCTTATTTGATTGTTCCGTGGATGCTGAGTTTCTGTAAGAAATGTGTAATGTCACAACAGAAGCTGGGGGTTTCTTGTACAATGGTTTTGAGATGTCCTCAGCATAACCAATAGGCCAGCAGGTGAAGAAACATCTGTGAAGAAAATTACAGTTCACATTTCAGGTCCAGGGACTCTTCCTCTGTTTTTTTTCACGGACACCTCCAGTCTGGCTGGGCTTTTCGAGCAGTTTCTGCTTTTGTTCTATGTTATTTCCGTCATTTGGTTTATCTCCAGCACCAGCTTGTGTTTAATGTTTTGTAATAAGCCCTCTGCTTCATTGAATCAAATGATAGGTCATCCCTTCACTTGTTATTCAGCTGTTGACACTTTACTCACACACACTTGTTATCTGCAGAGACTTATTATTCAACACTCCACTCATACAATTTGCATGAGTTTTTGATCTCTCTATCCTTAAGTTCTGTATTCTGTGTGCCTGTCTCTCCCTTTACCCGATGAATAAGCTATGCTACAAAGGCATGTGATTTCAAATAAACCTGTTGGACTGTAACTTGGTGTTGTGTGCTTTCTGACTTTGTCCACAATGAACAACCTGGGGAACTTCAATGTTCTCCACAAAGGGTGGCTCTGCATGACTAATCGAGCTATTCGGGTCCAAAAGAACATTGCTGCTAGTTTCTGGCAGGTAGTGAAGGAACCAAGAAAAGGGCAAAAGTCATACTTACCCTCATCCTTACTAATCTGCTGGCTATAGATGCATCAGCCCATTACAATATCTGTAAGAGTGATCACCACACAGTCCTTGTGGAAAAGTAGTCTCACCGACATATTGAGAATACCCTTCGTCATTTTGTGAGGCACTATCATGGTGTTAAATGGGACAGACTTCAAACAGTTGTCGCAACTCAAGACTGGGCATCCAAGAGGCTCTGTGGATCATTTTCAGCAGAACTTTATTCTAACACAATTTGCAACCTCGGAGCCAGTATATCTGCCACTCCTCCATTGCCATCATCAGCCCTCATTCACTGGAGAATGCAGCTGCAGCGAGACCTAAAAATGAATTGACAACATGGTAAAGCTATCACACCGGACTAAATGGGCATCAGACAGCATAAGCAGAAAGTGATAAAATGAGTTAATTGACCTCACAACCAATGACTCCAATTACAATATCTAGTAATGCGTTGTGATGGACAATTTAAAAACTCACTGGAGGACTCGGAGACTGCACAAATATCCCTATCCTCAATGATGGGAGATCCCAACTCATCAGTGCAAGAGATAAGCCTGAGGCATTTACAACAATCTTTCACCAGAAATGCAAAGTGGATGATCCATCTTGGCCTGCTCCAGTGGTCCCCACCATCACAAACAACAATCTTCAGCCCATTTGATTCACTCCACATGATGTCAAGAAATAATTGGAGGCACTGGATAATGCAAAGGAAGTGGATCATGACAACATTCCAGCAGTAGTAGTAAAGACTTGTACTTCAGAACGTAACCTCAGCCATACTCTTACAGTTCAGTTATAACATTGGCATCGACCTTACAATATAGAAAATTGCTCATGTGGGTCATGTATGTAAAAAGCAGGACAAATCCAACTTGGCCAATCACAGCCCCATCGGCCTGCTCTTGACCATTAATAAAGTGATGGAAGATGTTATCATCAGTGCTATCAAGCAGCATCTATTCAGCAGTAAGCTGCTCACTGACACTCCATTCGAAGTCCTCCAGAGCTACTCAGGTCCTGACCACATTCCAGCCTTATTTCAAAGATGGATGAACAAGCTGAATTCCAGAGGTGAGGTGAGTGTGACAGCCTTTGATGACAAGGCTACATTTGTCTGAGTGTGGCATCAAGGACCCAGGCAAATCTGGAATCTATGCATTCCAGGACGCAAACTCTCCACTGGTTAGAATTGTACCTGGCATAAAGAAAAACATTGTTGTTGTATGAAGTCAGTCATCTCAGCTCCAGTTCACCTCTGAAGGTGTTCTTCATGATAGTGTCCTTGGTGCAAGTGCAATTCATGACTCCTCAGACACTGAAGGTGTCTATGTTCAAATGCAACAAGGTCTGGACAATGTCCAAGCTCAGGATAAGAAGTAGGAAGTAAACTTTGCACCACAGGATGGATAACTCCTATTAGAGATAATTGAATCATCACCCCTTCACAATCAATAGAATTACCATCACTGAATTCCCTATTATCAACATTCTTGGAGTTACCATGGACTAGAAACTCAACTAGACTCACCATATAATTATAATCGCTACAAGAACAAATAAGAGGCTAGGAATACTGCAATGAGTGACTCCCCTCCTGACACCCAAAGCCCGTCCACCATCTATAATGTACAATTCAGGAGTTTAACGAAATATTCTCCCCTTGCCTTGGTGGTTGCAGCTCCACCAATACTCAAGAAGCTTGAAATTATCCAGGACAAAGCGTTGTCCTTGTTTGGTACCACATCCACAAGCATTTACTACCTCCATCACCAACTTTTTTTGCTGTAGTGTGTAATATCTACAAGATGCACAGCAGATAACTGTCCAAGATACTTCAACAGCAGCTTCCAAATGCATGGCTACTTTCATCTGGCGGATACATGGTAATGCCAGCAACTGCAATTTCCCCACTAAGCCCTCATCATCTTGATATGAAAAAGAACGAGGAATGCTTTAAGTACAGGCAACTGGGATCAAAGGAATCTCTGGAGTTATATAGGGGATACAGGAGTTTACTGAAGAAGGAAATCAGGAGGGTGAAACAGAGGCATGAGATAGCCTTGGCTGAGTAAATTAGGGTGAATCCAAAAAGTTTCTTTAAGTATATTAAAGAGAACAGAATAACTAGAGAGAGAACAGAACCTCTCAAGGACCAAAGTCGAAACGTATGGGTGGGACGGCAGGATTTGAGCAATATCCTAAATACACATTTCTCCTCTATCTTTACCATGAAGACTTGGAACTTGGAAATGTTCGTGCTGATATCTTTGGAACAGGCCATATCAAAGTAGAGGAGATGTTGGACATGTTAGAGTTAATGATGGTGGATAAATCTCCTGGCCATGAGGAGGTATATCCAAAAGAAACCCTGCAAAAAGCAAGAGATGAAATTGTGGGGACACTGGCAGATATTTTTGCATCATCATTAGCCCAGAAGACTGAATGATAGTGAATGTTGTGCCGTTATTCAAGAAATGTTTAAAAAAAAAACCTGTGAGCTATAGACCAGTAGGTTTTACATCTGTGTTAGGTAAGGTGCTTGAGAAGATTCTGAGGGATAAGATAAACATGCATTTGGTAAAAGCAGGGTTGAATTATGAACAGTCAGTGTGGCTTTGTGCTTGAAAGATAATGTCTTACAAATTTGATAGAGTTCTTTGATGAAGTGACCCTGATTATACTTCAGGGTTCAGTGCTGGGCCCATTGCTGTTTGTAATCTGTATCACTGATTCGGATGAGAATACACAATGCATGATGAGCAAGTTTGTGGATGATAGTAAAATAGGAGATATCGTGGGCAGGGAGGAATGTTACCAGAGTCAAAGAGTCATAGAGATTTATAGCACAGAAATAGACTCTTCAGTCCAACTCATCCATGCCAACCAGATATTCCAACCCAATCTAGTTCTACCTGTCAGCACCTGGCCCATATCCCTCCAAACCCTTCCTATTCATTTACCCATCCAGATGCCTTATAAATGTTGCAAATGTATTCCACCACTTCCTCTGGCAGATCATTCCATTCACACAACACCCTCTGTGTGAAAACATTATCCCTTAGATCTCTTTTATATCTTGCCCCTCTCACCTCAAATCTATGCCCTCTAGTCTTGGACTCCCCCACCACAGGGAAAATACTTGCTCTATTTATCCTATGCATGCTCCTCATAGTTTTATAAACCTCTGTAAGGTCACCCATCAGCCTCTGATGCTCCAGGGAAAACAGTCCTAGCCTATTCAATCTCTCCCGAAAGCTCAAATCCTCCAACCCTGGCAACATCCTTGTAAATCTTTTCTGAATCCTTTCAAGTTTCACAACATCTTTTCAATAGGAAGGAGACCAGAATTGCATGCAATATTCCAACAGTGGCCTAACCAATGTCCTGTACAGCCACAACATGACCTCCCAACTCCTCTACTCAATACTTTGACCAATAAAGGAAAGATAAACAAATGCCTTCCTCACTATCCTACCTACCTGCGACTCCACTTTCTAGGAGTTATGAACCTGCACTCCAAGATCTCTTTATTCAGCAACACTCCCTAGGACCTTTCCATTAAGTGTATAAGTCCTGCTAAGATTTGCTTTTCCAAAATGCAGCACCTCACATTTATCTAAATTAAACTCCATCTGCCACTTCTCAGCCCATTGGCCCACCTGATCAAGACGCCGTTGTAATCTGAGGTAACCTTCTTCGCTGTCCACTACAGCTCCAAGCTTGGTGTCATCTGCAAACTTACCATCTATACCTCTTATGCTCACATCCAAATCATTTATATAAATGATGAAAAGTAGAGGGCCCAGCACCTATCCATGTGGCACTCCACTTGTCACAGACCTCCAGTCTGAAAAGCAACCCTCCACCACCACCCTCTGTTTTCTACCTTTGAGGCAGTTCTGTATCCAAATGATTGGTTCTCATGTATTCCATGACATCTAACCTTGATAAGCAGTCTCCCATGGGGAAACTTGTCATACATCTGACTGAAGTCCATATAGATCATATCTACAGCTCTTCCCTCCTGCATCCTCTTTGTTACTTCTTCTAAAAAAACTCAATCAAGTTTGTGAGACATCATATCCCATACATAAAACCATGTTGACTATCCCTAATAAGTCCTTGCCTTTCCAAATACATGTGCACCATGTCCCTCAGGATTCCCTCCAACACCGAGGTCAGGGTCACTGGTCTATCGTTCCCTGGCTTGTCCTTATCACCCTTCTTAAACGTGGCATCACTTTAGACAACCTCCAGTCTTCCGGCAACTCATCTGTAACTTTCGATGATACAAATCTCTCAGTAAGAGGCCCGGCCATCACTTCCCTAGCCTCCCCAGAGTTCTAGGTTACATCTGATGAGGTCCTGGTGATTTATCCACTTTTATGCGTTTCAAGACATCCAGCACTTCCTCCTCTGTAATATGGATATTTTCAAGATGTCAGCATCTATTTCCCTGCATTCTATATCTTCCATGTCCTTTTTCACAGTAAAACCTGATGCAAAATACTCGTTTAGTATTTCCCCAATCTCCTGCGGCTCCACACAAAGGCCGCCTTGCTGATCTTTGAGGGGCTCTATTTTCTCCCTAGTTACCCTTTTGTCCTTAATATATTTGTAAAAATCCTTTGGATTCTCCTTAATTCTATTTGCCGAAGCTATCTCATGTCCCCTTTCTGCCTTCTTGATTTCCCTCTAAGGATTCACTCGATCTATCTTGTCTATATCTGACATATGCTTCCTTCTTTTTCTTAACCAAAACCTCAATTTCTTTAGTAATGCAGCATTCCATATACCTACCAGCCTTTCCTTTCACCTTAACAGGAACATACTTTCTCTGAATTCTAATTATTTCATTTCCAATGGCTTCCCATTTTGCAGCCATCCCTTCACCTGTGAACACCTGTCGCCAATCACCTTTTGAAAGTTCTTGTGTAATACTGTCAAAATTGGCCATTCTCCAATTCAGAACTTCAACTTTTAGATCTGGTCTGCCCTTTACCATCTCTATTTTAAAGCTAATAGATTTATGTCCACTGGCCCCAAAGTGCTCCCCCACTGACACCTCAGCCCAGCCTTGTTACCCAAGAGTAGGTCAAGTTTTGCACATTCTCTAGTGGGTACATCCACATACTGAATCAGAAAATGTTCTTGTACACACCTACCAAATTCTTCTCCATCTAAACCCTTAACACTATGGCAATCTCAATCTATGTTTGGAAAGTTCACCCCGGCCTCCCAACCATAACCATCCTACAATTCTTACAAATAACTGAGATCTCCTTACAAATTTGTTTCTCATATTCCCTCTGTCTATTAGGTCTCTATAATACAATCACAATCTTTCTTATTGCTCAGTTCCACCCAAATAACTTCCCTGGATGTATTTCCAGGAATATACTCCCTCAGTACAGCTGTAATGCTATCCTTTATCAAATACTTCACTCCCCTTCCTCTCTTGCCACCCTTTCTATCCTTCCTGTAGCATTTGTATCCTGGAACATTAAGCTGCCAGTCCTGTCCATCCCTGAGCTATGGTTCTGCAATTGCTATGATATCCTAGTCCCATGTTTCTAACCATGCCCTGAGTTGATCTGCCTTCCCTGTTAGGCCTTTTGCATTGAAATAAAGCAGTTTAATTTATCAGTCCTACTTTGTTCTCTGCTTTGTCCCTGCTTGCCCTGACAGTTTGACTCACCTTTAAGTTTAGATTAGATTAGGTTAGATTAGATTAGATTACTTACAGTGTGGAAACAGGCCCTTCGGCCCAACAAGTCCACACCGACCCGCCGAAGCGCAACCCACCCATACCCCTACATTTACCCCTTTAACCTAACACTACGGGCAATTTAGCATGGCCAATTCACCTGACCCGCACATCTTTGTGACTGTGGGAGGAAACCGGAGCACCCGGAGGAAACCCACGCAGACACGGGGAGAATGTGCAAACTCCACACAGTCAGTCGCCTGAGTCGGGAATTGAACCCGGGTCTCTGGTGCTGTGAGGCAGCAGTGCTAACCACTGCACCACCACTTCCACTGCCTTTATACTCTTCTTAGGATTCACTCGATCTATCTTGTCTATACCTGATATATGCTTCCTTCTTTTTCTTAACCAAAACTACAATTTCTTCAGTCATCCAGCATTCCATATAGCTACCAGCATTTCCTTTCACCCTAACAGAAATATACCAGTCTCAGATTGATCTCTTTCCTCACTTGCAGCAGGAACTTAATTAGCTGGGGAAGTGGGCAAGAAGTGGCAAATGGAATTTAATATACGTAAGTGTGAGGTCTTACATTTTGAAAACTCAAATCAGGGTCAGAGTTTCATAGTGAATGATAGGTCCTTAAGGAGTGCAATGGAACAGAGGACCCTTGGAGTTCATTTGCACTTCTCTGAAAGTGGAGTCCCATGGGGACAGGGCAGTGAAGACGGCTTCTGGCACACTGACTTTCATCAGTGAGGGAACCGAGTATAGAAGTTGGGAAGTTATTTTGCAGTTGCACCGGACATTGGTGAGGTCACTTTGGAGTATTGTGTTCAGTTTTGATCACCTGGCTATAGGAAGGAGGTTATTAAACTAGAAATAGTGCAGAAGATATTTACAAGGATGTTGCCAGGACTCACTTGTCTGAGTTATAGGGAGATTCTGGACAAGTTTGGACTTTTGTTTAGAGCGGAGGAGACTGAGGGAAGGTTCTTATAGAAATGTATAATATCATAAGAATCATGGAAAGAGTAAGTGCTCTTGGTCCTTTTCTCCGGGTTCGGAAATCAATAACAAGAGGGCATCAGTTTACGGTGATAAGGGAAAATAATAAAAGGGAACCTAAGGAATAATGTTCTACACAGAGGGTGGTATGCATATGAAATGAGCTGTTAGCAGAGGTGGTTAAAGTGAGTACATTAACAACATTTAAAAGGCATTTCAATAATACATGCTTGGCAAGGTTGAGAAGGATATGAGCCAAGTGCAGGGAAATCAGGTGGACATTTTGATCGGCATGGAGTGGTGTGGGGCTGAAGGGCCTGTCTCTGTGCTGTAAAAATATATTACTGTATATATCACTGTTGCTTCACTGTTGATGAGTCAAAATCGTTCAATTCTCGTTCAGTTGTGGGTCTCTACATTGCATGGACTGCCGTAGCTCAGGAAGGCAGCTCATCACCACCTCCTCAAGAGCAAACGAGGGACAGGCAATAAATGCTGGATAGCCAGCAACACTCATGTCCCACAAGAAAATAAAGCAGCATTAACTACTTTGTCTCTGACAAAAGTACATGAGTTGCCAGTTCAGCACTGAAGTCTGGAGACTTTGCATAAGAACAAAGCTTAGCAGGTTTGTGGTGTTAACTTCATTAACCTGTGTAACCTAAAGGCAGAAATTTCCAAACAGTGGAAGTGACTTTTCAAGATAACTCACCCCCAAACAATGAAATATTAGCCAATGATCACTGAATTACAAGTTCAATTACCTTTCTTCATCATTCAATGCCAAAAGCTTTTTTTCTAGATATTGGCTCTCATCACAAAGTTGCATGTTGCCATATCTAATCAATCACCATCAACTGTTTCCATTGTTTGTACATAGAGTAAATGATTTAAAACGGGATTACACATAGCAAGTACATCAGAGACTTTGATATTAGGCTGTATTACATTAATCAAATTGAATATTCTATGAAGAAATATCGTGATTTGTTTTTTAGAAATACCATGAAATGGCTAGTACTGAATTGGATCAGAACTGATTTTTAGTTAAGGTTGAGGTAAGATTGATTGAACAGTGTTGGAAGAGAAACAATCATCATACGTTACATGGTTCTGGGCACCATTCTTGTGGAATGATGGATCATTCTCAAAGCAATCAGTCAACCAATTTCACAAACATGCACAGATGATACTTACCAGGGATTCCAATAGCCACAAGCACAGGACAGTAAATGAACGCAACATCAGCAAGTGTTCGTAACGCACTGAAAGGGTACTTCATTTTCTGTGTCAACTAATCCAACCTTCACTTGAAACTATCACCAACTCAAGGAGTTTATATAGATAGCAACGAAATTCTCCAGGGACATCATTAAGTTTATATTACTTACAGTCTTATTAGTAAACAGCCAAAAAAACCTGCAAAGAAATGATTTGGAGTTGCCAGTGTTGGTCTGGGGTGTAGAAAGTTAAAAATCACACAACACCAGGTTTTAGTCCAGCAGTTTAATTGGAAGCACGAGCTTTTGGAGCGCCGCTCCTTCATCAGGTGGTTGTGAAGTATAAGAATGTAAGACACCTAATTTATAGTAAAAGTTTACAGAGTGATGTAACTGAATTTATATATTAAAAAAAAAGACCTGGATTGTATGTTAAGTCTCTCATCTGCTAGAATGACCATGTTGGTTTCAGTTCTTTCATATGTAAATCGCAAAACGTTTTTAAAAAGTTACCTTCTCAAGTGAACTTTAACAATTGGTGTCATGTCGGACCAGATAATGTACTGTAGGTGTGATCTCCCCTGTGTGAGATTGTGAGACTGTCTGTGTCAATGGATTTACAGAAGTTTACATAGATTCATGCAGTTTTTGAGCAAAGTAATATGCAATACTTCAAGTATAAATTCACCCCACAAACTTATATGTGTATGTGTGCATGCATATGTGTGCGTGTGTGTTTGCGTGTGTGTGTGCGTACGCACGCGCGCGTAGGAGTGTCTGCATGTGTGCATCTGTCAGTGTCAGCGTATAGTGCAATGGGGTGACCTGTAATTTGACATGAACCCTAGGTCCCGGTCGAGGCCATCCCCATTGCTCCCAAACTTGTCTATCAGCCTCTGCTCAGTCACTCTTCGTTGCTGCCTGTCTCAAAGTCCGCCTTGGAGGATGCTCACCCAAAGGTCCGAGGTCGAATGACCCAGACCACTGAAGTGAACACATAAGATATAAAATGTGAAACATAAAAGTGCACAGGATTGGGGGTAGTGTATTGAGTTGGATGGAAAATTGATTAGCAGACAGGAAACAAAATGTAGGAATAAATGAGTCTTTTATGTGGGGTACTAGTGGGGTACTGCATGGATCAGTACCAGCACCCAAGCTAATCACAATATTGGAAGATGAGAGATATAAATGTATTATCTCAAAATTTGATACAAACTTGGCAGGAAGCTGTGAGGAGGATGCAGTGATATTGCAGTGTAATTTGGACCGGCTGAGTGACTGGGTCCATGCATGGCTGATACGGTACAATATGGAAAATGTGAGATTATCCCTTTTGATAGCAAAATATGTAGGGAGATTATTATTTGAATGGTTACAAGTTGTGAAAGACGAGTGTTCAATTAGACTTGGGTGCCCTTGTGCATGAGTCGCTAAAATTAAACCAACAGGTGCAGCAGGCAGTAAAGGAAGAAAACTGTATGTTAGCCTTCAGAGTGAGAGGTTTAGAGCGCAAGAATATGCATGCCTTGCCGCAATTATATAAGACATTGGTAAAGCCAACCTGGAATACTGTCTGCAGTGTTACTGTCCTTAGCTGAGGAACGATGGTCATGCTCTTGAGGGAGTACAGTGATTCAAATGAAATTTTGCTCTCAGTGTAGATCTTGCCTAGTGGTTCTTTGTCTTCTCTGAAGATACGTTCAGAGCACTTTCTTTGTAAATCTTGGTCTTGAGAGCTTCTCCTGCAAAATCCTTTGTTTTGCTGACTTTATCTCAAAGTACACACTTCCTGCAAAGCTCCTCTGGCACTCAGCCAATGAATGTAACCCTGATCATATCGTTCAGTTGCAGTCAATGGAGTTTTACTGGTGAGCAACTCTCAAATGTTGAACAGCCACATTCCATGCACCATATAAGGTAATGTCAGACTGTCCCTTGTCTTATTTGGTCAACACAGGAAACTGCAGGTCACAGCTGAGTGAACAGGTCACACCATGGCTTGGCTTCAGTTCCACCTGAGGTCAGAGTTTAAACTAACTTAAACTAACAAAATTCCCAATATGCTTGATTGTAGCTCTTTAATTCAATCTCGTAACCATTTCTCCTGCTGGCCACCTGCCTACAATCCGTCCATTTGATCCTGACTCTCCAAGCAAAATATAACCAAGTTCTCTCTCACAGATAAGTATTTGAAATCAGTCAAACTAACTATTAATATATTATTAATATTAAGCTTTTACAATTAATTAAAATCTTGCCTATATTGCATCAATTTCATGTTTAATATTGTGTTATCTCTCATTCCCATTTAACAAATTGAATTGTAAAAAGTTATTAAAAAGATTAAAGCACATAACATGATTAACTCAATATTAATGCAATATATGACATAGGACAAACCCAAAGATGAATCTTTAGATTTGTACAAAACATCAGTCTTTTCAAAGCGATCACCTAAAATTATCCCTGTCTTCACTGTTATAAGGTATATCTCAAATCACTTGTTTAGAACCACCTTTCCCATCATGAGATATAAATGCCTTACTTAAAATCCCAAAATATACAATAGATGAAACCAGTAAGATGCAGCAAATTTGATTTGGTTTAGAAATGCTTTTAATGAGTCCAAAGGGAGCAACTCAGCTGTGGCCCTAAAGGCAGATAGGTAGAACAACAGGATATTTAAGAAAGGAATTAGAAGAGCAAAAAGATAGAATAAAAAAGGACACATGAACAGAATTCTTTCTAAATATATTAAATGGAAGAGATTAGTCAGGGAAAGCATAGGGCCCACTGTGGTCAAGGGGGCATCCTGTGTGTGAACTGTCGGAGGTTGGAAGGGTATTGAATTAATACTTCACTTTATTTTTCACACTGGAAAGAAAGAATGAAGGTACAGAATCCAGGAAAAGGGACTGTGAGGAACTTGTTTGAAATAGGAAATGGGAAGGTATTGGACGCTCTGACAGGCTTAGACAGATAAATTCCTTGGCCTGGATGAATTGCATCCTAGGCTGCCTGTGGGAGGTGAGGCAGGAAATTACATGGCCTCTGATATAAATGTTTAATTTCCTACTGGCCACAGGGGAAGTATCAGAGGATTGTAGGGTGGCTAATGTGGATCTACTTTTCATGAAAAGTCATAGAGATGAACGAGGAAATTAAAAACCGTTGAGTCTCACATCAGTGGAAGGGAAACTACTGGATAAATTCTGAAGAAGTGAATTAAGATCACCTTGGAAAGGCATGGGTTAATTGAGGAACAGCAGCTTGGATTTGTCAGAGAGAGATCATACCAATTAATTTTGTTAGAATATTTTAGAAAATGTGATCATGTATGTGGATGAGGGATGTTTAGTTGATGTTGTTTATGTGGATTTTAGCAACGCATTTGACAAGATCCCACATGGGAGGCTAATTGAAAAGGTTAAAGAACATGGAATTCAGAGAAACCTGGTGAGATGAATCAGAATCTGGCTGAGCAATAGACACAGAGGATTTTCCAGTGACTGGAGACTAGTGTCCGGCAGTGTACCACAAGGAGCAGTACTAGGTCACTTATTTGGGTTAGAAATGCTTTCAGCCAGTTCAAAAGGAACAATTCAGCTATGGTACCAGAGGCATGTAGGAAGAGCAACAGGGAACTTAAGAAAGGAATTAGGAGAGCAAACAAGTAGAATAAAAAAGGACTCATGAACAGGATTCAGGAGAACACAAAGATCCTTTATAAATAGATTAAGTGAAAGTGGTTAGTTGGGAAAGATATATCAGGAATGCATAAATGATAGAGATAAAAATGTAGGTGGAATATTAGGCAAGTTTGCAAATCACACCAAGATTGGTAGCGTGGATAGTTAACTGAGAAGAAGATGTTTGGAGGTTACAAGAAAATATAGATAGATTGGTCAAGTGGGCAGATAAAAGTGGCAGATACTAATTAAAACCTGAGAAATCCATGTTGATACAATATAGAGAAAGAAACAAGATATCGTCACATTGTATGAGTAGCTCAGAGGAACAGTGATATCTTAGGATACTTATTCGTAGATCGATGAAGTCAGCAGGTCATGTGAATAGGACATTTAAGAACAAAGAACAACAGAAGCACAGCACAGGAACAGGCACTTCGGCCCGCCAAGTCTGTGCCGATCATCATGCCCGAACTAAATTAAACAATAAACCTTCTGCCCTGATTCAGTCCATATCCACTGTTCATGTAACCATCCAGATACCCTGAAATGTCGCCAACATGTTTGCTTCTCCCAGTGCGTCCCAGGCTCCTACCACTCTCTGCGTGAAAACCATTGCTTGCACATCTTCCTTAATCTTTCCCCCTCTCTCCTTGAACCTGTGCCTCCTTGTAATTGAAGCTTCAACCCTGGGCAAAAACCACTGACCACAGTGAAAACAATCCTTGTCGCTTTAGCCCTTCTTCAGAGCCAATGCTCTCGAGACCAAGCAACATCCTGGTGAACTTTCTCTGCATTCTCTGCAAGGCTTCGACGTCCTTCTGGTCATTCAAAACTGTACACAATATTTCAAATATAGCTGAATAAGGGTTTTATATAGCTGCAACATGGGTTGCCAACTCTTGTACTCCATGCCCTGGGTGATGAACGCAATCATGCCACATGGGTGCAAGTGGGTACTGCAGATGCTATAGGTAAGTGTCAAGATTAGAGTAATGTTGGAAAAGCACAACAGACCAGGCAGCATCCGAGTAGCAAGAAAATTGATGTTTTGGGCAAAAGCCCTTCATCAGGAATGAGGCTGGGGGCCTTGGTGGTGGAGAGATAAATGGGAGTGGGGTGTGGCTTGGGAGAAGGTAGCTGACAGTGCAATCGTGGATGGAGGTTGAGTTAAAGGTGATAAGTCGGAGAAGAGAGTGGAGCGCATAGGTAGGAAGGAAGATTGACAGGTGGGACAGGTCATGAGGATGGTGCTGAGCTGGAAGGTTAGAAATGGGTAAGGTGGGGAAAGGGGAAATGAGGAAACTGGTGAAGTTCACACTGATGCCATGGGGCTGAAGGGTCCAGAGGCGGAAGATGAGGCGTTCTTCCTCCACGCATTGAGTGGTAAAGTAGGGGCGATGGAGGAGGCCCAGGACCTGCATGTCCTTGACAGAGTGGGAGGGGGAGTTGAAATGTTCGGCCACAGGACAGCAGGGTTGATTGATGCGGGTGTCCCGCAGATGTTCACAGAAGCACTCTGCAAGTAGGCATCCAGGCTCTCCAATCAAGAGGAGCCTGCTTTGTTAGCAACGATACAGTAAATGGCATATGTGGAAGTGCTGGTGAAATTTTAATGAATGTGTAAGGCTCCTTTGGGGCTTTAGACAGAGGTGAAAGGGGATGTGTGGGCGCAGGTTTTGCAATTCCTGTGTTAGCAGGGGAAGATGCCAGGAGAGGAGGGTTGGGTATTATGGGCGTGGTCATGACCAGGACGTCATGAAGGCGGTATTTGCGGAAACAGGATAAGGGTTGGGAGGGAAATATATCTCTGGTTGTAGGGTCCGTTTGTCGATGGCAGAAATGCTGACAGATGATGCGATGTCGACGGAGGTTGGTGGGGTGGAAGGTGAGGACTTGGGGGGTTCTGTCCTTTTTGCTGTTGGAGGGGTGGGGTTCCTGGGCGGAGGTCCGGCAAGTGGATACGATGCACTGGAGGCATAATCAACCACATGGGAGGGGAATTGCGGTCTTTAAAGAAGGAGGCCATCTGACGTGTTCTGTAATGGAGCTGGTACTCCTGGGAGCAGATGCAGCGGATGTAGAGAATTGGCAATAAGGGATAGCATACTTGCAGGAGGCAGGGTGGGAGGGGGTGTAATCCAGGTAGCTGTGCGAGTCAGTGGGTTTGTCAAACATGTCAGTGTTCTGTTGCTCACCGTGGATGGAGATGGAGAGGTCCAGGAAGGGGAGAGAGGTGTCAGAGGTGGTCCAGGTGAAGTTAAGGTTGGGGTGGAATGTGTTGGTGAAGTTGATGAACTATTCAACATCCCCGTGGGTGCACGAGGTGGCGCCGATGTAGTCATCAATGTAGTGGAGAAGAAGGTGTGGAGTTTTCCATGTGTAACTAATAAAAATAGACAGTTCCGCTTAGCCAACAAAGAGATAGGCAGAGTTGGGGTCCATATGTTTTCCATCATTAATCCTTTGGCCTGGAGGAAGTGAGAGGATTTGAAGGAGAGGGTGAGGACCAGTTCAGCCGAACGAATAAGTGTTTCAGTGGAAGGGTACTGGTGGAGACGTTGGCAGAGGATGAAACGGAGGACTTGAAGGCCCTGGTCATGGCAAATGGAGGTGTAAAGGGACTGGATATCCATGGTGAAGATGAGGCGTTGCGGCCAGGGAAATAGAAATCTTGGAGGAGGTGGAGGGTATGGATGGTGCCCCGAACATATGTGGGGATCTCCCCCGAACCGGGGGGGAATAGGTCAGAATCCAGGTAGGTGGAGATGATTTTGGTGGGGGACGAGCAGGCTGAGATGATGAGTCGGCCGACGAGGTCAGGCTTTTGGATCTTGGTTAGGAGGTAGAATTGGGCGGTGCAGGGTTCCCGAATATGAGGTTGGACACTGTGTGGGAGATCCCCTGAGGTCATAAGGTTGTGTACAGTCTGGGAGATGATGGTTTGGTGATTGGGGCATAGGAGGAGGTGTCTCGAGTTGGCACCTGACTTCAGTGGTGTAGAGGTCAGTGCGCCAAATTACCACTGCACCCCCTTTATCGACTGGTTTGATGGTGCGGTTGGGGTTGGAGCAGAGGGAGTGGAAGGCTGTGCATTGTGAGGGTGAAAAGTTGGATTGGGGAGGGGTGTAGAAAGGTTGAGGCAGTCAATGTTTTGGTGGCAGTTGGAAATAAAAATGTTGAGGGTGGGTAACAGGTCCATGTCCCCTAACAGCCCACCCTCCCCTCCTGGCACCATTCCCTTCCACCACAGGAATTACAAAACCTGTGCCCACACCACCCCCCTTCACCTCTGCCCAAGGCCCCAAAGGAGCCTTCCACATCCATCAAAGTTTCACCTGCGCTTCCACAGATGTCATTTACTGATGCAGTCTTCTCTACGTTGGGGAGACTGGACACTGAATCACAGAGCGCTTTAGGGAACATCTTCGAGACACCCACAAAAATCAATTCCACTGCCCCATGGCCGAATGTTTCAACTCACCCTCCCCAGGACGTGCAGGTCCTGGGCCTCCTCCATCTTCACTCCCTTAGCAACCGACACCTGCAGGAAGAATGCCTCATCTTCTGCCTTGGGACCCTTCAATCCTATGGCATCAATATGGACTTTCACCAATTGCTTCATTTCCCTTCCTTCCCCACCTTACACCACTTCCAATCTTCCAACTCTGCACCATCATCATGACCTGTCCCAACTTTCAATCTTCCTTCCCACATATCTGCTCCACCCTCCTCTCTGACCTATCACCTTTACCCCCAGCTCCATCCAACTATTCCACTATCAGCTAACTTCTCCCCAGCCCCACCCGACTCCAATGTTTCTCTCCACCCCCAAAGCTCCCAGCCTCATTCCTGATGAAGAGCTTTTGCCCGAAACATCGATTTTCCTGCTCCTCGGATGATGTCTGAGCTGATGCGCCTTTCCAGCACCACTCTAACCTTGACTCTAATCTCCAGCATCTGCAGTGCCTACTTTCGCCTTCTTAATTTGTTTGCCATCTTCAAATTTTTAAATTTATTTTCATTCCTCACCATCCTGATGTGCTTCTAACATTCTACAAATTGCTTCCAATTAGCTAATCCCATATTTTCTACCTAGGACCATTTGAATTAGAGGGAGAGGAGGAAGAACAAATAGGTAAACAGATTATGGAAAGATGTAGAGGCAACACGTGGTGCTGATGGGAGACTTTAATTTTCCCAACATTGACTGGGATACATTTAGTGTCAGAGGTCTGCATGGGGCAGAATTTATACGGAGCATCAAGGAAAGTATTTGAGAGCGGTATATCAATACTCCAACTAGAAAAGGGGCCATATTGGACCTGGTGTTGGGGAATGAGCCTGGCCAGGTGGTAGAAGCTGCAGTGGGGTTTTCTTTGGGAATAGTGATCACAATTATGTAAGTTTTAGAATTCACGTGGGCAAAGATAGGTTGAAGTTAGCACAGGATAGGCATGTCGCTTTGAAAATAAGGAATTGGAAAGGCAAGATTCGTGAACTGTGGATGACAGGAGAAATTGTGCAACTCGCCAAAAGGGAAAGGGAAGTGAACAAAAGGTCCAGGCATTTAAGAACAGAACAGGCCTTGGAGGAATATTGGTATCTTAAGCGAGGAAACAAGTGGGCTAAAAGGTGTCATGATATACCTTTAGTGAGCAGAATTAAGGAGAATCCCAAGGTCTTTTATTCTTATATAAGAAACAAGAGGGCAACCAAAGAATGGGTCGATTCACTCAAGGATAAGGAAGGAAGGTTATGTGTCGAACCTGAGAAAATGAGTGAGATTTTCAATGATTAATTTGCATCAGTGTTCACTGAGGAGAGAGACATGATGAATGTTGAGAGTAGAGACAAAAGTTTGTTTACTCTGACTCGCATTGACATAAGGAGGAAGGATGTGTTGAGTCGGCTAAAGGATATTGAGATAGACAAATACCCAGGATCGGATGGTATCTATCCCAGGTTGCTGAGGGATGCAAGAGAGGAAATATATGGGCCCCTGAGAGATATCTTTATAGCATAATTAAAAACAGGTGAGGTGCTGGAGGACTGGAGGGTTGCTAATGCTGTTCCACTGTACAAGAAGGGTAGTAGGGATATTCCGGGTAACTACAGACCAGTGAGCCTGACGGCAGTGGTGGGAAAGTTGCTGGAGAAGGTACTGAGGGATAGGATCTATTTATATTTGGCAGAAAATGGGTTTATCAGTGATAGGGAACATAGTTTTGTGCGGGGGAGATTGTGCCTTACCAACTAAATAGAGTTCTTTGAAGAAGTGACCAAATTAATAGATGAAGAAGGGCATTAGATGTCATATGCATGGACTTTAGTAAGGCATTTGATAAGGTTCCCCATGGTAAGCTAATGGAGAAAGTGAAGTCATATGGTGTGCAGGATGTTCTAATTAGATGGACAAAGAACTGTTTCAGCAACAGGAGACAACGAGTAGTAGTTGATGGGAGTTTCTCGAAATGGAGAAAGGTGACCAGTGGTGTTCCACGGGGATCAGTGCTGGGGCTACTGTTGTTTGTGACCAACGTAAATGATCCGAAAGATGGCATTGGCGGCCTGATCAGTAAGCGTGCGGATGGTGTGAAGATTGGTGGAGTAGCAGAAAGCATAGTGGACTGTCAAAGAATATAGGAGAATATAGATAGACTGGAGAGTTGGGTGGAGAAATGGAAGATGGAGTTTAATTCGTGCAATTGCGAGGTGATACATTTTGGAAGATTTAATTCGAGAGCGAACTATCCTGTAAACAGAAGAGCCTAGGGAAAAGTTGATGAGCAGAAAGATTAGATTACTTACAGTGTGGAAACATACCTTCGGCCCAACAAGTCCACACCAACCCATTCCCCTACACCACGGGTAATTTAGCATGGCCAATTCACCTAACCTGCACATTTTTGGACTGTGGGAGGAAACCCACGCAGACATGGGGAGAATGTGCAAGCTCCACGCAAATAGTCGCCCGAGGCGGGAATTGAACCCAAGTCTCTGGTGCTGTGAGGTAGCAGTGCTAATCACTAAGCCACCGTGGCGCCCACTGGGTATTCATGTCCAGTGTACCCTCAAGGTGGCTGCGCAAGTGGACAAAGTAGGCATATGGTATGCTTGCCTTCATTGGACGGGGAATTGAGAATGGCAGGTCATGTTAACTTGTACAAGACTTTGTTTCGGCCACATTTGGAATACTGTGTGCATTTCTGGTCGTCACATGACCAAAAAGATGTGGACGCTTTGGAGAGGGTGCAGAGAATGTTTACGAGGATGTTGCCTGGTATGGAAGATGCTAGGTATGAAGAGAGGTTGAGCAGATTAGTATTATTTTCATTAGAAAAAAGGAGATTGAGGGGGCTCCTAATTGAGGTCTACAAAATCATGAAGGGTTATAGACAGGGTGGATAGAGATAAGCTTTTCCCCAGGGTGAAGGATTCAATCAGGAGAGGTCATGTGTTCAAGATGAGAGGTGAAAAGTTTAAGGGGGATACACGTGACAAGTACTTTACACCGAGAATGGTAGGTGGCTGGAACGCATTGCCAGCAGAGTGATAGTGGCAGGCATAGTAGATTCCTTTAAGATGCTTCTGGACAGACGCATGAGCAGGTGGGGAGCAGAGGGATATAGATCCTTCGGAATTGGCTGATAGGTTTAGACAGTGGATTTGGATTGCCACATGCTTGGAGGGCCGAAGGGCCTAGTTCAGAGGTGTAAATTTTACTTTTCCTTTTTCTTTGAATTCAATTGATTCAGAGAGAACATTAGTCTCAATAATAATCATAAGTAATTGTTTACCCACCCAGCCTGAAATTAAATCAATTGTACATCAGTGCATTCATCTTACTCTTGTTAGTAAATCAGTCAATTAGCTTTCCAATAACTATCTTTTATGATAAACATAATCTTAACATAATTAAAATAAAACATTATGATTTTATAGCCTTAAATATCTCGAGATGGTCTACAATTAATTTACCAAGTGCAGTGCATTATCAAAATCAAATACTACTGACTCATGACAGATTTTGCGCTCAAGGGAAAAGCAAATAATTCTGCAAGAAAATGTGGCAAGACACAGATTTGTATTCAAACACAGTTTTGATGTAATTGGCAGCTGCATTATGCATTATACTCAAAGCAGAAACATTGTCTAATTGCACAATGCTCAACAGCTATTAGTAAGCTACTGGGTATTCCAATAGCCCCAAACACAGAACAATAAATGAATTCAACATCAGTGAGTGATGAAAGCAGATTGAACAGGTATTTCATACTCAGAGGCAAGCAATTGCTGTATCTGGAACTTTTACTATCATTTATATACATGTTCTCTGGAGTATAATTTGGCTGCATAATCATTCATACCAGTTACACTTGTTTGAAAAAAAAACATACAAAAGAGATATACAGCATCAGAATAAACATTAATTCTGAAGTAGAAGTTTTGAATGACGGCAAGAAATAAGGATGACTTGAGGATTCGGCACACTGAGGTTGAGTAACAGAAAGTGGGGGGGGTGAAAAATGGTGATTTTTTTTTGTTCTCCCTCCACAACCCCAACAGCATCTACAATATCTGACAGTTCATTTATTTTTTATTGTCATTATCAGCATTACCAAAATGGAGTAAGTGAATAATTCAACTCTGTAAAAGAAGAGATAGTAGCAAAACAAAGCTGGGATATTGCATGAAGCAACTGGGCCACTGAAACATGGAGTTCTGTGAACGGATAAACATTGGAGATTATCATGAAAAAGATCAGTTCATGTAAAAAAAAAGCATTACAGAGCCAAGTCGAACAGAGAAAGTGCAAAAGAAACATTAAATTTAGAACAAAAGACGCAATAAATCAAGAGAAATGGTTCAGGAGTAATGCAGTAAGTGTTAGTTTGCAATCTTAGTTGCCTCGTTATTGATGAGTCATTCAAGCCTTAGTATGAATTCATCAGAACTTTCAAACAAGCCTTGTTTAGTTCATACGCGTATACACTATAACTTGCCAGTTTAAATGATCAGTGCGAATGGTTTTAATTCCAGATCTTCATTCATCCACTTAACTCTCAAGCATGTGGTTGGCCTTCCAAAGCAAAAAGCTCTGAGTCTACCACAAAAGTGGAATACAGCATGAGATGGAAATTTAAAGTAAAAGCAGAAACTACTCAAAATTATACATGAGGCCAGTTGTAATCTCTGGAGAGAGAAATAGTTAAGGTTATAGCTTAATGACTTTTCAAAATGTTTCGAGCGTTCTCAATTTTCTCCACTAGCCGTGACCCTAATTGATTAGACACAGTTTTTGGAGGTATTCTATGCCAGCCGAGTCATGGTAGACGTCATAAAATATTATCGTTCAACCAATAATTGTCATCACTGTGACATAAGAAATAACTTCCCTTTCAGATCAGAACAAGACATTGTGTTGAAGCCCTACTGAATGGCTATGGTCACACCACCCAGAGTGAATAGCATTCTCAACTTCAGAATCACATTGAGTTGCTGGAAAGATCAGCGGAAATTTCTTTCACCAGCAGTCGGTACCTCTGCTGCTGATTTCACAGCTTCCAGACCATTATCTGCTTCCACTACATCTTTCAGATTGATTGTAATTTGTTCCAGATTATTGCTGGAAATGGCTTTTGTACACAGTATGTGTTTTAATTATTGCAATTTGATGGGCCTTTGAACTTATTTGTTTGTCAATCAGTGAATGTGACCACACCTACCATGGATTAAATATTTAGTATACTACTATTGTTTGGAGGCCTTAACCTTTAATGGTTTGGATACATTAGATGAATGGAAGAAATGATGTGAGGAGGTTATTCACTGATACTTGAACCTCATCTCTGGATTAGCAATCCACAGTTTTATTGAGGATAAAACAATGGAATAAATTGAATATAAACCAGTAAATTTCCAGAAAAGACTGACCACGCTGTTTGTAGCGACGATGCTCCTTATTGCTCTCTCTGTACAATCACTTGCGTCTTCCTTCAGTGAGAGGATTTTCAAGTTAATTCCACAATCACAAGGTTTATACAATTATCAAACTTCAAATTGTTGTCTCAACATTGAATCCAGGACTGAAACAGATGCACAGTCCTAAGGAACCCAATATTTAAACATTCAGATAAACAGTGCATGAACTGTTCCAGTGCCGACTGCTTTACAGAGTCAGATTAGTGGGTGGCACGGTGGCACAGTGGTTAGCACTGCTGCCTCACAGCGCCTGAGACCCGGGTTCAATTCCCATCTCAGGCGACAGACTGTGTGGAGTTTGCACATTCTCCCTGTGTCTGCGTGGGTTTCCTCCGGGTGCTCCGGTTTCCTCCCACAGTCCAAAGATGTGCAGGTCAGGTGAATTGGCCATGCTAAATTGCCCATAGTGTTAGGTAAGGAGTAAATGTAGGGGTATGGGTGGGTTGCGCTTCGACGGGTCGGTGTGGACTTGTTGGGCTGAAGGGCCTGTTTCCACACTGTAATGTAATGTAATCTAAACCACAGGAATTCCTTGGAGGAGGGTCCACACGTAAAATATTCTCAGCTGTTTTATCAATAACATTTCCTTCATCATTATGGTCAGAGATGCACTTAGTGCTAACATGCAGCAAAATCTGGACGATATTCAGTTTTGAGCTAAATATTTGTATTTAAAATATGTACCGCACAAGAACAAAGAAATGTACAGTACAGGAACAGACCCTTCTGTGCTGGCACAGGATGCCTTTCTAAATTAAAAACCTTTTGCTTCTATACTGTACGTGGATCGCTCCTCTCCTTGCTTATACGTATATATGTCAAAACGCCTCTTAATCGATGTTATCTAATCAGCTTTTGGCATGTTCTCTGGCAGAGAATTCCAGGCACTTACCACCCTCTGTGTAAAAACATTGCCTCTCACATCTCCTTTAAACTTTCCCACTTTTACCTTAAACCGATGCCCCATTGTAATAGGTATTTCTAAGGGGAAAAAAACTTCATCTATCAATTCCATTGATTGCTCTCATAATTTTGTAAACTTCCATCACGTCATTTCTCAGCCTCCATCATTCAAGTGAAAGCAAATCATTTTGTTCTAATTTCTCCTCAAAGCAATACCCTCCTGACAACGTAACATCCTCTCCAAATAGGTCACTTTACAGAGGGTTATATAATTGTGTTGGGAATAGATGAGGTGAATAGTAAAGGTTTATCCCTTGGTAAGGAAATTTAAAACTAGAGGGCATGTTATTTCAGGTGAGAGTAGGAAGATTTAAAAGGGACTTGAGAGACAACTTTATTGTATGTCGAATGAACTGCAAGAGGAAGCTGTAGATGCAGGTAAAGTTTGAACATTTAAAAGACATTTGGGCAGGTACATGAATAGATAAAGTTTAGAGGGTTGTGGGAGAAATAAAGGCATGCAGGGCTAATTTAGTTTGGGACACTTGGTTAGCATGAGTGAGTTGGACTGAGGGGGCTGTTTCGTTCTGTATGATTAGATTCCTTACAGTGTAGAAACAGGCCCTTCGGCCTAACCAGTCTATACCGACCCTCCGAAGAGTAATCCACCCAGACCCATTTCCCTCTGACTAATGCACCTAGCACTATGAGCAATTTAACATGGCCAATTCACCTGACCAGCACATCTTTGTGAGGAAACTGGAGCACACCCACGCAGACACAGGGCTGTGTGCAAACTCCACACAGCCAGTTGAGCGTTGCTGCAATCGAAACTGAGACCTTGGTACTGTGAGGCAGCAGTGCTAACCACCGAGCCACCGTGCCGTCCCAAATGCTATTCTTCTGGTATAGTGGTGACCAGAACTGTCTGCAATATTCCATATGTGGCCGGACAAAAGTTTCCTACAGCTGCATCTTGGCTTGCCAATTTTGACACTCCATGCACCAACCGATGACGTCAAGCATGCAAAACAGCTCCTTGACAACCTTAACCACTTCTGATGACACTTTCAGGGAAGTGTGCACCTGTGCATCTTAATCCCCCTGTATATCAATATTAATATGTGTTCTGCCATTTACTGTAGACTTCTATCTTACATGAAACCTTCCAAAATGCATTACCTTGCATTTTTCCAGATTAAATTCTATCTTATTTCTCTGCCATTCTCTTACCTAGATCCTGCTGTATGCTCTGGTAATTTTCCTCACTGTCTACAGCTCCCCAAACTTTTGTAGCATCTACACAGTTACTAATCAGAACACTTACCTTCTCCCTTTTATCACAGTTTCATCAGCTCATAGATGCCATTTGACCTCACTGATTGTATCAGCCTGCCATGACAAAGACCTTGCTCAAGTGAATGGAGACAACATCTACTGTCCTGCCCTCAACAATCATCTCTGTCACTTCCTCAAAACACTCAATCAAATTTGTGAGACACAACCTACTCAAAGTCATGCTGCTGATCAGTAATAAGCACATATATTCTCAAATTTGAGTAAATCCTATCCCGAAGAATATTCTCCAATAATTTCCCACCACTGATGTGAGGGTCACTAGCCTTAAATGTTCGGGATTACCCCTGTTGCCCTTCTTAAACAAAGGAGCAATTTTGACAATTCTCTAATCTTCAGGGACACTGATGATTTCGTACAAGTCTCCAACAATTTCCTCCTTAATCTTGCTCACTATATGAGACAGACCACAGATGATTTTGTTGAAGCGTGTGGATCTGAGAAAGCACAGCTGGTCAGGAAGCATCCGCGGTGCAGGAGAATCAATGTTTCGAGCGCAAGCCCTTCATCAGGAAGGGATTCTTTCCTGAGCTTTTCTTGCTCCACGCTTTTAGACTCTGATTTCCAGCATTTGGAGTCCTCTCTTTCTCCGAGATCCCAGATGATTTCCAAATAACTGAATCTACCTGCCTGCCCTTGACTTTCAATAACATAAACACGACTGAATCCCCAACCATCATGACCCTGAGCAGTATAATAGATGATTAACATGATTAGTATAGCCACATAAGAGTCTGAATCTAGAAACACTGTGATGGGCAAACCACACTCTGACTTTGCACCATCTACAATCATGAAGCCAGAGGTATAATGAAAATTACACACTTCTCTGAAAGACAAAACAGAAAATTTTGTCTGGAAACATCCATGGAGAGAACATTTCATTACAATGATCCTTAATCAGTGTGACCTTAACCAACCAGAAAAGCGATCTTCAATTTCGTGTTTCAATAAAACTTGACAGTTAACAGTTATCATGAACTCATGCATTCTTCATGCAATTCTAGAGTTTCCTTGCCATCCAATTAGCAGTCCCCTCTGATGCAGTATAAATTTTCTTTTCACTTTGCATGGTGATTTCTTGTGAATTGTCCTGATAAGTGCAACATAAAATCCTACCAGAACATGGATCTTTCCTCAGCAATGTTTAAGTCTTGTATTGCCAAATGACTATTTTTATGTGTGTGTTTAATTTACCATTTGCCGAGAGGAGTGCAACTTCAACTGCACTCAAAATTTATAACACCATCCAGGACAAAGCAATTGTCTTGCTCCACACCTGCCCAACTCCGCCCTCCCCCCCACCCCCAGCCCCATCAGATGTCTGCTTCTTTCAGCACTTCAACAATTCCCAAAGCGTTCTTTGACAACCCCTTCGCAAACACACTTTTGAAATTTGTATAAAGAGTTCAATTAAACCTTATTCTCTTTTCCTAATGACGGAATTATTCAAAGTGACTAAATTTTATTCAATATAAATAAGAATTGTCACATGCTAGTTTCTGAATGGCATAATTATGTACAACAATTTTATTGTTTACACTTCGGGCGTACATATGATATCCACACGGTTCATTCATCTTTTTTCTCCTAATGCTGCATGTATAAATGTATTACGTGACCCAGCAGCATTCCTTTGTGATGGTCCATCTGTAGAATGGCCTCGAATCTGTGGCTGACTATCCCTCTCTTCCTTTCCAGGGGATTTCTTTTTACCTTTCCTTCCAAAGGAACTTCATGGAGACTGATGTAACTGCTTTCATTTAATCAAGGTAGAGAGTGAGATTGTTGATTCAGAGACTAGAGAGGGGAATCTTAATAAAGAAACTATAAGGATATGAGGCATGATTTGACCTTGGTACATTGAGGAGAATTACTTAAAGGGATGACAGTGTATAGGCAATGGCACACATTCAAGGAATGCATGGGAGAACTGCAACAATTGTTTATTGCTGTCCAGCACAAAAGCAAAATGGGTAAGAGGGCCAATCCATAGCTTACAAAAGAAATTAGAGATAGTATCCAATCCAAGGAAGAAGGATAGAGATTGGCCAAAATAACAGGTCTGAGGATTGGGCGCATTTTGGATTCAGCAAATAAAGGCTAAGGGATTGAAAATACAATACGAAAGTAAGCTTGCCGAGAATGTAAAGACTGACATTAAGCATTTTGATAGATACATGAAGAGAAAGAGACTGGTGAAGAGAAATATTGGTCTCCTACAGACAGAAATGGGGGAATGTTTCACAGGGGATAAAGAAATGGATGAACAGCTGAATAAATATTTTGATTCTGTCTTCACAAAAGACACTCACGTGGAGTGTCTCATCTTGGCTGAAGACTGTCCGGTCAATTGTTTCAACTGATGATGAATGGAACTTCTTCAGTCTTGTCTTTTGCACTGATGGGCTGGACTCCCTATCGTTGAGGATGGGGATGCTTGTGGAGCCTCCTCCTCCAGTGAATTGCTTAATCGTCCACTCAGTTCACAACTGGAGAACTTCTGACTATTTCATTTCCTTGAGACTTTATAATTATTGGTACATCTGAATGGCTTGCAAGATGATTTCAGAGGGCAATTTAGAGTCAAGCACATTGCTAGATGTAGGCAGGCCAGGTGAGTTTAACACATTTCCTTCACTGAAAGACACTAGTGAACGAGATGGGTTTTTCTCACCCTCAACAATGATTTCATGGTTATTGGTGAAAAATTAATTCCTGTTTTTTTTTTGCTTGTAAGTCTTGGAAGAATAACCTTGCAGAAAGATAGCAGACATCCAAGAATTAAACAGAGATTTCATAAACTGGGGTGTACTCTCTCGCATTCAGAAGGTTTATGGATTCATAGTTTCAGACAGTGCAGAAAGGGTTCTTCAGCTCATGGAGTCTGCATCAACATAGCTGCCATAAAAGTGAGGTAATTCTCAATGTTCTGCTCTTATCCCAAATCAGGGAAGATGATGGCCTAGTGGTACTATAGGTAGAATGTTAATGTAGAAACTCAACTAATCATCTGGGCTATGAAGATAGTGTTTGAATCCAGCAAATGGCAGATGATGGAATTTGATCTCAGCAAAAAAAAATCAGGAATTAATTTTTCACCAATAACCATGAAATCATTGTTGAGGGTGAGAAAAACCCATCTCGTTCACTAGTGTCTTTCAGTGAAGGAAATGTGTTAAACTCACCTGGCCTGCCTACATCTAGCAATGTGCTTGACTCTAAATTGCCCTCTGAAATCATCTTGCAAGCCATTCAGATGTACCAATAATTATAAAGTCTCAAGGAAATGAAATTAGATGGATCACCTGGTGTTGACCTAGGTACTGAAATAGAGAACAGCAGAAATGACTTTTTTTGATCCTGCAGTCCTCCTGGGAGCTAGTGGCAAACTTGGGAGAGCTAGCTCGCAGACTAGGCAAACAACAGCCTGACAAAATCAAACTCATGGAATTATACCTTACAGGCAATGGCAGGACAGTTCAGGTACAGGCAAGATAAATCAAATGAACCGTTTGAAGGCAGTAGGAGTATACTTAAGAGGAAAATCTGGAGGGCAAAAAGAGATAGATTTGGCAAATAGGGTAAAAAGGAATCCAAAAGTATTCTATAAATACGTAAAGGACAAGAGGGTAAGTAGGGATAGAATAGGGCCTCTATAAGATTATCAACGTAGCTGTGGAGCTGTAGGAGATAGGGAGATATTAAATGAGTAGTTTGCATTAGTGTTTACTGTGGAGAAGGACCTAGAAGATATGGAATCTGGGGAAATAGATGGTGACATCTTGAAAATGTCTACTGGTAAATGGGATGAGATTAGGTTAGGATATCTGGTCAGCACGGATGAGTTGGAACAAAGGGTCTGGTTTCATGCTGTACATCTCTATGACTCTATGACTCTATGATAGACCCAGCAGATGTGATGGTTCAGTGGAATACAGTCTGGAGGGAGTTGCTCTGGGATTCCACACCATTGACTCCAGATCCCATGACGTCTCATGACTTCAGGTTAAACATGGGCAAGGAAACCATCTGTTGATTACCATGAACCATCCTCTCTCAGCTGATCAATCGGTCTCCACCATGTTGAACAACCCTTGAGGAAGCACTGAAGATGGCAAGAGCACAAAATATACTCTGGGTGGGGGATGTTACTATCCACCATCAACAGTATTTCAGCAGCAGCACCACAGATCAAGTTGGTTGGGTCCTCAAGGACTGCTATATTGGATCTGTGAGAAGTGGTGAGGGAACCATAAAGAGGGGAAAACATACTTGATGTCATCCTTAGCAATCTCCCAGCTGGAGATGCCTCTGTCCATGACAGCATTGGTAAGAGCAAACACTGCACAGTCCTTGTGGAGATGAAGTCCTGTTTTCACATTGAGAATAACCTTCATCACGGTGCTAAATGGGACAGACTTCCAACAGATCTAGCAACTCGACCGGACATTCATGAGGTGCCATCAACAGCATCAGTTTTGCACTACAGCATAACCTGTAACCTCATGGACAGCATATTCCCAACTCAACCATTCCCATCAAGCCAGGGGATCAACCCAGGTTCAATGGAGAGTGCAGCAGGGCATGCCAAGAGCAGCACTGGGCATTCCTGAAGATGAGGTGTCAACCTGGTGAAGCCACCAAACAGGAATATTTGCCTGCCAAACAGAAGCAGCAAGTGAGAGACAGAACAAAGCGATGCCACCACTTACGGATCAGATCTAAACTCTGCAGTCCTGCCACATTCAATCGTGAATGGTGATGGACAATTAAACGACTCATGGGAGAAGGAGGTTCCACAAATTATTATTTTTAAAAATTAATTTATGGGTCTTGGGTGTCGCTGGCTGGCCAGCATTGATAGGCCATCTCTATTTGCCCTTGAGAAGGTGGTGGTGAACTGCCTTCTTTAATCGTTGCAACGTCCCCATCCTCAATGATGGAAGGTCAGTACAAAAAATAAGGCTGGAGCGTATGCAACAATCTTCAGCCACAAGTGCCGAGTAGATGATCCATTTTGTCCTCCTCCAGTGGTCTCTAGCATTACAGATACAAATATTCAGCCAATTCGATTCACTCCATTGATATTAAGAAATGGTTGGAGAAACTAGATTCCGCAAAGGCTCCAGGCCCTGATATCATTTCAGCAATAGGACTGAAGACTTGTGCTCCACAACTTGCAGCAACTTCAAGCAGCACCTGCTCAGCAATAACCTACTCACTGATGCCCAGTTTGGTTTCCGCCAGGACCATTCAGCTCCTGACATCATTACAGCCTTGAATCAAGCATGGATAAAAGAGCAGAATTCTAGTGGTGAGCTGAAAGTGACCAGTCCTTGACATCAAGGCTGCATTTGACTGAGTGTGACATCAAGGAGCCCAAACAAACTGGAATCAACGGGTATCAGGGAGCAAACACTCCAGTGGTTGAACTCATCCCTGACATATGGTAAGGTCCGAGGGAGTGCTGCTGAACAAAGAGATCTTAGAATGCAGATTCATAGCTTCTTGAAAGTAGAGACGCAGGCAATGACCATCACCAATAAGACAATCTAAGCAAAGCCCCTTGGCATTCAATTGTGTCACCATCACTGAATCCCCCACTATCAACGTCCTGGGGGTTATCATTGACGATAAATTCAACTGGACTTAGCCATGTGCTAGTCAGAGTAGACATGGAAGGATAGGCAAGATTAATGTGTGGCTTGAGCGATGGTGCAAGAGGGAAGGGTTCAGATTTTTGGGACTTATGGGAGCAGTTCTGGGGAAGGTTGTACTATTACAAATCGGACGGTCTATGCCAGGGCCGGACTGGAATCAATGTCCTCGAGGATGCTTTTGCTAACACTGTTGGGGAGGGAGATGGGAGCCAAATGAGGAGGCTAATGGACAGTAACGAGGTAATAACTAAAGCCTGTAAGGAACTAGATAATGAAGTCAGCGTGACTAAGTGTAAGAGTAGGCAGAGAGCAGGCTATGAACACAAAGGGACAGGTGGTCTGAGGTGTATTTGTAAGAAGAGTAGTAGGTAAGGGAAATGAACTTAGGGCCTGGAGTAGAACCTGGGAGTGTGATGTTATTGCAATTACTCAGAGTTGATTGAGGGACGGGTATGATTGGCAACTAAATATCCCAGGGTATAGATGCTTGAATTGGGATAGAGAGGGTGGTAAAAGGGGTGGAGAAATTGAATTACTCATAAGAGAGGATAACACATTTACTGAAGGAGGGCACTATGGAGGACTCGAGCACTGAGGCAACTTAGGAAGAGATCAGATATCGGGAGGATGCAGTAACAATGTTGGGATAGTATTACAGGCCTCCAAACAGTGAGCGTGAGATAGAGTTACAAATCTGTAAACCGATCCTGACATCAGTGGTAGACGTCAGTTGTGTATTCCCATTTGGAAGAAAATGCTGTTATTAGTGATAGGAAACATGGTTTTGTGCAGGGAAGGTCATGTCTTATCAACTTAATAAAATTCCTTGAGGAAGTGACAAAGTTGATTGATGAAGGAAGGGCTGTATATATCATATACATGGACTTTAGTAAGGTGTTTGGTAAGGTTCCCTCTGGTAAGCTGATGGAGAAAGTGAAGTCGCATGGGGTCGAGGGTGTACGAGCTAGATGGATGGAGAGCTGGCTGGGCAGCAGGAGACAGACAGTAGCAGTGGAAAGGTGTTTCTCAAAATGGAGACCTGTGAGAGAAATGGAGAAGCTTTTTCCCAGAGTGGGGGACTCAATGACTAGGGTTCATGAGTTCAAAGTGAGAGGGAAAGGTTTAGGGGAGATATATGTGGAAAATTCTTTATGCAGATGTTGGTGGGGGCCTGGACCACGTTGCCAGCAGACAATTCAGAGGTGAGCACGATAGCATCATTTAAGATGTATTAGACATGAATGGGTGGGGTGCAGAGTGATACAGATCCTTAGAAAATAGGCAAGAGGTTTAGATAGAGGATCTGAATCGGTGCAGGCTTGGAGGGCCGAAGGGCCTGTTCCTGTGCTGTAATTTTCTTTGGTCTTTGAATAGTGCGACAAGTAACTCACTCTCAAATCTCCAGAGACTGCCCACCATTAGATTAGACTAGATTACTTACAGTGTGGAATCAGGTCCTTCGGCCCAACAAGTCCATACCGACCCTCCGAAGAGCAACCCACCCAGACCCATTCTCTTACATTTACCCCTTTACCATATACTACGGGCAATTTAGCATGGCCAATTCACCTAACCTGCACATCTTTGGACTGTGGGAGGAAACCGGAGCACCCAAGGAAACCCACAGAGACACAGGGAGAATGTGCAAACTCGGCACAGACAGTTGCCGAGACGGCAAATGAACCTGGGTCTCTGGCGCTGTGAGTCGGCCGTGCTAACCATTGTGCCACTGTACCGCCCACCATCTACTGGTACAAGTCACAAAGAATGTACTCCACTAGCCTGGATGAGTGCAGCTCCACCAACACATGAGAAGCTTGACACCACGCAGGACAAAGCAAATTGGTTAATTGGTACCTCAGCCACAAACATTAACTCCCTCCACCACCGATGCTCAGAAGTTGCAGTGTGTACAATGTATTAGATGTAAAGCAGAAATTCACCCAGAAATCTTAAACTACATTTTCCAAAACCATGACTACATCGATTTGGAAGGACAAGGGAATCATATACATTGGCAACACCACAACCTGCAAGTTCCCCTGTAAGCCACTCAACATCCTGACTTGGGAAGAAATCTTTACTGTTGCTGGGTTAAAATCCTGGAATTTCCTACAAAAGACCATTTTGGGTCGATCAACAGCATATGAACTGCAATGATTCAATGAACCCTCTCACCACTATTTCTCAAGGGCAACCAGGAACAGGTCACTAATGTTGGCAAATCAGCGATGTCGCCATCTCAGAAGTGAATGAAAAAAGTGAAATCCACATATTCTGCATTTACTACTACCCCTTCATTAATCCCCCTTGTTAAACTGATGTACTGCTACTATGTCCTGAAAATCAGAGTCAAGCATTTTCTGATGTTAGACTATCGTTCCGTGATGTCTGTCTCTCTCCTGCCTTGAGGGGAAAGTGAGGACTGCAGATGCTGGAGATCAGAGCTGGAAATGTGTTGCTAGAAAAATGCAGCAGGTCAGGCAGCATCCAAGGAACAGGAGAATCGACATTTCGGGCATAAGCCCTTCTTCAGGAATGAGGAAAGTGTGCCCAGCAGGCTAAGATAAAAGGTAGGGAGCAGGGACTTGGGGGAGGGGCGTTGGAAATGCGATAGGTGGAAGGAGGTCAAGGTGAGGGTGATAGGCCGGAGTGGGGTGGGGGCGGAGAGGTCAGGAAGAAGATTGCAGGTTAGGAAGGCGGTGCTGAGTTCGAGGGATTTGACTGAGAGAAGGTGGGGGGAGGGGAAATGAGGAAACTGGAGAAATCTGAACTCAGATTTCTCCAGTTTCCTCATTTCCCCTCCCCACACCTTGTCTCAGTCAAATCCCTCGAACTCAGCACCGCCTTCCTAACTTGCAATCTTCTTCCTGACCTCTCCGCCCCACCCCACTCCGGCCAATCACCCTCACCTTAACCTCCTTCCACCTATCGCATTTCCAACACTCCTCCCCAAGTCCCTCCTCCCTACCTTTTATCTTAGCCTGCTGGGCACACTTTCCTCATTCCCGAAGAAGGGCTTATGCCCGAAACGTCGATTCTCCTGTTCCTTGGATGCTGCCTGACCTGCTGCGCTTTTCCAGCAACACATTTTCAGCTCTCTCCTGCCTTGAGCAGACGTGTTAGGTGTGTACTTTTCCAATCCATTGAGTCTTTTCAAACATCTAGAAAATTCTGTAAGATTGCAACAAATACATCAGATATTTCTAAAACCATTTCATTTAATCCCGTTATCAGGCCCAGGGGACTTGTTTGTATTTAATTTGATTAACTATTTCCAAGTTTGATGGCTCAGTAGATTTATGATTGTTTGGAATTCAACTTCATATTACACCCTTTTTTCAACTATTCTAAGCATACCCTGTGCACCTTCGACTGGGGAAATCTGAGGATGAATGTTATATTTAGCTGCTATTTGCACTTGTATAAACCTTGTAGATATTTTTAAAGCCTGGTTATGGTCCTTCCTGTTTACCTGATATTCCAATTTCTCACAATTCTATATTATTTTAGTCATTTTCCACCATTCAACGAGATCATGGCTGAACCCTGACCGCAGGTTGATATATGTACATTTATCCCATATGACCAAATAACCTTGGATAAAAACAAGACATCAATGTTAAATTTAGTGCAAAACAAAATCAGTGATTATTCTCTGTGGAATAGAGTTTGAAACATTTTCTCCATTTTGGAAAAGTGTGGAATTATTAGTGATAGCATGACTTTTAGTTAGTGCGGCGGGGGCGGGGGAGAAGCAGGCAAGCATGTATCACAAATTTGATTGAATGTTTTGAGGAAGAGACAAAGCTGATTGTTAAGGGCAAGACAGTAGATGTCAACATAGACTTCAGCGCAAGGCCTTTGTAAAGGTTCCTCAAGGCAAGCTCTTACAAAAGGTGAAGTCACATAGCATCCATGAACTCATGGGTGGCATAGTGACTCAGAGTTGAGCAGAACCCTGGTTCGGTGGGCAAACCCAGTTTACATATTTTCCCTGTGTCTGCGTGGGTTTCATCCTACAGTCTAAAGATGTACAGGTCAGGTGTATTAGTCAGGGGTAAATGTAGAGTTATAGGCTAGAGGTCTGTATGGAGGGTCAGTGTGAAATTGTTGGGCTAAACGCCTGCTTCCATACTGTAGTGATTCTACAATTTCTATTCTATGAAGCGGATTAAGAGATAGAGGTACACACTTCCCTGAAAGTGGCAACAGAAGTAGATACCGTGGGCAAGAAGACATGTAGCATGCTTGCTTTTGTCAGTTATTGCATGGAGTATAAAAATTGGCAGACCATGTTGCAGCTGAAGAAAACTTTTGCTGGGCCACATGTGAAATATTGGCAGTTCTGCTCACCACACTACCAGAAGGATAGAATCATACAGCACAAAACCGACCCTTTTGGTCCAACTCTCTCATGCCGAACAAGATTTTCCAAACTAAACTCGCCCAACTTGCCTATATTTGTCGCATATCCCTCCCAAACTTTCCCGTTCAAACGTCTTTCAAATGTTACTGTACCCGCATCTATAACTTCCTCTGATAGTTCATTCCACACACAAACCCGCTTGTGTGTGAAGAAAAATGCCCCCACAAATTCCTTTTAAATCTTTCTTCTTTCACCTTAAAAAATATGCCGTCTAACTTTGAGTTCTCCTACCCTCAAGAAAAGATCTTTGTTTTTCATCTTATCTCTGCCCCTCATGATTTTGAAAACCTCTCTAAGGTCACCCTTCAACCTCCTACGCATCAGTGGAAAAAGTCCCAAGGGTACAGAAAATGTTTACCAGGATATTACGGTTTGGAGGGTATTAGCTATGAGGAGAGATTAGACAAAATTTGACTTGAATTCCCTTGAACATTGGAGGCTGAGGGGTGGCCTGGTAGAAGTTTAGGCAATGTTGAAAAAATCATGCACTGTTTATATGAAAGTTTAAAAGCTGTGGTCCTGCAGAAGAAACTATTTAAATCACTGACTATGCATCTCAGTTTAAATCCTAGATTCTGTGCTGAGACAGTAGTTTGAAGTTTGATGATAGTATAAAACTTGTGATAGTGGAATTCACCAGGTAATCCTCCCACTGAAGGAAGACCCAAGAAATTGTACAGAGAAAGAGGAATATGGACCATCATCCCTGCAGGGTGTTCAGTGGTTTCTGACTTTATGTACACTTTATTCCATTGCTTCATCCTGAATTTAGTTGTGGTTGCTCATTCAGTGATGAGTTTCTTGTTTTAATAACTAACCTCGTCACACTATTTTTTCCATTCAATTAACGTATCCCATCCATGAATGCTCAATATGTTAAGACCGGCAAAAATAGTGGTAAAATTAACAGGGGGATTCGCAAAATTACATTCACTTATTATGTTTTTCTGCAATAATTAAAACAAATGGTGCCTCCAAAAACTATTTCCAGCAACCAGCTGGAGCAAAATCTGAACGATCCAATGAAAGCAGATCATGGGCAAGAAGCTGTGAAATCAGCAGCACAGTCAGTATCAACTGCTGGTGAAATAAATTTTTGCTGATTTTTTTCAGCTACAGAACACCGCATGGTGGCACAGTGGCTAGCACTGCTGCCTCACACTGCCAAAGACCTGCGTTCAATTCTTGCCTCAGGCCACAGTCAGTCGACAGTGTGGAGTTTGCATATTCTCCCCGTGTCTGTGTGGGTTTCCTCCGGCTTCCTCCCACAGTCCAAATATGTGCAGGTCAGGTGAATTGACCATGCTAAATTGCGAGTAGTGCGAGGTGCAGGAGTGAATGTAGAGGAATGGGTGTGGTTGGGTGCACTTCAGTGGATTGGTGAGGACTTGTTGTGCCGAAGGGCCTGTTTCCACACTGTAAGTAATCTAATAACATGATTATGATTTTGAGAATGGTCTTCACTCTGGGTCGGGTGGTAATAAGGGCATTTTGCTTCAACCCAATGTCTTGTTCTCATCAGAAAGGGAAAGCAGCATTTAAGTCTCAATGCTAACAGCCGTTGGTTAAAGGATAATATTTTACAGCTTTTACCAGGCTCTATTGCCTTCAAAAATGTTCAAAAATCATGTCCAAACGTTTCAGCTGTTCAGCATTATGGCTCATAAAAATAGAAAATACTGAAAACACTTTGAAAAGTCATTATGCTGAAATCTTAAACATTTCTCTCTCCACACAACATAACTGACCTCAAGAGTGATTTTGATTATTTTCTGTTACAAATTCAGATTCCAACATCTGCTGTATTCCACTTTAGTGTTAGGGTCAGAAGTTCAACAAAATGTGCGAGGGTTGATTTGGTAATCAACCAGGTTTTGCACTAAAAGCCATTCCCAGTGTTTGTCCAAACTGGTACATTCATGTCTACAGGCTGATTAAACAAATAAAGTTTGTTCAAACACTCTGATGAATTCACACTATGGTGTGAACGTTCTGTCAATACAAGTTAACTAAAATTGCAAACAAACAGTTACTGCATTGTGCCTCAATTCTTAAATCTGCCATATAAAGACAGAAGTCTTCTTAGGATTATTTCTCTTGATCCATATTTGTCTCTTTTGTTCTCAGTTTCATGTTTCTTTTGTACTTCTTGTGTTTAGAACTGATTTTTTAAAGTGTGAATCCTATCTTTTTTTCATGATAATCTCTAAATGTTGATTCATTCACAGAACTCCATCTTTCAGTAACCCTGTTTTCTGCTTCATGGAATATCTCTGCTTTATTTTGCTACTGTCCCTTCTTTCGTGGAGTTTAATTGTACCCTCACTCTTTATTGGGCTCACTTGTTCATTTTGGTAATGGTGATAATGACAATGAGAAATAAATGAGCCATCTGATATCGAGATGCTGTTGGGGTTGCAGAGGTTAAACCAAAGAAGGGATCACCATTTTTCACACCCCCATCTATTACTCATGACCTCAAAGTACCCAATTTTCAAGTTTACTTGTGATGCAACATGTCTCTCTCAGATATGTTTGTTAAAAAAACTGTAACTAATATCAATAACCATCCAGCCAAATTGTACCCCTGGAGGACATCTTTTCTATGTATAAATGATGATCACATTTCCAGATAAGCTCGGACTAATCGCTTTCCTCTGAGTATGAAGTATCCGGAGTACAACGTGTTTCCAACACTCGCTGATGTTGAATTCATTTATTGCCCTGTACTTGGGGCTATTGGAATACCCAGTAAGTTACTAATACCTCTTCAGCATTGTGTAATTAGGCAAATATTTCTGCTTTGACTGCAATGCATAACATAGCAGCAAATTGTGCTCAAAACTGTGTCAGAATATAAAACGGTATCATGTTTTTAAGCAAAATTACTTGATTCTCTCTTGAGTACAAGATCTGTTATGAGTCAGTATTATGTTGATTTTAGGAATGCACTGCCCTTGGTAAATTTATTGTTGACCACCGTGTGAATATCTAAGTCGATAAAATCATAATGTTCTATTTTAATAAGTTACTATTGTGCTTATCACAAAATATAATTATTGGAATATTATTTGACTCATTCCTTGCCTGTGGACAGCCCTATTTCAAATAAGTGAAAATTATTTAAATTACTATGACAAATCTTAGGCTCAGACCTTTCTCTCTGGAGAGAAAGAGCAAGAGAGGAGGCCTGATAGAGGTGTACAAAATAATGAGAGGGATAGATGGAGTCAATAGCCAGAGACTTTTCTCCAGTCCAGGATTAACTGGTACAAGAGGTCATAGTTTGAGGATATCAGGAGGAAGATATAAAGGAGACGTCAGAGGTAGATGTTTTACACAGAGTGTTGTGAATGTATGGTTGTGGACCAGAGGTGATGGTGGAAGCAGAGTCATTGGGGATTTAAGCAACTTCTGGACATGCACATGGATAACACTGAGTTGAGGGGTGCGTAGGTTGTTAGTATATTTTATATTAGGATTAAATCTCGGCACAACATCGTGGGCCAAAGGGCCTGTTCTCGGCTGTACTTTTCTATGTCTATGTCTATTTACGAGTTCAGCTGGCATTCACGACAGCTATGCATCAGTAGTTGTGAGAACACAGAGAGAGATGATGTATAATTGTTTTAGTTTCAGGCTGGGCAAGATATAGAACAGCTTGTGATTAGTATTACAATGCTCCCTCTAAACAAATTCAATTCAAATGGTCTTAGGTAGAAAATATGGGGTCAGTTAATTGGAAGCAAATTGTACAATGTTGGCATCACCCCTGGATGGTGAGAACTGAACATAATCATAAAATATATTTTGAAGATGGGAAACAAACTGAGAAGACTGTTAAAAAAATAAGGCACTGGGCTTACTTGTAGCAGATTAGGGTTAATATGTGAAGAAGGTTTACTAATTAACAGCAATCAGTGAAAAGCACTGATAAGAAGCTGCTTTGACAAAGGTCAGTTAGACTCCAAACGTCAGCTCTTTTCTCTCCTTACAGATGCTGCCAGACCTGCTGAGATTTTCCAGCATTTTCTCTTTTGGATTAAGAACTGCTGTCAGATACGCTGGTTTACTTAAAGTTTATTACTCTCAAAGATCAGTTCAAATGGGTCCAGGTCTGTCAGAGAAATAAGGACGATGACTACCCAGTAAATGGCCAAACGTTCTCAATCTTCCTTAAATATACATTTGGCACCAGAGAACTGATGGGTCCGGGAATCGGACCAATGCTATTGACCTGCATTGAAAACCAGCCCTCCAGCCAACTTAGCTAACTGACTTCCAACTTAAGAGAAAGGTAAAGTATATTCCACCCTCATTGATTAGATTGTGATATTAATCTAATAAACTACAATCCATGCTGTTAGCTTATTATGTGATCAAGCGGTTGTGAAATTGTGATGAGTAATTGTAGATTAATAAAGGACACAGCAATTAGTTATCCATCAATGTTGAGCAATGAACATCACAACTAATTGAAAGACTGAAGCATGTATTTGTCAATCAAAAAGAGAGGCCACAGCCATCAAACTGAGTATTCCTCATAGTTACCATAGATATTCCTTCAGAGTACGGCCTGATGTTCTGAAGAAAAACCGGAAAAAAAATTGTGTTTTACAGCTTTGAGTGGGGTGAATGAAAAATCACTGAGGCAAGGTACTTATTACCATGTACACAATATTCTAATACAAATTAACAATGCACATACTGGACACAGTTTCTGACCAAACCAATGTGGCTGGAGAACACAGGTAAGCGTGGTACCTGGTGAGGGGGAGATAGTTGCTTAAAAATGTGTTGCTGGAAAAGCGCAGCAGGTCAGGCAGCATCAAAGGAACAGGAGAATTGACGTTTTGGGCATAAGCCCTTCTTATGCCCGAAACGTCGATTCTCCTGCTCCTTTGATGCTGCCTGGCCTGCTGCGCTTTTCCAGCAAAACATTTTTAAGCTCTGATCTCCAGCATCTGCAGACCTCACTTTCTCCGAGGGGGAGATAGTTCCCAGGTAGGTAAAGTTTTAGATAGGTGCAGGGGTAAGGTGCCAAGTAAGTAGAGTGCAAAAAAGATTCACAAGGCATTGCCAGGAGTAAGAGGCCTGAGTTACACAGAGAGGTTGGCCAGGATAGGACTTTATTCCTTCGAACATAGCAGGATGAGGGGTGATTTTATTGAGGTGCAAAAAATCTTAAGGGCAAAGTCGGATGAATGCATATAGTCTTTTTCCAGGGATGGGGGTTTGAAACTAGAGGATATATTATAAGGTGTGAGGGGAAAGATTTAAGAAGAGTCTGCTGAGGACGCAGAGAGTGGTGCGTATATGGAACGGGCTGCCAGACAAAGTGGTTGAAACTGACAAAATAGCAACATTTAGAAATCATTTGGAGAGGTCCATGTACAGGAAGTTTAAAGAAGGATATAGACCAAATGCTGGCAATTGGAACTAGAAGAGTTGGCACCTTGGTCAGCATGGACCACATTGGGCTGAAGGGCCTGTTTTCATACCATATTACTCTATGATTTTATGTGCACAGGGCAGAGTGCCATGTAGGCGAATTTTCTGGAACATGGCGTAGGGTGCCAGATGGGGTGTAAAGTAGGTAGTGTGCCAGGTACATCAGATGCCCAGATTAAATGAGAACAGGGTTGTGAATGATAGTTGGGAAGCATTTTCTTAAAGATGGTAAGGAAGGAGATGCCGGAAACTGATGGAGTGGTGTGATGACGTCGGGTTTGGAGCAAGTGCCTGTTCTGATGGTCAGAGATTGTTAAGTCTCAAAAATGGTGCGGGATGTATTGGGATCGGGGTGATAATGTAATACACGTCCGACAGAAGTATGGGAGATACTGGAGAAGGAAGCAGGGGAGGGTAGGGGTCAGATCTCGGGGGATATGGGAGCTGTGTCTTGAAGGAGGAAGTATGCTGGATCCCAGAGTTAAGAGAGTAGATGTAGACTCAGGCTCTCAGGTTTCTGTAGGCTGTGTGCACATATCAGTCTGTCACCATGGGCATGTGGTGGACACGCACATGGAAGGAGATGGGGCACTTCTGGATGCATGTTGTAATTTGTGAATTCAGGTGACTAGTTTTCTCAGGAATCAGGTTAGGTATTCAATAGCCTAATGTTTCATGAATCATTATTTACTTAACTGCAGCAGGATCCCATAAATTCTCCAAGATAAACGAAGGTTTTAAGAGATTTCAGACTTATGGGAAATTCCAGTGGAATCTTCAATCTCTACGTCTGTGATCCTGGGGACTCAACAAGATCTCAGACTGAATCTCTATCCACACTTCAGAAAGAGTATTCTGACCAGTGAAAAATCAAGGAAAAAATGTGGTATTTCTGTCGGGAAAGGAATTAAATTGGTCAAATGAACATTCTTATCTTCATCAGTTTGATATCTGAACCACTGTACAATGTACAGCCAATTCTAAAGATTTACTTTTCTCATCCTATTTGTAGTAAACTATAAGCATTTTCATTTCTCCTACCAATAAAAAGATGTTTTCAGATGTCATGTACACAAAATTAGCACTTTTGTTATGAAACTGAAGCATCGTACTTATGCAGTAATTTAAACCTTTTATTTAACAGTTAATTTGTTGGCGATCACAATCCTATCTCGCAGAACCTGTGGGCTCTCCAAAAGTGTCAGTCATTACCTGGTGGCCATGGCTACAGCAGATCTTCTGGTTGTCATCACCGACGTAATGTTGAGATGGTTTATCATTTACTTTCCAATTTCTTTCCTGGATATTACTCCTGTCTGTAGTTTGTTAGATTTCCTTATGACTGGCACCACAGTCTGTTCAGTTTGGCTCACAGTTGCTTTCACCTTTGATCGATTTGTGGCTATTTGTTGTAAGAAGCTAAGAACAAAATACTGCACTGAGAAATTGGCAGTTGTGGTTATTGCAACAGTGAGTGTACTGGGCTGTTTGGAAAGCATTCCCTGGTTCTTCAAATACAGAGCTAAATACACCTTCAATAACATGGAGTGGTTTTGCATTACAAAACCAGAATATTACACTTCAATCTTCTGGACTGCATATGTACTTCTCCATCGCTTTCTAACACCTTTAGTCCCATTCCTTTTGATAGTTCTCTTTAACATTCTGACAGTCAGACACATCTTCATGGCAAGTAAAGCCCGCAGGAGACTCCGGGTGGAAACAGAGAGAGAGGGTCCCCATGACCCAGAGATGGAAAGGCGCAGAAAGTCCATCATTTTACTCTTCGCTATCTCAGGCAGTTTCATTCTGTTATGGATGGGCAATGTTACATGTTTCATCCATCAGCGAATTGCATTTGTGTACAATTTATCTCCACCTTCAGCCTCTATGGGTACAGCTGCATACCTGCTCCAGCTCCTCAGTACCTGCACAAACACTTGCATCTACACAGTGACCCAGAGTCAGTTCCGAGAGCAGTTAAAGATAGTTATGAAACACCCTTTCAATTTGATTCTCAAAGCTATCAAACTATGAAGACTTCTTTGATTTTAGTTTTATCTGATTTCATTTTGATCTTCTTGGAAAAGATTTATTAAAAGTTATTTGAAGCAGGGAAAAGGTAATGAATTATGGCAGCAAGTGAAAGGAAGATGCAGAAGCAGACAATGTCAGTTAGAGGAACCTGTGAGATTTGGACCTGAAGAAAGTCAGTATCAGTTTGTAAAGTCTGCAAAAACAAGTTCTGGAGACAGGCTGCATTTGTTTGAGTGGCCGCTGGAAGGAGTACGGGAGCAATCCCTATCAGTTCTAACAGCGAGTAAAAAGTGGATCCAGACAGTTGTAGAGAGCTGCAGCACAGTGTGTGTCTGTGCAGTTCAAAAACAACCCCCTATTCTAATCCTATTTTCCAACAATTGACCATTGCCTTCTATGACTTGGCATCGCAAGTGCACAATTAACTATTTCTTAAAGGTTCGGAAGGTTTCTGCTTCTAACATGCTTCAGATAGTCAGTCAATGTCAGTTGGAGGTTCAAGTTAACGGAAAAGCAGAGGCAGTCAGCATCATTCAGTACAGCTGACCCACCCAGTGTCACCAGGAGCAGATCAGGTATGTTCTGAGAGAAAGCAAAGACTGACATCTTACGAAAGCAAAGCAATAATTCGTTAGTGGATATTTTGCTTGAGGACATTCAACTGTCTTAGAATATATGAATAAATGTTGTACAAAATAAAGTTTACAACAATAATAATGATGATTGATTGCAGTGTTTGATCATGGTAAATAATACTTTGTATGTTTATCTTATTGAAAAGCAATACAGTTTATTGGCATTGGAGATCTAAGTTGTAATGTTAGTAGTTCTGATAAAAGACAATAATTCATAAATTGCAAACTTAATTGGGATGAAAGGCATGAGGCATGTTGTGATTGTGGAATGTGGTATCTCCGAGACAACAGCGTGATCCAGGACAACCACCACTGCAATAGGATTAAAAACTGGAATAGTTTCAGATCAGGTTTTATGGCCTGGTGGCCACACTACAGTTACTGAGAGACAGAGTTAGAAAGTTACCTGGGCACCTTTTGCAATATGGTGGGTACATTCCTTAAGATAGTGTCTTGTGCTTTGGCATCTCAGGGGAATGACTGTATGACTGTGAGCGAGGTTGTTGGACAGGAGTGGACAGAAGTGTAAGATACACACCCTCTGCAACTATGCAACAGCTTCCAGTTAGTTACAGATTGTTTGAATGAGAGCGAGAGCTGCTGTCTGGATTAGATAATTAACCACTGTGCCCATGATACCTGAAGTCAATCAAGTTGGGTAGCAAATGCTTATGTTGCAGTGGTTGCAGACAATGGAGTGATGGTGGGGACGGGCTGTTGATGCAAAGGAGCAAAGGAGACTGCCCAAGAAAGGTCACTTGCCCGTCCTGCCTCAGGGATGAGGACATCTGCTCAGAACTGAAGTCACACAGAGTGGGAGGATGGGGATCCAGTCATTGAGATCTGTGGAGATAACTAGGATATAGGCAGATTAAAGGAAAAGCTTTCTGCATTGTACAAATAAGAAGCTAGGCAAATTATCGGATCATTTTAGTTAATAGTTCCTGGAATATTTCCTGAGCCACATGCAAGATGGAACAAGGTAAATAATATTAAAGCTGTGATTACAAGTCCCAAATACTATGAAATGTAAGTATGTTTTGTTTCTTAGAGCACTGGCACGAATACTGATGAAAGAAGGGTCCATGCCACAATGATGGTTTAAAACTGAACAAAGATGGGAACAGTGCTATCACAAGCCACATAATTAGGGACGCGAAGAGGGCTTTAAACCAAACAGTGAGGCAAGGAAAGCAACTTGGAGAGATATTGCAAACCAAAGACCAGAGACAAAGCAGCAGAGAATGGCATTAAATGAAAAATTATAAATGCACCATGACAGAATGAGATCAAAATATAAGTCTAAGTGTACATCAATAGATAGGGATAGACATTCCAACCCAGTGAAAGGGAATCTAAAGGCTGTGTTTCTGAAAGCACATAGCATTCAAAATAGATTAGCTGATATTACAACCACAAATAAAGTATAATCAGGTAGTCATTATTATTACAACTTGTATTATATCATGCCATCTTAAATGTAATATTTTATAAACTATCTTGCCACATTCAATACATACTAGAACTATTCACCCAAAATCCAATGACAGAATGCTCAGTTCCATGTCAATGCATCACATACTTTAAATGATAAATAGCACCCTTCGCCAGTACAATTAGACCATACAATACAGGAGCAGAATTAGGCCATTTGTCCCATTCTGTCTGCTTCGATAATAGAAGACATGTTACTGAACTCCATTCCCCTGCCTACTACCTGTAACCTTTAATCCTCTTACCAATTAAAAAAATAAGCTGAACCAGAATCAGAAGGGCACCAATATCCTGGCACCAATATCCTGGGGGGTAGGTTTGCTAGCTATCTTCGGGGGGGTTTAAACTAATTTGGCAGGGGGATGGGATCCGGACTTGTAGTCCAGCAAGTAGGCTAGCTGTTTGTCAGGATGTCCAAGTGTGTGGGGAGGCTGTGAAGAAGGTAGCACTGACAGGGAATACTTGCGGACACAGAGATGGGTTCAAATGCGTATACTTCAATGCAAGGAGTATCAGAAATAAGGTTGGTGAACTTAAGGCTTGGATAGGTACCTGGGACTACGATGTTGTGGCCATCACGGAAAGGTGGATAGAAGAGGGACAGGAATGGTTGTTGGAGGTTCCTGGTTACAGATGTTTCAGTAGGATTAGGGAGGGTGGTAAAAAAGGAGGGGGGGTGGCGTTGCTAATTAGAAATGGTATAACAGCTGCAGAAAGGCAGTTCGAGGGAGATCTGCCTTTAGAGGTAGTATGGGCTGAAGTCAGAAATAGGAAAAGTGCAGTCACCTTGTTGGGTGTTTACTATAGGCCCCCCAATAGCAGCAGAGATGTGGAGAAACAGATTGGGAAACAGATTTTGGAAAGGTGCAGAAGCCACAGGGTAGTAGTCATGGGCGATTTCAACTTCCCAAATATTGATTGGAAGCTCTTTAGATCAAGTAGATTGGATGGGGCGGTGTTTGTGCAGTGTGTCCAGGAAGCTTTTCTAACTCAGTATGTAGATTGTCTGACCAGAGGGGAGGCCATTTTGGATTTGGTACTCGGTAATGAACCGGGACAAGTGATGGGCTTGTTAGTGGGTGAACATTTTGGTGAGGTGACCACAATTCTGTGACTTTCACCTTGGTTATGGAGAGAGATAGGTGCGTGCAACAGGGTAGGTTTTACAATTGGGGGAAGGGTAATTACGATGCTGTAAGACAGGATCTGAGGAGCATAAGTTGGGAGCACAGGCTGTCGGGGAAGGATTTCGTGGAAATGTGGAACTTTTTCAAGGAACAGATACGACGTGTCCTTGATATGTATGTACCGGTCAGGCAGGAAAGAAATGGTTGTGTGAGGGAACCTTGGTTGACGAGGGAGGTTGAATGTCTTGTAAAGAGGAAGAAGGAGGCTTACAGAAGGTTGAGGAAACAGGGTTCAGACAGAGCAGTGGAGGGATACAGGATAGCCAGAAAGGACCTGAAGAAAGGGATTAGGAGAGCCAAGAGAGGGCATGAAAAATCTCTGGCGGATAGGATCAAGGATAACCCAAAGGCATTTTATGCGTATGTGAGAAACATGAGAATGACGAGAACGAGGGTAGGTCCAATCAAGGACAGTAGTGGGAGACTGTGTATTGAGTCAGAAGAGATAGGAGAGGTCTTGAATGAGTACTTTTCTTCAGTATTTACGAATGAGAGGAACCGTATTGTTGAAGAGGAGAGTATGAAACGGACTGGTAAGCGAGAGGAGATACATGTTAGGAAGGAAGATGTGTTGGACATTTTGAATAACTTGAGGATAGACAAGTCCCCCGGGCCTGATTGGATATATCCTAGGATTATGTGGGAAGCAAGAGAGGAAATTGCAGTACCGTTGGCAATGATCTTTTCATCTTCACTGTCAATGGGGGTGGTACCAGGGGACTGGAGAGTGGCGAATGTTGTGCCCCTGTTCAAAAAAGGGAATAGGGATAACCCCGGGAATTACAGGCCAGTTAGTCTTACTTCGGTGGTAGGTAAAGTAATGGAAAGGGTACTGAGGGATAGGATTTATGAGTATCTGGAAAGGCACTGCTGGATTAGGGACAGCCAGCACGGATTTGTGAAGGGTAGGTCTTGCCTTAGAAGTCTGATTGAATTCTTTGAGGAGGTGACCAAGCATGTGGATGAGGGTAGAGCAGTGGATGTAGTATACATGGATTTTAGTAAGGCATTTGATAAGGTTCCCCATGATAGGTTTATGCGGAAAGTCAGGAGGCATGGGATAGAGGGAAATTTGGCCAATTGGATAGAAAACTGGCTAACCGATCAAAGTCAGAGAGTGGTGGTAGATGGTAAATATTCAGACTGGAGCCCAGTTACAAGTGGAGTTCCGCAGGGATCAGTTCTGGGTCCTCTGCTGTTCGTAATTTTTATTAATGACTTGGAAGAGGGAGTCGAAGGGTGGGTCAGTAAATTTGCAGATGATACAAAGATTGGTGGAGTTGTGGATTGTGAGGAGGGCTCTTGTCGGCTGCAAAGGGACTTGGATATGATGCAGAGCTGGGCTGAGGAGTGGCAGATGGAGTTCAACCCTGCCAAGTGTGAGGTTGTCCATTTTGGAAAGACAAATAAGAATGCGGAATACAGGGTTAACGGTAGGGTTCTTAGTGAGGTGGAGGAACAGAGGGATCTTGGGGTCTATGTTCATAGGTCTTTGAAAGTTGCCACTCAGGTGGATAGAGCTTGTAAGAAGGCCTATGGTGTATTAGCGTTCATTAGCAGAGGGATTGAATTCAAGAGTCGTGAAGTGATGTTGCAACTGTGCAGGACTTTGGTTAGGCCACATTTGGAGTACTGTGTGCAGTTCTGGTCGCCTCACTTTAGGAAAGATGTGGAAGCTTTGGAGAGGGTGCAGAGAAGATTTACCAGGATGCTGCCTGGAATGGAGAATAGGTCGTACGAGGATAGGTTGAGAGTGCTAGGCCTTTTCTCATTGGAACGGCGAAGGATGAGGGGTGACTTGATAGAGGTTTATAAGATGATCAGAGGAATAGATAGAGTAGACAGTCAGAAACTTTTTCCCCGGGTACAACAGAGTGTTACAAGGGGACATAAATTTAAGGTGAAGGGTGGAAGGTATAGGGGAGATGTCAGGGGTGGGTTCTTTACCCAGAGAGTGGTGGGGGCATGGAATGCGCTGCCTGTGGGAGTGGTAGAGTCAGAATCTTTGGTGACCTTGAAGTGGCAATTGGATAGGTATATGGATGGGTGCTTAAGCTAGGACAAATGTTCGGCACAACATCATGGGCCGAAGGGCCTGTTCTGTGCTGTATTGTTCTATGTTCTATAAGCTGTCTCTGTCTTAATGACACTCAATGGCTTGGTCTCCATAGCCTTCGTTGGAAGTCAGTTCCACAGATTCACCACCCTCTGGCTGAAGAGGTGTCTCCTCATCGCAGTTCTGAATGGTCATCATTTCCCTCTGAGGCTGTGCCCCCGGGTCCTAGTCTCACCGACGAGGGGAAGTATCTTCAACACATCCATTCTATCCAGGCTGATAGTGCTAGAGCTCTATTACTATCAACTGTTGTTTGCTCTTAAATTAATAATTTTTACAAGATTAAAATGTCGGAGACAACACAGAAACTACAATTTGAGCAAATTGTCATGAGGTCAGTGGCAGACATTGCAGTGAAAATTGGTAAAAGGAATGACTTATTTATAACTGACACATGCCTCTGAGTTTTCTACCATCCTTGTTTCTTAGGGTTGGGCCATGAATTTCTCCTGGATTAATCCCTATTACTTCGCAAATCATTGGGATGGTGTGCAGTTTTCCTCTGTGGGAAGTCCAGGAGATTCAGCTACTCGCACCACGTGCCATCAGAGGCATTTGGAGGATTTGCGGCTTGACAACCAACTTTTCTCATTACTTTACAAACAAGCTTTCCAGGGCTAACAAGTCCATAAAACCATCAGGTACAGGAGTTTAATTCAGCCATCTGGGCAATTTAGCATGGTCAATTCACATAACCTACACATCTTTGTCCTCTGGGAGGAAACCGGAGCATCGGGAGGAAACTCACACAGATACTGAGGGAATGTGTAAACTCCACACAGAGAGGTTGGAAGCGAACCCAGGTCTCTAGTGCTGTGAGGGAGCAGTGCTAACCACTGAGCCACTGTGCTGCCCTAAAGTATGTAAAACACATTCGCAGTAAAAAGAAAAACGATGACCAAGGGAGACCAGCAGCCTGAAGAGTGAAGACACAGAAGGAGCCTGTGTGGTTTTGAGACTAAGTTAATGGAATTTTAATTAGTGGTTTATTGGAACAGCATAAGGTGAGCTTTTCTGGATGTTTGGTTTCATTAAATCTTCTGTGTCATAACACTGAGGAGAAAGTGAGGACTGCAGATGCTGGAGATCAGAGCTGAAAATGTGTTCAGCTATCTCCATTTCCCTTTCTTTCATTAGTCTTCTGAAACTCATTGAATTCTGATTATAACAGGCTCACTGACTGAGCTTCCACAACCCTCTGGGATAGGGCGTTCCAAAGATTCATCAGAGATTCCAAAGACGGCCTCATTCCTGATGAAGTGCTTATGCCCAAAACATCGATTCTACTGCTCCTCGGATGCTGCCTGACCGTCTGTGCTTTTCCAACACCACACCCTGTGACAGAGTTCCAAAGATTCATCAGTCTTTATGTGAAAAAGTTTTAATGCCTTCCACGAGTGTCACAAACAAGGGCAAACATCCTATCACTGTTAAATGAGTAGAACATAAACAGTACAGCACACAGTACAGGCTCTTTGGCACATAATAATGTGCCAAGCATTAATCTTAATCTATGATCAACCTAACCTACACACCCCTCAATTTACTGCCATCCATATGCTTATCCAGCAGTCACTTAAATGTCCCTAATGTCCCTGACTCTACAACCACCGCTGGTAGTGCATTCCATGCACCAACCACTGTCTGTGTAAAGAATCCATCTCTGTCTTCTCCCCTGTACCTTCCTCCAATCACTTTAAAACGATGGCCACTCATGTGACAGCCATTTCTGCCCTGAGGAAAAGTCTCTGGCTATCTACTCTATCTATGCCTCTCATTGCTTTATACAACTCGATCACGTCACCTGTCTTCCTTCTTCTCTCCATGTGAAAAGCCCGAGCTCACTCAACCTCTCTTCATAAGACATGCTCTCCAGTCTAGGCAGCAACCGAGTAAATTTCCACTGTACCCTCTCTAAAGCATCTACATTCTTCCGAAAATGAGGTGAACAGAACTGGATACAATATTCCAAGTGTGGTCTAACCAGAGTTTAAAAGAGCTGCAGCTAAACCTCACGGCTCTTAAAATAAATCACCCTGTTAAATAAAGACAAACCAGCATACACCTTTTTAACAGCACAATCACATTGGGTGACAACTTTGAGGGATCTATGGATTTTGATCCCAAGATCCTGCTCTTCCTCCATGCTGCCAAGTATCCTGTCTTTAACCCTGGATTCAGCATTCAATTTCGACCTTCCAAAATTAATAAGTGGCAGCTGGTATTTATTCAGGTTGAATGCCAGCTGCCACTTCTCAGCCCAGCTTTGTATTCAAGATGCTGGACAATTGACGTTTTGGGAATGAGGAGGGTCGATTCTCCTGCTCCTTTGATGCTGCCTGACCTGCTGCGCTTTGACTATTTGAACACGACTAGATGTAGTAACATTAAATCATGTGGGGCTTGGGAAATGTATATTAGTCACGCACATGGGGTGCCATTAAATGTACTGCTTTTACGCTCAAGACAGAGATCTGTTGACAGTTCCCCTAAGAGGTAGCTTGAAAGCTACTCTGTGGTGTCGACTCTAGATCTCTCACCGACTGAACTGAAATAAAGAGTATGTTGAAGCCGAAAGTTTTGTGTGGTATGGAATGTTTTGAGTCAACATTTTGCTGCTGTGGGTGGCATGGTGGCACAATGGTTAGCACTGCTGCCTCAGCGCCAGAGGCCCGGGTTCAATTCCCACCTCAGGTGACTGACTGTGTAGAGTTTATACATTTTCCCCGTGTCTGCGCGGGTTTCCTCCGGGTGCTCCGCTTTCCTCCCACAGTCCAAAGATGTGCAGGTTAGGTGAATTGGCCATGCTAAATTGCCCGTAGTGTTAGGGGCAGGGGAATGGGTCTGGGAGGGTTGCACTTTGGCAGGTTGGTGTGGACTTGTTGGGCCGAAGGGCCTGTTTCCACACTGTAAATAATCTAATCTCAACATAGGGAACATTACTCTGGGCTGAATGAGTGACCGAGAGTTAGAATCGAGCCAAATAGAGTGTAGACGCCTCGAAGTGTTTTACCTTGTTTTCGGACAGACGATCTGCCCCTCGCCCAGTCAGACTGATATTATAATTATAATCACTTTTTAAAACCTTGATTTGGATTGACAAAAATAGTTTCACTGAAATTTCTGTTTTGCTTTGCAATTCCTTGTGAAATCAAGAATTTTACCCAGAAGGGTTGAATTCTTATTTTAAATTACAGAGTGAAGTACTTCAGCAGTAAACTGATTACATAATGGACAATGATATGTCATTGTTTAAACCTATACCATCTTTATACCACGTAAACAGTGAAGTAGAGGTCACATTTTCAATCCATCCTATATCTGGAAAAGTAAGCAGACGGTATAATAAAGAAATGTATAATACTGTAGAAATCGGTTCCATATCTGGTAAAATGCACCTCACATTGATTTATTCTGTCTGTCTGTCTGTAAACAACAATTGCAGCTTTGAATGCAGTAAATGTTAACAAGGTGGATGTGGAAAGTATGTGGATCAGTTCAGAAATTAGGGCCACTGTTTTAATATTGGAGGAACCTTTCAGGAAGGAGATGTGAGGAGAAGAATTTTCTATCTGAAGGTAATGCAGCTTTCGAGTCTCGGAAGGCAAGGAAAGAGGAGTTACTGAATATTTTTAGAATGTAAGTAGATAGTGTTATGACACAGCTGAAAATGTGTTGCTGGAAAAGCGCAGCAGGTCATGCAGCATCCAAGGAGCAGGAGAATCGATGTTTTGGGCATGAGCCCTTCTTCAGGAATGAGGAAAGTGTGTCCAGCAGGCAAAGATAAAAGGTAGGGAGGAGGGACTTGGGGGAGGGGCGTTGGAAATGCGATAGGTGGAAGGAGGTCAAGGTGAGGGTGATAGGCCGGAGTGGGGGTGGGGGCGGAGAGGTCAGGAAGAAGATTGCAGGTTAGGAAGGCGGTGCTGAGTTTGAGGGATTTACATAGAACATAGAACATAGAACATAGAAGAATACAGCGCAGTACAGGCCCTTGGGCCCTCGATGTTGCGCCGATCCAAGCCCACCTAAACTACACTAACCCACTATCCTCCATATACCTATCCAATGCCCTCTTAAATGCCCATAAAGAGGGAGAGTCTACCACTGTTACTGGCAGGGCATTCCATGAACTAACGACTCGCTGAGTGAAGAACCTACCCCTAACATCAGTCCTATATCTACCCCCCCTTAATTTGACTGAGACAAGGTGGGGGGAGGGGAAATGAGGAAACTGGAGAAATCTGAGGTCATCCCTTGTGGTTGGAGGGTTCCTAGGCGGAAGATGAGGCGTTCTTCCTCCAACCGTCGTGTTGCTATGATCTGGCGATCGAGGAGTCCAAGACCTGCATGTCCTTGGTGGAGTGGGAGGGGGAGTTGAAGTTTTGAGCCACGGGGTGGTTGGGTTGGTTGGTCCGGGTGTCCCAGAGGTGTTCTCTGAAACGTTCCGCAAGTAGGCCGCCTGCCTCCCCAATATAGAGGTGGCCACATCGGGTGCAGCGGATGCAAGGGTTCGTCAGAGGGTGGGCGGGAATCCTGGTTGAAGAAGTAGGCGCAGAGGCAAAGGCGGCGGAAGAATTGTTCGATGTCACGCCGTGTGTTGAACTCGTTAATCCGGGAGCGTACGGGAATGAAGGTGACGCCTCTGCTGAGGACTGATCTTTCATCCTCAGAGAGGGCAAGTTCTGGAGGGATGGTGAAAACACTGCAGGGCTGGGAGCTTGGACCTGGTATGGGGCTGGAGCTGGGAGTGCGGGTGGGGTTGGGCGTGGGGATGGGGACAGAGTTAGGCGTGGTTACGGGCATCGACGTGTGGGCGGAGTTAGGCGTGGTGACGGAGATTGGCGTGGGGGCGGAGACGCATGCGGCGGGGTGGTCGTACAGGTTAGTGATGTCACTGGGGGCGGAAGTGGCTGCGGCGACGACAGAAACGGTGTTAGTCCCGATCTCCGCGGAGGCCGCGAATCTGTCAGCGATGGTCTTCCTGGCGATCGTGAAGGCGGTTGTCTGGGCGGCGATCGCGGAGGCTGCGAGGTTGGTGGGGGCGGAAGTGACGTCATGGCTCGCGGCGGCGGTTGCTGCCGCGGGCGCTGAAGCGGCCGCATGGTTAATGGCGCCGGACTGATTTCGGAGGCCAATGAAAGATTCTGGAACAGGTGAGAAACCCAGAATGTGGGGGTAAGTACATGAAAGTTCTGGAACAGTTGAGGAACCCCGAGTGTGGGGGGTAAGTACATGAAAGTTTCTGGAACAGTTGAGGATCCCAGAGTGTGGGGGTAAGTACATGAAAGTTCTGGAACAGTTGAGGAACCCCGAGTGTGGGGGGTAAGTACATGAAAGTTTCTGGAACAGTCTGATCTCCAGCATCTGCAGTTCTCACTTTCTCCTTGAAGATGTTAACCTACTGCGAATCCTCTTGCAAGGATGCCTACCTTGAAGAAGCTCTCTTCCTCCCTCTACAAGGATTTCAGTGAGTCCCTCTCTCACTGCACACCCCAGGTCATCTCCTCTGCCCAGAAGCTCTTCAGCCACGTTCTCAAACAGACTCGCTACCACAGCCACATCTCCTTCCTCAGCACCTGCCTATGGAACCGACTGATCCCGCACGGACTCTGGACTACGTTCAGACCAACAAAATTTGGACCCAACGAGGACAACCAGTACCTACAACAAATCCGAATCCTCCAGCAACAGACCTCCCTCCGGATCCTTCGCTCCACACTTGCAGCCATGCGCCGCTACCTGCATTCCCTGCAATTAGACCTACCCAGCTCAGGACAACACTCTCACAGACCTGCAAAGGACCTCGACTGTTCTTCATCCACAGAAGAATCCATACACTAATCAAACAGTTCTTCCTAGCCATATCGGAAATTAAAGACAGTAAGTATCAAAAACTTTCATGTACTGACCCCAACACCACGCCTAACCCCGCCCCCACGCCTAACCCCGCCCCCACACCGATATCCGTCACCATTCCTAACCCTGCCCCCACGCCGATCTCCGTCCCCGCCCCAACGCCTAACCCCGCCCACACGCCGACCTCTGTCCCCGCCCCCACGCCCAACCACGCCCTCACTCCCAGCTCCAGCCCCACAGCAGGTGCTAGCTCCCAGCACTGCCATGTTTTCACCATCCCTCCAGAACTACCCCTCTCTGAGGATGAAAGATCAGTCCTCAGCAGTGGCCTCACCTTCTTTCCCCTACACTCCTGGATTAACGAGTTCAACACGCGGCGTGAAATCAAACAATTCTTCTGCCGCCTTCGCCTCCGCGCCTACTTCTTCAACCAGGATTCACGCCCACCCTCTGACGACCCCTTCTCCCGCCTCCAACACACCCCATCCACCTGGACACCCCGTGCTGGCCTCTTACCTGCCCTCGATCTCTTCATAGACAACTGCCGCCGCGACATTAACCGCCTCAACTTCTCCACCCCTCTCACCCACTCTAACCTCTCACCCTCGGAACGTGCAGCCCTCCACTCCCTCTGTTCCAATCCCAACCTCACTATCAAATCAGCAGACAAGGGAGGTGCAGTAGTAGTTTGGCGCACCAACCTTTACACCGCTGAGGTGAAACGCCACCTCGCGAACACCTCCTCCTACTGCCCCCTTGACCATGACCCCACCTCCCACCATTAAACCATCATCTCCCAGACCATCCATAACATCATCACCTCATGGGATCTCCCATCCACCGCCTCCAACCTCATAGTCCCACAATCCCACACCACCCGTTTCTACCTCCTGCCCAAAATCCACAAACCTGACTGCCCCGGCCGACCCATTGTCTCAGCCTGCTCCTGCCCTACCGAACTCATCTCTGCATACCTCGACACGGTCCTGTCCCCCTTAGTCCAAGAACTCCACCTACATTCGGGACACCACCCACGCTCTCCACCTCCTCTATGGTTTTCGCTTCTCCGGTCCCCAATGCCTTATCTTCACCATGGACATCCAGTCCCTGTACACCTCCATCCCCCATCACGAAGGCCTCAAAGCCCTTCACTTCTTCCTTTCCCACCATACCAACAAGTAACCTTCCACTGTCACCCTCCTTCAACTGACTGAACTGGTCCTCACCATGAACAACCTCTCTTTCCAATCCTCCCACTTCCTCCAAACCAAAGGAGTAGCCATGGGCACCCGCATGGGCCCCATCTATGCCTGCCTCTTTGTAGGATATGTGGAACAGTCCATCTTCTTCAGCTACACTGGCACCACACCACACCTTTTCCTACATCGATGACTGTATCGGCGCTGCCTCATGCTCCCATGAGGAGGTTGAACAGTTCATCCACTTTACCAACACCTTCCACCCCGACCTCAAATTCACCTGGACCGTTTCAGACTCCTCCCTCCCCTTCCTAGACCTTTCCATTTCTATCTCGGGCGACCGAATCAACACGGACATTTACTATAAACCAACCGACTCCCACAGCTACCTAGACTATACCTCCGCCCACCCTTCCCCCTGTCAAAACGCCATCCCATATCCCCAATTCCTTCGTCTCCGCCGTATCTGCTCCAAGGAGGACCAGTTCCAATACTGTACAACCCAGATGGCCTCCTTCTTGAAAGACCGCAATTTCCCCCCAGATGTGATCGACGATGCCCTCCACCGCATATCCTACACTTTTCCTCCTCCGCCCTTGAGCCCCGCCTCTCCAACCGCCACCAGGACAGAACCCTACTGGTCCTCACCTACCACCCCACCAACCTCCATATACAGCGTATTCCGCCACTTCCAAACGGACCCCACCACCTCCACTCCCTTAAATTCAAGACAACACACTTGAAACAAAGTGGTAGACAGGACGCTATCAGGTCACGTTCTCCTTTGCTCAAAGTGCTCATTATTCCAGGATCAATCTTGAAAGAAGACATAGTCTTTATCTCATTTACTGCAAACACGTAAACTCGGAGTAGCAGTAGGCCCATTAACCACCCAAACCTACTCTTTCATCCAATATGATCACAGCTGATATAATTACTCCACCCTCCCAACTAACCACAATTCCCTTTCACAACCTTACTTCGCAACAATCTAACTAACTCTGTCAGCAAAAGATTCAACGAGTCACTTTGCCAAACGTTGGTGGAACCAGAATTCCAAAAGCTCATGACCCTCTGAACAAATTTGCCTCATCTTGGTCCTAAAGAGACGACTCCTGATGTTTAAACAGAGATCATTGGATTCTGAGTTCTCTCACAACAGGGTGTTCCCTGTCTTTCAAATGCAAACCAATTTTTCGCCGCTTCTGTCAGGCAGCAGCAGCAGCCATTTTACCATCTGTGCTTTTTCTCCTTTGTATGTCTTTGCTCCGTGACAAGTGGGAGGCCATCAAAGTGTCTTTAAAAAGGTTCAGAGGCATGTTCCTGTTGGGGAGAAAGACAAGGTTGGTAAGATTAGGGAACAATGCATGAACAAAGGTACTGAAGTTCAAGTCAAGAATAAAGAAAAATCACATATTAAATGCAGACACTAGGATCAATTGAATCTTTTCACATGTATAAAGAGTACTGGACCATTCTTAAGAAGGAAATTGGGAATGCAAAGAGGATATATGAGATTGCCTTGGCAAATAAGATTGAAGATAATCTAAAAAGATTCCGCAAGTATATTAAGAGCACAAGAGAAATTAGAGAGAGAAGAGGGCTCCTTAAAGATCAACAAGGTCATCTTTGTGTGAAGCCCAGGAGATGGGAGAGATATTGAATGAATGTTTTATATTAGGTTCACTGTTGAGGAAGATGCGGAGGCTCGAGAACTCAGAAAACTCAATAATGATGTTTTGAAAGCAGTTTACGTTATAGAAGAATTGCCAGAGATCTTAGAAAACATAATAGTAAATATATCTCAGGGAACCGATCAAATGTATTCCAAGAAGTTGCGGGAAGGCAGGCAAGAAATTGCAGGGCTCCTAGCAGGAATATTTGTATCATTGCATGATCGACAATTTAGTTACGTTAAATCACGTCAGATTCAAGGTGAACTTGTTAATTAGATACAAAATTGTGTTTCTGGTAGGAGGGTGGTAGTGGAGAGTTGTTTTTCAGATTGCAGGCCTGTTTCCACAGGGATCAGTATTGGGTGCACTTTTGTCTGTCATTTATATAAATGATTTGGATAAGAATATGGAAAGCATTGATAATAAGTTTGGAGATGACATGAAAGCTTGTGGTTTACTGAACAATGAATAAAATTATCTAAGATTACAAAATTACAAAGAGATCTGCATCAATTGGGTTAATGAACCAAGGAGCAGCAGATGGAGTCTATTTGAATAAATGTGAGATAATACAAACAAGGGCAGGAATGGTTGGGCCCTGGGTAGTGATGACATTTGGCAGGAGAGAGGACATTTCAGGCAGGGCCCTTCATCCCTGCCTGAAACATCGATTCTCCTGGTCCTTGGATGTTGCTTGACCTACTGTGATTTTTCCAGCATCACACTCTATTGACTCTGCCTCTCCAGCATCTGCAGTCCTCGCTATTCTCTGGATAGTGGTGTAGAACAGAGAGACCCAAGGATTCAGGTGAATTATTTTTGAAATTTGCATTACAGTTCGACGGGATAGTTAAATCTTGTTTAGTACGCTTGCCCTCATTGCTCAGACCTTATGGTATAAGAGTTTGGATGTCCTGTTGAAGTTGTACAAGACGTTCGTGAGGCTTCTTCTGGAGTACTGCTGGCAGTTCCGGTGGCACTGTTTTAAGAAGGATATTGTTAAAATGGGGTGGGGTCTGAAAGGTTTTACCAGGATGTTGCTGGGAACGGAGAGTTTGAGATATAAAAATAGACTGGAAAGTCTGGTACATTTTTCACCAGTGCATAGCAGGTTGTGGGGTTACCTTAATTGGGTTTATGTATCCTACTCGTGATTTTATAAGTTGGATGACAAGGATATTTTATTCGGGTGGTGGTTTCAAAACTTAGTGGGCATGTTTTTAAAGTGAGAGGAGAAAGATATAAAAGGACATGAGAGGCAATGTTTTTATACAGGGTAGTTCATGTGTGGAATGAACTGGCAGTGAAAGTGATGGATCCAGTTAGAATGTTAAAAAGACATTTGGATAAGTTCATGAACAGGAAGGGTTTAGAGTGATGTGTGCCAAGAGCAGTCAGGTGGAACTAGTTTACACTGGGGGCATGTTCAAAACGTGTAGTGCTGGAAAAGCACAGAAGGCCAGGCAGCATCCAAGAAGCAAGAGAATCAAAGTTTTGGGCATACGTCCTTCAACAGGAATGCCCTTTTCAACACCACACTTCTTGACTCTGATCTCCAGCATCTGCAGTCCTCATTTTCTCCTACATTGGGAACATGGTCAGTGTGGATGTTTTGGGCCAAAGAGTCTGTTCTCCTGCTGTATGACTCTGTTCTTTACCTATTTAAAGGCTGTGGATCTGCAACATCTTCCATTACTGACAATGAATATATTCTGCATGAGATTTAGGATTAGTGTCAGTGGAAGGAAACTTGGAACCAGGAAGATTGGGTCCAATCTTTCAGCATTCGTCACCTGACCTCAGCAGTCAATCAAGTCAACAACGAGATCCACGCCATCATGGTACAGGAGCAAAGTCTCCGGCTGCTGGAAGGCACAACACGGTGACATGAGCCGGGTGATCTTCCACCGTGTAGCAATTTGACCCAAACTCCAAGCATCAATATTGATGGCCGTCAAGGAAGATTTCCACTGACCCACTCTGCCACTCTCCCAATGTTCAGCCACAACCAATAGAGAAGTTTCCTAGCAGCTGAACACGGGGTAGGAAGGGCACCCCTTAAAATCTTGCCGAACTGGGTAATAATAATCTGACTGAGGAAGCTCTTCCATCACTTTGTCAGAAAATAAACACAAAATACCAGTGAAAATAGGTTGTGATGTGTGGCTCTGACAAAGACTCACTCCCCCTGCTGTTTCCAGCCATTCCAGTCGGCTGGTTGGTACGCAAGCGCAGAGCTGACTCCTGCTATTTTTGATCTTCTGCTGAATGTGACAGTCACTGATAACGGGAAAGTGTGGACAACAGATCAGAGTCAAACAGTGTGGCCAATTCACCTAACCTGCACATTTTTGGACTATGAGAGGAACCCTGAGGAAACCTGCGCAGACATGGGGAGAATGTGCGAACTCCACACAAACAGGCTGGTATCAAACCTGGGTCCCTGGTGTTGTGAGGCAGTAGTGTTAACCACTGAGCCACCGTGTTGCACCAATTCTTGCCTTAAATGTACAGAATGAATTATCTTAAACTTTTTCAACCTGCCCCCAGCTCACTCAACAGTAAAGTGATAACATAACGGATGATTGTATGCCATTGTTTAAACCTGTACCATCTTTATACCATGTACAGTGAAGTAGAGATCACACTTTCAACCCCTCCCATATCTAGCAACAGGCAGCAGACGGTATAATAGAGAAATGTATGAAACTACAGAAATCGGTTCCATATCTGTGGTGAAATGTACCTCACACAGCTTTATTCTGTCTGTCTGTAAACAATGATTGCAGCATTGAACACAGTAAATGTTAATAAGATGGTTGCGGAAAGTGTGTGGATCAATTCAGAATAAGGGGGCATTGTTTTAATATTGGGGGTTAGCCTTTCAGGAAGGAGATGTGAGGTGAAGAATTTTCTCTCAGGAGGTAATACAGTCTTGGAAGTCTCAGAAGGCGATGAAAGAGGGGTCACTGAGTATTTTTAGAATGTAAGTAGATAGATTCTTGTTAGACAAATGAATCAAGGGTGCATGAAGATATGGAACTTGAATCAGAAACTAATCTGTTGTGATCTTCTTGTATAGTGGTGCAGGCTGGAAGGATGGTATGCTCATATGATGTCCAGTTCACATTGCCCCTGTGGAAACTCATTGTCCAGTGAAATTTCCATATCCTTTTGTTTGGCAACATAAAGGATGCTATTTGAATCTTTGGATCCATTATAGCTTCTTGGTCAAGCTATGCAATTAATCCAATCATGCTGTTTCTACTTAGCCCTGTAAAGGAACCATAGTACCTTGAGAGGGCATAGCTGGCAGTGCAATGCTAGAGGCCACGCTCATGGACACAAGTTCTAATCCCAACAGGGCTCCTGCTGTTTAAATTCTATTAACAAAATATCACCTTGAAACCCTTCAGCCAGAATGTGGTGAATCTGTGGAACTCATTGCCATAGAAGGCTATGGAACCCTAAACACTGAGTATATTTAAGACAAAGGTTCTTGATTAGTCAGGCAGTCAAAATTTACAGGGATAAGGCAGGAGGATAGGATTGAGAAACATATCAGCCATGATCAAGTAGTGTAAGAGACTAGATCAGCCCAATGGCTGAATTATATGCCTGTACCTGATGTTTGTATGGATTATTAGCCCTAGAAAACTTGTTTGTAATGTAGTGAGACAAGTTGATTGTCAAGCTGCAAATCCTCCTAATGCCTCTGGTAGCACGTGGTGCAAGTAGCTAATTCTCCTGGACTGCTCTCCCACAGAGGAAAACTGCACACCATTCCAATGATTTATGAATTAATGGGGATTACTCTAGGAGAAAATCTTGGCCCAACCCTCAGAAACAAGGATGGCAGAAAACCCAGACAGAGGCATGTGTCAGTTATAAATAATTTTACCAATTTTCACCGCAATATTGTCTGCCACTGACCTCATGACAAATTGCTCAGATTGTAGTTTCTGTGTTGTCTCCAACAGTTTAATCTTGTAAAAATGATTAATTTAAGAGCAAACAATAACATGATACCAATACAGCTCGAGCACTATCGGCCTGGATGTGTCGAAGATATTTCCCCTCGTCAGAGAGACTACGACCCGAAGGCACAGCCTCAGAGTGAAGCGATGACCATTCATAACTGTGATGAGGAGACATTTCTTCAGCCAGAGGGTGGTGAATCCCTTGCACTTATTTCCATAGAAGGCTGTAGAGGACAAGCTATTGAGTATCTTTAAGACAGCGATAGCTTGTGGGGTTTTTTTTAATCAATAAGAGGATTAAAGGTTACTGGTAGTAGGTGGGTCAATGGAGTTGAGAAACATTTCATCTATTATCGAATGATGGAACAGACACAATGGGCCAAGTGGTCTAATTGCACTGCGAAAGAGTGATATTCATCATTTAAAATACTGTGATGTATTGACATAGAATTGAGTATTCTATCATTGGATTATGATTGTATAGTTCTTGCGTGTATTGAATGCGGCAAGACAGTTTTTAAGATATTTCATTTAAAATAGTGTGGTATACGTGGAATATAAGATAGTATTTATAAGTTGTAATAATAATTATGATGATCTGATTATAATTTATTGTGTTTGTAATTATTACGACACGAGGTAAACTCTTCTGCTTAATTTAAACGAGCAACACAGAAAAGACTTATCCCGTGCAGTAATTTGTCAAAATTCGAGAGGTCAAAAACTATTTAAAGTAAAAATTAACAACTTTATTTCTTAAAGTACAACAGAGAATAATCAATGAACAATTATTTAGAACTCCTTCCTCTAACTTATCTTTTATCTTCCCTCTCCACAATACTAGTCCGATAAATCTCCTAATTAAGATTTAGAAATCAAAACTTCTGAACTCAAAACTAAGCAGCATTTCTTTCTTTTTTGTATTTCTGCCTCCTTTTCTTCTTCTTGGGAATTCTGCTTCACTGATTACTATTTGACAAAGGTACATTTAAGAGAGCTATTTTTCAGGCAGATTTTACATGCTGGTAGCTTGGCAGTTCTCCTCTCAACTGTTAAATTTCCTTGGTCTTATACCCTCAAAATATCAGATTGTGTTATTGGCTTTTACGATTGGCAATATACTCCATTCAAACTTGATTGAGGGTGGGTGTTTTGGCGTATAATTTAAACTGATTGGCCAATTTGATATTGCTTTTATCTCCAGGTAAACAGCTAATCAATGTTACATTACAACTTTTTTCAGATCATTTGGTGCTGTCATGTACTTTTTGCTAGCTTTTAATTCTCTTAAAGGTACAGTACATCCACATCTTTATAACAGTAATATTAGCTCATCTGTTTTGAACGCTATTGTGCTTTCAGACACATAACCTTTAGATTTCCTTTCAATGCATTGGAATGTCTATCCTTATCTGTTGATGTACTCTTGGACTTGTTCTTTGATCGCCTCTTGTCATGGTCCATTTACAATTTCCCATTTAATGCCATTCTCTGCTGCCTTGTCCCTGTTCTTTGGTTTGCAATATCCCTCCAAGTTGCTTTCCTTGACTCACTGTTTGCTTTAAAGCTCTCTCCACGTCCCTAATTATGTGGCTTGTTAAAGCACTGTTCCCATCTTTGTTCAGTTTTAAACCATCGTTGTGGCATGGACCATTCTTTCCCCAATACTGGTGCCAGTGCTCGATGAAACAAAACATACTTACATTTCATAGTATTTGGGATTTGCATTCACTTCTTTAATTTACTAGCGTTGTTCCAACATGCATGTGGCTCTGGTAATATTCCAGAAATTATTAACTTAAACGTTCCTTTAATTTGGTCCCCACCTTCTTGTTCTCACAATGCTGAACGTTTTTACTTTATTCTGCCTGTATCCTTGTTATCTCCACGATCACAATGACAGGATCCACATCCTCCCACTCTGTGTCTTCAGTTCTGAGCAGATGTCCTCATCCCTGAGGCAGGACGGGCAAGTGACCTTTATTGGGCAGCCTCATTTGCTGCAGGTTATTTCATCAACAGCCCATCACCACTATCACTCCAATGTCTGCAGTCATCATAACATAAGCATTTGCTATCCCAACTTGTATGACTTCCTGTATCATGGTGTAATGGTCAATTATCTAATCCACACAGCACCTCTTGCTCTCATTCAAACAATCTGTAACTAACTGGAAGCTGTTGCATAGTTGCAGAGGGTGAGTATCTTACACTCCTGTCCCACTCCTGTTCAACTGCCTCGCTTGCAGTCACACAATCACTTCCCAGATAAGCCAAAGAACAAGACACGATCTGAAAAGAAATGTACCCACTTCATTGCAAAAGGTGCACAAGTAACCTTCTAACTCTATGTCCCAGCAATTGTAGTTTGGTCACCAGGCCATAAAACCTGATTTGGAATTATGCCAGTTTTAAACCCTATTGCTATGATGGGTGTCCTGGATCACATTGTTGTCCAGTAGATCCCACATTCCACAATCACAATATGCCTCATGCTTTGTACACTAATTAAGTTTGCAATGACATAATTTATGAATTAATGCCTGTTATCAGAATTACTGACATTACACCTTAAATCTCCAAAGACAATAGCCTTTATTTCTTTTGAATAAGATAAACATATGATTTATTATTTATCAAGGTCAAACACTATGATAAATCGTCATTATTATTGCTTGTGAACCTTATTTTGAACAACTTTCATGCATATTTTCTAAAAGAAATTGAATATCCTCGGGCAAAATATCCACCAACGAATTATTGCTTTGCTTTCGTAAGATGTCAGTCTTTGCTTTCTCTCAGAACATACCTAATCTGCTCCTGGTGACACTGGGTGGGAAGCTGTACTGAATGATGCTGACTGCCTCTGGTTTTCCATTCAATTGACCCTCAAACTGACATTGACTGACTATCTGTAAGCATGATACATTTGGGAAATAGTTATATGGCAAGTCACAGAAGGCCATGACCTATTGCTGGAAAATAGTATTAGAATAGGTGGCTGTTTTTGAACTATACAGACACACACTGTGCTGCAGATCTCTATGACTCTATGGATCCCGTTTTTGCTCGCTGTTAGAACCAATAGGGATTGCTCCCGTCCTGCTGCTCTAACAAATGCAGCCTGTGTCTAGAACTTGTTTTTGCAGACCTTACTTTCTTCAGGTAATATTCTCACTTTCTCCTCTAACTCGTGCTTTCTGTCTCTGGATCTTCCTCTCAATTGCTGCCATAATTCATTGCCTTTTCCATGCTTGCAATAAATTTTAATAAATCTTTTCCAAGAAGATCAAAATGAATTCTGAAAGTAACAAAAATCAAAGAAGTTTTCATAGTTTGATAGCTTTGAGAATCAAACTGAAAGGGTATTTCACAACTGTCTTTAACTGCTCTCGGAACTGACTCTGGGTCACTGTGTAGATGCAAGTGTTTGTGCAGGTACTGAGGAGCTGGAGCAGGTATGCAGCTGTATCAATAGTGGCTGAAGATGGAGATAAATTGTACACAAATGCAATTCGCTGATGGATGAAACATGTAACATTGCCCATCCATTGCCCATCCATGAAACTGCCTGAGATAGCGAAGAGTAAAATGATGGACTTTCTGCGCCTTTCCATCTCTGGGTCATGGGGACCCTCTCTTGCCGTTTCCACCCGGAGTCTCCTGCGGGCTTTACTTGCCATGACGATATGTCTGACTGTCAGAATGTTAAAGAGAACTATCAAAAGGAATGGCCCTAAAAAGTTAGAAAGCGATGGAGAAGTACATATGCAGTCCAGAAGATTGAAGTGTAATATTCTGGTTTTGTAATGCAAAACCACTCCATGTTATTGAAGGTGTATTTAGCTCTGTATTTGAAGAACCAGGGAATGCTTTCCAAACAGCCCGGCACACTTACTGTTCCAATAACCACAAGTGCTGTTCTCTCGGTACAGTATTTTGTTCTTAGCTTCTTACAACAAATAGCCACAAATCGATCAAAGGTGAAAGCAACTGTGAGCCAAACTGAACAGACTGTGGTGGCAAACATAAGGACGTCTACCAAACTACAGACAGGAGTAATATCCAGGAATGAAACTGGAAAGTAAATAATAAACCATCTCAACATTACGTCGGTGATGACGACCAGAAGATCTGCTGCAGCCATTGCCACCAGGTAATGACTGACACTTTTGGAGAGTCCACAGGTTCTGTGAGAGAGGATTGTGATTGCCAACAAGTTAACTGTTAAATAAAAGGTTAAAATTGCTCCAGAAGTACAATGCTATAGTTGTACAACAGAAGTGTTAATTTTGTGCACATGCTATGTGGAAATAGCTTTCTATTACATATGTGTCCTTGGTCGGAAAAATTAAAATGCTTATATTTAATTATTTTAAAAAACCCACGAACATAAAACTTTAGAAATAGATGTACAATGTTCAGTGGTTCAGATATCAGACAGATGAAGATAAGAAGTTCAGTTGACCAACTTAATTCCATTACCAAGAGAAATACCACATTTTTTCCTTGATTTTTCACTGGTCAGAAGTGTCGATAGAGATTCAGTTTGAGACCTTGTTGAGTCCCCAGGATCACAGACTTAGAGATTGATGATTCCACTGGAAATTCCAATAAGCCTGGAATCTGTTAACATCTTTGTTTATCTTGGAGACTTTAGGGGGTCCACCTGTAGTTAAGGAAATAATGACTCAAGAAACATTAGGCTGTTGAATACCTAATCCACATTCTGAGCAAATTAATCGACTGAATTCACAAATTACAACATGGATCCACGACTGCCCCATCTCCATGCATGTGTGTGTCCATCACATGCACATGGTGACAGACTGATATGTACACACACCATACAGAAGCCTGACAACCTGAGTCTACCTCTACTCTCTTAACTCTGGGATCCAGCACACTTCCTCCTTCAAGACACAGCTCCCGCATCCCCCGAGGTCTGACCCCTACCCTCCCCTGTTGCCTTCTCCAATATCTCCCATACTTCCCTCAGATGTGTAGTGCGTTATCACTCCGATCCCAATATACCCCACACCATACTTGAGACTTAACAATCTCTGACCTCCAGAACCAACAAGCTCTTGCTCCAGACCTGGTGTCATCACACCACCCCATCAGTTATCGGAATCTCCTTCCTTACTATCTTTAAAAAAGTGCTTCTCAACTATCGTTCACAACCGTGTTCACTTTAACTTTGAGCACCTGATGTACCTGGCACACTACCTACCTTGCACCCCACCTGGCACCCTACCCCATGTTCCTGACAATTCACCTACCTGGCACCCTGCCCTGTGCACATAGAATCACAGAGTAATACATTATGAAAACAGGCCCTTCAGCCCAATGTGGTCCATGCTGACCAAGGTGCCCACTCTGCTGGTTCCAATTGCCTGCATTTGGCCCATATCTTTCTTTAGCCTTCCTGTACATGTACCTGTCCAAATTATTTTTAAATGTTGCTATTGTGTTAGTTTCAACCACTTTGTCTGGCAGCCCGTTCCATATATGCACCACATTCTGCATGAAGAATTTGCCCCTCAGGTCCTGCTTAAATATTTTTCCTCGCACATTAAATCTATATCCTCTAGTTCTCAATTCCCTTTCCCTGGAGAAAAGACTATATGCATTCATCCAACTATGCCCCTCATGATTTTATGCACCTCAATAAGGTCACCCTCTCAGCCTCCTTGTTCCAAGGAATAAAGTCCTATCCTGGCCAACCTCGCCCTATAACTCAGGCCTCCTGGTACTGACAATGCCTTGTAAATCTTCTTTGCACTCTTCTAACTTGGCACCTTACCACTATACCTATCTAAAAGTTTACCTACCTAGGAACCTACATCTTCTTCACTTGATACCCGCCTTACCCATGTTCTCATGTCTGGATCTGTCACTGCTTTCTCGTCCTCTTTGGTTTGGTCAGAAACTGTGTCTAGTATGTGCATTGCTGTTTTGTATCAAAATATTATGTACATGGTAATAAGCATCTTGCATCAGTGATTTACTCATTTACTCCATTCAAAGCTGTCAAACACAATTTGTTTTTTCCAGTTTTTCTTCAGAATATCAGACCATCCTCTGAAGGAATATTTATGGGAATATGATCAATACTCAGTTTAATGGCTGTGTCCTCTCTTTTTGATGTGGCAACAACTTGCTTCAGTCTTTCAATTTGTTGTGATGTGCACTACTCAACAGTGATCAACTGTTGCATCCGTTGAATATCTGCAATTATTCGTGACAATTTCACGACCATTTTTGAATGCATTATACGCTAACAGCATGGCTTGCAGTTTCTTGGATTAATATCACAATCTAATCAATGAGGCCGGAATATACTTTACATACCTCTCAGGTTGAAAGTCAGTTAACTACTTTGTCTGTAGGCCTGGTTATCAATGTAGGTGCAATGCCAACAGCATTGGTCCAATTCCTGGACCCATCAGTCCTCTGGTGCCAAATGTATATTTAAAGGAAATTGAGAACATTTGGCCATTTACTGAGTAGTCATCAACCTTATTTCACTGACTGACCTGGATCCATTTGAACTGATATTAGCGATTAATCAACTTTAAGTAAACCAGCATTTCTGACAGCAGGTCTTTATCAGTGTTTTTCAATTATTGTTGATATTTAGTAAACCTTCATCACTTCTTAACCCTAATCTGCTACAACCAAGCCAAGAAAATCAAGTGCTGAAATGTGTTGCTGGAACAGCGCAGCAGGTCAGGCAGCATCCAGGGAACAGGAGAATCGACGTTTCGGGCATAAGCCCTTCTTCAACCAAGCCAAGAAAATCAAGTGCCTTATTAACACTCTTCTCAGTTTATTTCCCATCTTTAAAATATATTTTATATTTCCATTCATTTCTCACAATCCAGGATGATTCCAACATTGTACAATTTGTTTCCAATTAACTGATCCCATATGTTCTACTTAAGACCATTTGAATTGAATTTATTTAGAGGGAACATTGTGTTATTAATCACAAGCAGTTCTATATCTAGCCCAGCCTGAAACTAAAACATTCATACATCATCTTTCTCTGTGCTCTCACAGCCACTGATGCACTGCTGTCATGAATGTCAGCTGAACTGGTAAATAGTTTAGTCATAGTATTTTAAATAAGTTTTAATTATTTGAAACAAGGTTGTCCACAGGCAGTGAATGAGTGAATTCGTATTCCAATAATTATATTTTGTGATAACCACAATATTAACTTGTTAAAATAAAACATCATGCTCTTATATTCTTAAATATGGTCAACAATAAATTACCAAGGGTGTACATTCTTAAAAATCAACATATTACTGACTCATTACAGACTTTGTATTCAAGAGAGAAGCAAATAATTTGCTTAAGAACTTGATGCCATTTTATATTTTGACAGTTTTGAGCACAATTTGCTGCTGTGTTATGCATTGCAGTCAAAGCAGAAATATTTGTCTAATTACACAATGCTGAAGAGGTATTAGCAACTTACTGGGTATTCCAATAGCACCAAGTACAGGGCAATAAATGAATTCAATATCAGCGAGTGTTGGAAACAGATTGAATGGATACATCATACTCAGAGGAAAGCGATAAGATCAAGCTTATCTGAAATTGTGATAATCATTTATATATATAAAAGATGCCCTCCGGGGGAAGAATTTGGATGGATGATTATTGATATTAGTTACGGTTCTTTTAACAAACGTATCTGAGAGAGACAACTTGCATCAGATTAAACATTAATTCTGACTTAGAAGGGTTTAATGAATGAGAGAAATAAAGATTACTTGAAGATTGGGCACATTGAGGTCATGCGTAACAGAGTGGGGGGGGGGGGGGGGGGGTGTGAAACATTGTGATCCTTTCTTTGGTTTAACCTCTACAACCCAACAGCATCTCAATATCAGATGGCTCATTGATTTCTTATTATCATTATCACCATTACCAAAATGAACAAATGAGCCAATAAAGAGTGAGGGTACAATTAAACTCCTCGAAAGAACGACAGTCACAGAGAAAAGCAGAGATATTCCATGAAGCTGAAAACAAGGTCATTGAAAGATGGAATTCTGTGAAGGAATAAACATTTAGAGATTATTATGAAAAAAAAGGATTCACACTGTAAAAAAAATCAGTTCTAAACACATTAGAGAACCAAGTCTAACACAGGAAATATAAGAGAAACATTTAACTGAGAACAAAAGAGACAGATATCGATCAAGAGAAATGATTGTAAGAACACTTCTGACTTTATATGTTGTATTTAAGAGTTCAGAAGCAATGGACTAACTGCTACTTTGCAATTTTAGTGACCTCGTTATTGACAGGACATTCATGCCATAGTGCAACTTCATCAGAATTTTTGAACAAACTTTTGTTAATCAGCTTATGGACTGGAACTTACCAGTTTGGATGAACAATAGGAGTGGCTTTTATTCCAGAATGCTGTTCATCCAATCAACTTTTGGATATTTGGTTGAACTCACAAAGCAAAAAGCTCTAAGCCTAACACAAAAGTGGAATACAGCAGATGCTGGAAATCTGAATTCGAATCAGAAATTAGTCAAAATCACTCTTGAGGTCAGTTATATTGTGTGGAGAGAGAAATACTTAAGATTTCAGCTTAATTACTTCTCAAAGCGTTTCCAACATTTTCCATTTTTATAAGCACTAACCCTGAACAATTTGAAAAGTTTGGACAGAAGTTTTGCACATTTTTGAAGCCAATGGAGCTCTAGTAAAAGCTGTAAAATATTATCCTTTAATCAACAGCTGTTATCACTGTGATGTAAGTGCTCCTTTCCATTTCTGATGAAAACAAGGCATTGGGTTGAAATAGGAGGACCTACTGAACCAATGCTAATGTCTTGTTGCCACTTCACCCAGAGTAAATATCATTCTCAAAATCAGAATCATGTTGAATTGCTGAAAATCATCAGCACCAATTTCTGTCGTTGATATCTGTGTAGCTGATTTCACAGCTTCCTGCCCATTGTCTGTTTTCATCAGAATGGTCTGTTTTGTACTGAATGGTTCTATACTTCTGGCAGCGTGGAGACCAGAAGTGTCAATATTCCACACATGGCCTCACAAAGGTTTCTACAGCTGCAACATCGTTTGCTAATTTTTATACTCCATGAATCAACCAATAAAGGCAAGAATGCTACACACCTTCTTGAACACATTATCTACTTCTGTTGCCATCTTCTTCATCCCTCTGTATATTAATGCTTCTAAGTGTTCTGCCATTTATTGTAGACTTCCTTCATGCAGTAAACCTTCCAAAAAGCTATACCTCGCATTTGTCCAGATTAAATTTGACATTGATGTATTGCTGTTACCCAAAATTATCTGGTCATATGGGACATATATCAACCTTGTCAGAGTTCAGCCATGATCTCATTGAAATGTGGAAAATGACCAAAATAATATGGAATTATGGGAAAATGGAATGTCAGGAAATAGTAAGGACCATAGGCAGATGTTAAAACACCTACAGGTTTATACAATTGAAAATAGCAGCAAAAGATAACATCCATCCTCAGATTGTGCAACATTGCAATCAACGTCTCCCCAACAGAAGGTACAAAGAGTATCCTTACAATAGTTGAAAAAAGGGTGTAATATGGAGTTGAACTTCAAAGAATCATAAATCAACTGAACAAACAAACTTGGAAATAGTTAATTAGCTTAAATACCGACAAGTTCCCTGGGTCTGAGAGAAGGCTTAAATGAAATAGCTTTAGAAATATCTAATGCATTTGTTACTATTTTACGGAATTTTCTAGATGTTTGAAAAGACCCAATGGATTAGAAAAGTACAAAATGTACACTTCTGCTCAAGACAGGAGAGACAGACAGCAAGGAAGGATAGGCTAGTTAGTCTAACATCAGAAAATGCTTGAATCCATTGTTCAGAACATAGGAGCAGAACATTTAGAAAAGTCATAATAAAATCAGTTTAACAAGGAGGATTGGTGAAGGGGTAGTAGTAAATGCAAAATATGTGGATTTCACTTTTTTATTCACTTCTGGGATGTGGACATCGCTGTTTGGCCAACATTAATTGCCTGTTCCTTGTTGCCCTTGAGAAATGGTGGTGAGAGGGCTTTTTGAACAATTGCAGTTCATATGCTGTAAGTCAACCTTATGGAGGAAATTCCAGGATTTTAACCCAGCAACAGTAAAGATATATTTTCAAGTCAGGATGTTGATTGGCTGAGAGGGGAACTTGCAGGTTGTGGTCTTGCCAATGTATATGATTCCCTTGTCCTTCTAGATGGGTGTAGTCATGGGTTTGGAAGATGTAGTTTCAGGTTTTTTCGTGAATGTCTTAAGATAGTGCACACTGCAGCTTCTGAGCATCGGTGTTGGAGGGAGTTGATGCTTGTGGATGTGGTGCCAATTAACCAATTTGCTTTCTACTCGATGGTGTGAAGCTTCTCGTGTGTTGGTGGAGCTGCACTCATCCAGACTAGTGGGGAAATTTCTATCAGATTTCTAACTTGTACCAGTAGATGGTGGGCAGGCTCTGAGGATTTGGGAGTGAGTTACTTGTCACATTATTCAAAGAACAAAGACCAAAGAAAATTACCTTTGACCCTCAAAGCCTGCGCTGATTCAAATGCTCCATCTAAACCTGTTGCCTATTTTCTAAGGACCTGTATCCCTCTGCTCCCTGCCCATTCATGTGGACACCTGGATTCATCTTAAATATGCTATCGTGTCTGCCTCTACCACCTCCGCTGGTAACACATTCCAGGAACCTACCACCATCTGCATAAAGAATTTTCAGTGCATATCTCCTTAAAACTTTTCCCCATTCATCTTGAATTCGTGACCCCTAATAATTGAGTCCCCCACTCTTGGAAAAAAGCTTCTTATTATCCACCCTGTCCATACCTCTCACGGTTTTGTAGACCTCAGTCAGGTCCTACCTCAAACTTTGTTTTTCTACTAAAAGTAATCATAATCTACTCAACCTCTCTTCATAGTTAGTGCCCTCCATACCATACAACATCCTAATGAACCTGCTCAACACCTCTCCAAAGCATCCACATCTTTTTGGCAATGTGGCGACCAGAACTGTATGCAATATTCCAAATATGGTCGAAACAAAGTCCGATACAAATGTAACATGAGCTGTCAACTCTTATACTCAATACCCTGTCCGATGAAGGAAAGCATGCTACTTGTGTGGAATGATTTTTCTCATTACTTTTCAGCTCCAGCCTGGATATTGGTCAGAGCATATTGCATTTCAATATGACCCGCTTCAGCCTTGGGCGACTGTGTGGAGTTTGCACATTCTCCCCGTGTCTGCGTGGGTTTCCTTTGGGCACCCCAGTTTCATCTCACAGTGATGTGCAGGCCAGGTGAAGTGGCCATGCTAAGTTGCCCATAGTGTTAAGTACATTAGTCAGGAGTTGATATAGGGTAAGGAAATGGGGTGTGTTAGTCTTCGGAGGGTTAGTGTGGACCTGTTGGGCCGAAGGACCTTTTTCCATACTGTAGGGAATCTAATCTAATCTAATCTAATCTGAGAAATTACAAATCTGTTGGACAATATGCAAACATCAGCAATCATCCCCACTTCCAATGGAGGAAGCGTCCTTCATGAAAAATTACTACCGCATGTGCACGTTTGCGGGTGATGGTTAGCATGGAGAGAGGATGTCAAACGAACAGTCAGCACACTTGAGACAAACTGTTTCTTTCCAAGCTGGCAAGGCTCTACCATAGGGCTTGATGATTATCATTCAAGTTCAACAATTTCTTATCGATATTAATGACTTGGATGAAGTGACCAAGTGCTTTGTCGTCAGATTTGCTACACATTCTGGTTGGTTAGAAAACACTTTGCGAAGATACAGAGTCTGCAGAGTGATAGAGATAGATTAAGTGGTTGAATAAAATTTGTGAGATAGAGCACAATATGGGAAAACGTGCAGTAGTCAACAATGACAAGAAGAATTAAGGAACAAAACATTAATTAAAAGAGCATTTTCTAACAGAATGCTTCTGTACAGAGGGATCTGATACAATTACAAAAAATAAAGCATTCAAATAATAGAGTTTTGACATCCCTAATTAATGTGGCAAGCAGTTCAGAAGATGTTCAGTCAGCTGATTCTTGCAGGTTATGTGTTGCATTATGTGGGGAGAAAATTCAAGAGTTCTTCCATGAAATATTGACATCACGCTTATGGTAGTATATATTACCTTCACGAAATGCGTTGGAGAGGTCAATGGTGATCTGGCTTCGTTAATGACTGCATGTCCCACAGAAGTGTCAGTTAGTCAGTCCCAGGATTTGGGACAGAGTGAACACAGTCATATAATTCCATATCAGAGTGATATTCCTATATATCTGCTCCCCATATCGCTCATAGTGGTCACTTGTTTTGAAGGTGTTGTTGAGGAAACCACCATGAATTTTTACAGTGCATCTTGTCAATGGTGCACACTGCTGCTAATGTGTTGCTCTAAGCGACTGAGAGAATATTAAAAAGATTGGACCTATATTCATTGGAGTTCAGAGAAAACGAAGAAACAAGAATGAACTTGTTGAAATAAAGAAAGCTATTTTTTATATATTCACTTTGAGATGTGGGGATCATTGGCTGGGCCAATAATTATTGCCTGTTCATTCTTGCCTTTGAGAAGGTGTGGTGAGCTTCCTTCTTGCATTGCTGCCGCCTGTGTTCTGTAAGTAGATCCACAAATGTTAATAGAGCTATGGCAATGACAATGAAGGAACAGCTATGTATTGCCAAGTCAGGATGTTTAAGGGCTTCGAGGAGAACTTCTAGGTTCCCATGTAACTGGTACACCCATCCCTCTGGAAACAAGTGGTTATGGGTTTGAAAGATGCTGACTAAGCATCTGTCATGAATTTCTGCAGTGCTTTTGTAGAAAATACTCATTGCTGCTACTAAGCATCAGTGGTGGAGGGAGCGAACCAATCAAAGTGTTCAACAAGGCACCTCATGGGAGACTGGTTAGCAACATTAGATCTCAAGGAATACAGGAAGAACTGGATACAGTACTGGCTCAAAGGTAGAAGACAGATAGGGGTTGTGGAGGGTTGCGGTTCAGACTGGATGCCTATGACACAAGGATCGGTGCTGAGTCCACTACTTTTCATCATTTATTTAAATGATTTGGATGTGAACATAGGAGGTACAGTCAGGAAATTTGTAGATGATACCAAAATTATAGGTGTAATGGACAGTGAAGAAGGTTACCTCAGATTACAACGGAATGTTGATCAGATGGGCCAATGGGCAGATGACGTTTCATTCAGATAAATGCGAGGTGCTGCATTTTGGGAAAGCAAACCAGAGCCGGGACATATACACTTAATGCTCAGGTCCTATGGAGTGTTGCTGAACAAAGAGACCTTGGAGTACAGATTCATAGCTCTTTGAAAGTAGATTTGCAGGTACATAGGATAGTGAAGAAGGCATTTAGTATGTTTTCCTTTATTGGTCAGAGCATTGAGTACAGGAGTTGAATGGTCATGTTGTGGTTGTACAGGACATTGGTTAGGCAGTTGTAGTCTCCTTCCTATCAAAAGGATGTTGTGAAACTTGAAAGGGTCCAGAAAAGATTCACAAGGATGTTCCAGGATTGGAGGATTTGAGCTAACGAGAGAGGCTGAATAGGCTGGGACTATTAACCCTGGAGCGTCGGAGGCTGAGGGGTGACCTTATACAGGTTTACAAAATCATGAGGATAAATAGACAAACTCTCTTGCCTGAGGTGTGGGAGTTAACAACTAGGGGTTTAGGGAGAGAGGGGAAAGATATAAAAGGAATCTAAAGGGTAACATTTTTAATGCAGAGGGTGTACGTGTATGGAATGAGCTGCCAGAGGAAGTGGTAGAGGCTGGTCCACTTATAGCATTTAAAAGACATCTGGATAGGTACATGAATAGGACGGGTTTAGAGGGATATAGGCCAAGTGCTGGAGAATGGGACTAAATTAGGTTCAGATGTATGATAGCATGGATGAGTTGGACTGAATAGTCTGTTTCTGTGCTATACATCTCTATGATTCTAAATGGGCTGCTTTATCCTTCATTGTGTCAAACGTCTTGAGTGCTGTTGGAGCTGCACTCATCCAGACAAGTGGGAATTCTATCACAATCCTGACTTGTGCATTGTAGTTGGTGGACAGGCTTTGTAGAGTCAGGAGGTCAGTTACTCTGCAGTATTTCTAGCCCCTGCCCTCCTGTTGTAACCACTGTACTGAAGTGACTAGTCCAGTTCAGTCTCTGGTCAGGTGTAAACTCCAGGAGTTTGATTGCAGAGAATTTAGTGTTGATAATGCTATTGAATGTGAAGTGCAAATGATTAGATTTTCTCTTGTTGCTGATGGTCATTGCCTTGCAAATGTTACTTTCACTTTTCAGTAAAATCCAGATATTGCCCAGTCTTCATCCATGTCTTTGTGTGCTACAAACAGTGTGGGAAATAATGTTTACATACCACCAGGAAATAAATGGTCTCAGCAGTCTGCTAGATCCTTGCGGTGGATTCATCTATGTGCTGCAAACAGGTTACTCTCAGTGTAACAGTGGTGTATCAATTGTAAAATCACTAGGTCACTATGTCTCAGAGTATGAGCATTGAGGTTTGAATTTGAAATGTCACATTTGGATTAGTAGGAGCAACAAGTGTGCATTCGGTAGCCTTGTAACATAATCTGAATGTGGTGCAAACATTTCAATAAACTGTAACAATGTAATATTTGTTAGATCAATGGAATAATTGATGACACCAATTGTAACACAATCGAATTGCAGAAAGCATCGAGATTGTCTCAGGTTCATGGTTGCTAATTAATAGTCTGAATGTCTTAGTGGAGAGACATCAGGAGATCAGAATGCAGGGAACTATTTCATCCATCGAATATGCCCCATCATTTGATTAGAAAGCTTCCTGTCCAGATGCAACACATATAACTGTGTAAGGCAACTGTTTTAATGTGACCATAAGAAACTGCAGAGTGTTGTAAACACAGCCTAGTCCACCACAAAAACCAGCTATCCTTCAACTGACTCTGTCTACACTTCTTGCTGCCTCGGGAAAGCAGCCAGCATAATCACAGACCCTGCCTTATACTGTCTTCCACCCTCTTCTATTAGGTAGAAGATACAAAAGTTTGAAAACAATAACCAACAGATTTAAGAGCAGCTTCTTCACTGCTGTTATTAGACTTATGAATAGACGTTTCACAAATTAGAGCTGATCCTTCTACACACCTTCTCTGTAGCTGTAACACTATATTCTGAATTCTGTTCTATTATGATGTATTCGTTATGTTATAATTTGCCCGTTTGGCACTTAAACTATACTTTTCACTGTACCTCGGTACATGTGGCAATAATAAATTAAATTAAATCAGATCATGACTGGTCATTGGCATTACTGTCCAAATCATGTTCTAGACACAAATACCTTGCTCTCATTTGGGGAATAAGAGCATATGAGTAAACATAGTACTACTTTTAAAGGCACGCAGATGACAGACAAAATAGTAATGGACAAGAGACCTGAGTATTTACTTACAAGATGCATTGTCAGTACAGGACATATGAAACAGGTTGGTACAAAGAGAAATTGAGTACCTGTAGATTTATAAATCAAAGCACATCTAGTTTATTGTTACAGGTTTTTTTTTTATCACCTTCCCTATCTATGTAAAAGTTTGACATTGGTAGTGTTCCAACCCTGTATGACTTTTCCTGGATCTCAGGATTCTTGGGAGATTGCTATCAATATATCTATGATCTCTGTGGTGAATTTTCTTAGTATCCCAGGATGCAGTATTCAATCCTCTGTTGGATATAAGTTTAAGGATTATGTGAGTTTGTGGAAGAGATTTACTGCTTATACGCGGGATGAGGAACTTCAATGAAGCGATAAATAGGGCCTGTTTTTCAGAGTCTCTTCAGCGGAATTGGATGGAAGTAGTCAAGACCATTATGTAATCAATTGGGTGAAAGTGAGGACTGCAGATGCTGGAGATCAGAGTCGAGAGTTGGTGCTGGAAAAGCAGAGAAGGTCAGGTAGCATTTGACGTTTCAGGCATAAGCCCTTCATCAGGACTCCTGATGTCATTGTATAATCATAAGAAGGAAATGGTCAGACTGAAGTAATTGTAGTAGCCAGAAAACCCAGGGGAATGTAATTGAAGTGAAAGGGAGCTAGAAATCAATATATTTAATCACTGAGTTGTTGCGATGTGGACTGACAGGATGGTGGAGACTGGCATGACTAACTTCCTGAGGGGAAATGGATAAGTCCTTGACAAGAAAAATGAATAAGATTTTCTCTGATCTCTGTGCAGTGATCAACATCCTGATTGACTCTGTCGTGGGCTCAGAGATACTCAGCTCGGCTGTAAGATGATTTATGGGATGGAATTGAAATGAAATGCATGGAAACTATTACATTTACTGTTTGATGGATCTGAGAATCAGACTGAAAGGGAGCTTCACAACAGTTTTCAGCTACTCTCTGAATTGGCTCTGGGTCACGGTGTATATGGAAGTGTTTGTGCAAGTACTGAGGAGCTGGAGCAGGTATCCAATAGTACCTGCAGTCGGGGAAAGTTGAGAATAATCATGCATTACTGCAATTCGTCGATATAGGAAACACACCACATAAGGGATCCATAAAATAATGAAGCTGCCTGAGATGGCAAAGAGTAAAATGATGGATTTTCTGCGTTTGTCCATCTCTGGGTCACTGGGCATCTCCCTGGCACTGTCCTTCTGGAGTCTCCTGCGGGCTTTGCTTACTACGACAATATGCCTGACTGTCAGAGTGTTCAAAAGAAGAAGAATAACAAATGGCAGTAAAGGGGCTAGAAGGCGATGGAATATTTCATATACTGTCCAGAAGATTGAAGTGTAATACTCTTGTTTTGTGATGCAAAACCATGGCAGGTTATTGAAGATATATTTGGATTTGAATTTGAAAAACCAGGGAATGCATTCCAAATAGTTCAGCACACTCACTGTTCCAATAATCACAGCTGCAGTTTTCTCAGTGCAGTATTTGGTTTTCAGCGTCGGACAGCAAATAGCCACAAATCGATCAATAGTGAAAGCAACAGTCAACCATACAGAATGTATTGTTGTTGCAGGAATGAGTACCATCACAAAACTACAGACATGAGTAATATCCAGGAAAGATACTGGGAAATACATTATAAGCCACCTCAGCATCACATCAGCGATGACAACAAGGATGTCTGCTGTCGCCATTGCTATCAGGTACTGTGTAATACACTTAGTGAGACCGCATGCTCTCTGAGAAAGGATCACAATCGCCAACACGTTAACTGAAAAAAATAAATAAAACTAGGTGGATAGGTTTAATACATGAGTTTGAACAGATGTTCTGTTGAATTTGCTGCATCAAAATTTGATAATTAAATCTGATTCTACAGGTGTTTTTCACAAGCAATGTTTTGAAAAAAAGGTTTTTTTTACACAGTTGTCACAAATTGAAAAAAAAATCATTTTTAAAAACATGCTTGAATAGTCCCCAGATACTTCATTGCAGAGAATGTTGCAGACATTACTATCACTATCTCTGGATATGTCCTGTACCCAATAATACAGGACCCAATAGAGGTGGTGACATACTGGTATGCAGTCAGGAGGGAGTTTCCCTGGAAAAGCTCAACATTGACTCTGGATATCATGATGTCTCAAAGAATTAGATTAAACATGGGTAAGCTATACTCCTGCTGTTCTCACTCATCTATATCTCTTCTTGAATAAGTCAAACTGTGTGGTGCTGAAAAAGCACAAATGATAAGGCAGCATCCGAGAAGCAGGAGAGTCAATGTTTCAGGCATAAGCTTGAAGTGTCAATTCTCCTGCTCCTCAGATGCTGCCTGACTGGCTGTGCTTTTCCAGCACCACATTCTTCGACTGGCCTCCAACAACTGCAGTCCTCACTTTCTCCTCCTCTTGAATAACATTGAGAGGAAGCGTTGAGGGTGACAAGTGCTCAATTTGTATCCTGGCAGGGAAATTAAATGTTCACCACCAGGAGTGGCTCAGCACTACTGATGACCTGTTTTTGTCCTAATTAATACTGTTGCTAGACTGTCTCTGTGGTAAGTGGTGAAGGAGCAAAAAGGGAAAAATCTATTTAACCTTATCTTTACCAATCTGCTTGCTGCAGGTACATCGGTCCATGACAGTATCTGTAAGAGTGACAACCGCACAGTCCTTGTGGATACAATGTCCCATCTTGACATTGAGACTACCTTCCATCGTGCTGCAGACCATTGTTATTGTTCTGCATGGGACAGACTTTCAACAGATCCAGCAACTCAAGATGGACATCCATGAGTTGCTCTTGGCCACCAGCAGCGTCAGAATCAGACATAAATCCCCCTCTCGACCATTCCCATCATGCCAGAGGTTCAGCCCAAATCCAGTGGACAGTGCAGGAGCAGCACCAAGCACACCGAAAAAGGAGTTGTCAACCTGGAAAAGCTACCAAGCAGGATTACTTGCATGCCAAACAACATAAGCAGCAAGCGAGAGAAACAGCTAAGTGATCCCACAGTCAATGGGCCAAATCTACCATTTCCAGAAATGCATTGTGCTGGACAAGTTAAAAAATTCACTGGAGGAGTTGGAGCCTACAGAAATATCCTCAATTATGGAAGAACCCCGCTATTAAAGATAAGTCTGAAGCATTCACAACAACCTTTCACCAGAAATGCTAAGCATACAATCCATCTTGGCTTGCTGCAGTGGTGCCTAACACCACAGATTCCAGTCTTCAGACAATTTGATTCAGTGCACTTAATATCAAGAAACAGTTGGAGGCACTGGATACTGAAAAGTCCTGACAACATTCCAGTGTCTGCACAAAAGACTTGTGCTTCAGAACTTCAGCCAAGCTGTTCCAGTTCAGTCAAAACACTGGTATATACCCGACAATATGGAAAATTAGCCAGGTGTGTCCTGCATATAAGAAGCAGCACAAATTGACCCTGGCCAATCATGGCCCAGGCAGTCCACTATCGATCACCTGTAAAGTGATAGAAGCTGTCATCAACAGTTCTATCAAGCATCACATGTTCAGCTACTTCATCAATGACCTTCCCTCCATCACAAGATAGTTAATCTGATGCCTGTACAATGTCCATCACCATTCATTATTCCTCAGATACTGAAGTGGTCCATGTTCAAATGCAAACAAGAGCTGAACAATATCTAGGCTTAGGCTGACAAGTGAAAATGTAACTTTGCACCATAAATGTACATCTCCAATAAGAGACAATTTAACCACCAAACCTTGACATTCAATCACCAAATTCTGTATTATCAATATTTTTCGAGTTGCTGTTGACCAAAACCTCAATTGGACTTACCATGGAAATACAATGGTTACTTGAGTCAATAAGAGGCTTGGAACACTGCAGTGGGTAACTTAGCTTCTGACTCCCGAAGCCAGCTACCAATGCACAATGCACAATTCAGAAACACTCTCCGTTTGCCTGGGTGGTTGCAGCTCCAGCAACACTCAAGAAACTTGAGACCATCCAGGACAAAACAGTCTGCATATTTGGTGCCATCGATATGCATTCACTGTCACCACCACCAAAGTTTTGTCGCTACCCTGTGTATTATCGATAAGATGCACTGCAGAAGATTGTCCAAGATTCATACACAATACTGAAAAATCAGAACTACTTCATTTAATTCTTATGAGGACAACAGATACATAAGACTGCCAGTACCTGCAAGTTCTCCATCAAGCCACACACCATCTTGACTTGGAAATATATCACACTTCCTTAACTGTCGTTGGGTCAAAATCCTGGAATGGCCAATTGTGGGTGAATCAACAGTTCATGGCCTGCAATTGTTCAAGTGCAACCCAGGATAGGCAATAAATGCTGGCCACCCAACAATGCCCACATCCCAAGAGAAAATAATGAAATATTAAATTCTTTGTCTGACACCAAAGTACAAAGGAGCACAAGTTGTCCATTCAGCACTTGAGTCTAAAGACATTGGATCAAATCATGGCTAACGAGGCTGTGGTTTGAATATCACTTACCTGTTTGATCCAAAGGCATGAATTTGTAATCAGTGGAAATGGCTTTTCCGCCAACAATGAAGCAGTGACAACGGTCTGTGAATTATAAACTTAAATTATTTTCCTTTGTCATTCAAGTCCCTCAGTCTTTTGTCTTCAATAGGTAAATAAATATGCAATATGTTGACTTTGTCCACAAAACTGCAAGTTTCCATGTCTAATCAATCACTATTGAGTGTTTTCACTATTTGAACGTTTAGTAAAGCACATTAGATAATTTGACATCAGCATCTTAGGTTTTGTTCTTTTAATTAAAGTGCAAATGAACATCAATCATAAAGATGTGAAAGAATATCATGAAGGATTTTTAAAAAAGTATCACTCCATTTGACAGGGTTCCCAATTGGTTCATAGCTAAGTTTGAAAAAGATGGTGAAATAATGTTGAATGAACAGTTTAGGAAGAGAAACACTTCTCATAAATGGTAATGTTTTGAGTGCTTAGATTATCTATCATGTTCAAAACAAAAACAGTTGATCAATTATACAAATGTGGACAGATGTTACTTACCGAACATGCCAATAGCTACAAGCACAGGGCAGTAAATGAACTCAACTTCAGCGAGTGTGGGTACCAGATTGAAAGGATACTTCATTTTTTGTGTAAAATCATCCAATCTTTACTTGAAGCCATCACCAACTCAACGAGTCTTTATACATAGCAAGCAAATCCTCCAAGGACATAATTAGATTGATATTACTTTCAGTCCTTCGAACAAACAGACCTGAACCTTGAAATGAAAATAGGTGCCAAAACACATAATGTGGACTGGGATCACAGAAACATTCCAGAAGGACGCAGGGCTGATTTAACAAGTGCCCATAACATATTCATTTTATGCTTTCCTGGGATGTGGACGTTCTTGGAAAAGCCAGGATTTGTTACCTACTCCCAATTATGCTTGAGAAGTAGGTCTCCTTGTAGCACTGCCATCCATCTGGTGCAGGTGCACACACATGCAGGTCCACATTTCATAAAGATGGAAAGTGAGTTAGTTGATTTTGAGACTTAGGCCCTGGATCTCAATAAGTGAAACTACAGTGGAATGAGGTATTGGGAATTGGGAAAAGTTATTAAAAGGAGTGACATTTATAGGAAATGGCAGACCTTTAAAGAGAGAATGGGTGAACTACAAAAATTGTTTATTCCTCTTTGATGCAAGAGTGCAAGGAGAACAGTGGTCAAACCTATGGCTCATGAAGGAAGTGACAGTGTCATAAGTGCAAAAGAGAAGCATGCCAATTGGCAAGAGAAAACAGTAGGCCGGAAGTCAGTAAATGATGATCAAGGGCTTGTGGGAAACATTAGAACTGAATGGAAAAGTTTCTATGGGCATGTAAAGTGAAAAAAAAACAATGAAAACTTAAGTCATTCCCATAGTCAGAATCAAGTGAGTTTATAATTTGGAACAAAGAAATTCAGCCTTTACTTCTGTCTTCACAAAAAAGGATACACTTAATGCACCAGAAATGAGAGCGAACACTGAATGAAATATGTATTAGCAGAGAAGTTGTGTGAGAGAAATTGATAGGATTGAAGGTTGAATAAAATCACATCTGATAATCGACATCCTGAGGATTTAGATTAGTGACCCTAGAAATAATAGATGCATTGGTGGTCATTTTCAAAGATTCTTTAGACTCTGGAACATATGTTACAGGTTGAAGGGTAGCTTTGATAACCTACTGTTTAGAAATGGAGCTACAGAGGAAACAGCAAATCATAGACTAGTGAATATGATGTCATAGAAGATAGAACATAGAAGAATATAGAGTAGAACATCGGTCCTTGATGTTGCGCCGACCTGTCAACTAATCCCCTTACACTATCCCATCATCAGCTATGTGCTTGTCCAAGGATAGCTTAAATCTCCCTAATGTGGCTGAGTTAACTACATTGGCAGGCAGGGAATTCCACGCCCTTATCACTCTCTGAGTAAAGAACTTGCCTCTGACATCTGTCTTAAATTTATCACCCCTTAATTTGTAATTATGCCCTCTCATACAAGCTGACATCATCATCCTAGGAAAAAGACTTTCAGTGTCTAACTTATCTAATCATTTTGTATGTCTCTATCAAATCCCCTCTTAGCCTTCTTCTTTCCAATAAGAACAGATCCATGTCTCTCAGCATTTCCTCATAAGACCTTCACTCCAGACCAGGCAATCCTGGTAAATCTCCTCTGCACCTTTTCCAATCCTTCCACACCCTTCCTGTCATGGCGCGACCAGAACTATACACAATATTACAAGTGCGGCCACAATAGAGTTTTGTCTAGTTGCAGCACGACATTATGGCTCTGGAACGCAATCCCTCTACCAATGAAACCTAACACACCGTATGCTTTCTTAACAGCACTATCAACCTGGGTGGCAACTTTCAGGCATCTATGTACATGGACTCCAAGAGCCCTCTGCACATCCACACTACCAATAATCTTTTCATTGACCCAGTATTCAACTTTCCTGTTATTCTTCCCAAAGTGAATCACGTCACATTTAGTTGCATTGAGCTCCATTTGCCACCTCTCAGCCCAATTCTGCAGTTTGTGCAAGTCCCCCTGCAATCTGCAACATTCTTCCACTGACTTTAGTGTCATCTGCAAACTTACAAAACCATCCACCTCTGCCTACATTTATGAAAATGACAAACAGCAGAGGTCCAAAAACAGATCCTTATGGCACACCACTAGTAACTGGACCCCAGGCTGAACATTTTCCATCAACCACCACTTGCTGCCTTCTTACAGAAAGCCAGTTTCTAATCCAAACTGCTAAATCACCCTCAATCCCATCCCTCTGTATTTTTTGCAACAGCCTACCACATGGAACCTGATCAAAGGCTTTACTGAAGTTCATGTATACCACAACAACTGCCCTACCCTCATCAACACATCTACATGCTTGGTCAACTTCTCAAAAAACTCAATGAGGTATGTGAGACATGATCTGCTCTTGACGAAACCATGTTGACTATCTGCAATCAGATAGTTGCGTGCTAGATGATTATAAATCCTATCTCTTATAATCCTTTCCAAAACGTTTCCTACAACAGATGAAAGGCTTACTTGTCTATAATTACCAGAGTCATCTCTACTGCCTTTCTTGAACAAGGGCAAAACATTTGCAATAGTCCTATCCTCTGGTATTAAACTTGTAGACAATGATGACTGAAAGATCAAAGCCAATAGCTCCAACTCTTTTTGCCTAACTTCCCAGAGGAGCTTCGGATAAATTCCATCCGGTCCAGGGGACTTGTCTACTTGCACTCCTTCTAGAATTGATAACACCTGTTCCTTACTAACCTCGATTCTTTCTAGCCTAGTAGCTCGTATCACATTCTTCTCCTCTACGATATTCTCCTTTTCCTGAGTGAATGCCAATGAGAAATATTCATTTAGTACTCCTCCGACCGCCACAGGGTCCACACACAACTTCCTACTTCGATCTTTGACTGGCACTATTCTACCCTACTCATCCTTTTATTCCTCTGGAATCTGTACAAATCTTTAGGGTTGTCCTTTATTCAACCTGCTAAAGTCTGTTCATGACCTCTCTTTGACCTGCTTAACTCTTTCTTTAAATTCTTCCTAGATAATCTTCATCTCTCTATCGCCTCATCTGAACCATCTTGTCTCAGCATCACGTAAGCCTCCTTCTTCTGCTTAACAGAGTTGCAATTTCGATATTAAATTATGGTTCCCTTACCTTATCACTTCCTCCCCACCTGACAGGGACATACCTATCAAGGACACAATATATGTTCCTTATACCAGCTCCACATTTCGATTGTTCCCATCCCCTATATTTTGCTACCCAATTCTCTGCATCCTAAGTATTGCCTAATCGCATTATCATTGCCCTTGCCCTATCGATAACCTTGCCCTGTAGCATGTGCGTAACCTTTTCCATCGCTAAACTGAATTACGGTCACTCTCTCCAAAGTGCTGACCTATCACTAGATCAAACACCTGGCCTGGTTCATTACCAAGTACCAGGTCCAGTGTGGCCTCCCCTCTTGTTGGCCCTTCGACATACTGTGTCAAGAAACTCTCCTGAACACATTGGACAAAAACCATTCCATCCAATGTACTAGAGTTATAGCATTTCCAGTGAATGTTAGGGAAGGTAAAGACCCCATAATGACCACCCTGTCCATTTCACTCCTGATCAGAATCATTTTGTCGGTCGTGGGAAAATGCTAACATCTGATGTGAAGACTATTATAACAGACTATTTAGAAAACAATGTAGAGTACAGAATGCTGATACTAACAAAAGGGAAATCACAGCTGAAACTTTATTGCTGGAACAGCACAGCAGGTCAGGCAGCATCTAGGGAACAGAAGATTCGACGTTTCGGGCACATGCCCTTCTTAAGGGAAATCACGCTTGACAAAGGTATAGAAATTCTTCTGGAATGTAACTAATCGAGTTAATCCAGGCAGTCAGTCAAACAGGCTTTGTATTTGGATTTTCAAAAGACTTTACATAGTGTCACACATACACGATTAATGTGTAAAATTAAAGTGCATATGATTGGGGATAGTGTATTGAGTTGGATAGAAAGTTGATTAGCAGACAGGAACCAAAGAATAAGAATAAATGTTCTTTTTTTTCTGAATAGCATACAGTGACTGGTGGGTTACTGCAGAGATTAGTACTGTGACACCAAATAAATGTCAGAGTTCAATGAGGGAGCTAAATGTAATAGCTCAAAATTTACAGATGATACAAAACTGGGTATCAGAGTGATCTGTGGGAAGGATTCAGAGATGTTGCAGTGTGATTTGGATAGGCTGGTAAGTGGGCCAATGCATGGTAGATAATGTGGACACTATAAGGTTTTATTAGTGAAAATATGCAGGTAGATTATTATTTGAATGGCTGCAAATTGAGGGAAAGGAATTTTCAGCGTGACCTGGGTGTCCTTGTGCATCAGTCACTGAAATGAAGCACTGCCTTCACTTCCATTCCCATTTTCTTTGGACAAGAGTCCTCTCCCTGTCCCACAGACCCCTTTGCCCAGCTCCAACACTCTCCATCCACTTGGACCTCTCCCTCTGGCCTTTTACTTGCAGTCGATCTGTTCAATGAGAACTGTAACCTGACAATGGTCGCCTCAATTTCTCTGCTCCCCCTCACCCAATCTAACCTACCTCCCTCCAAACTGACTGCATTCTGTGTGCTTAGATCCAACCCTGTCTTTGTTTATTATGCCTGCCGATAAGGGTGGTGCAGTTGTAGTATGGCATACTGACCTCTACATTGCAGAGGAGAAAGTGAGAACTGGACATCAGAGTCGAAAAGTGCAGAAGGTAGTAAAGGAGACTTCAAAGTGAGAAGATTTGAGTACACTAATAAAGATATCTTACTGTAATTACATAACCATGATGTGGAGCTGCCATGTTGGACTGGGTGGACATAGTTAAAAATCACATAGCACTAGGTTACTGTCCAAGAGATTCATTTGAAAGCACAAGCTGGTGTTTTCAAATAAATCTGTTGGATGATGACCTGGTGTTGTGTGGCAATTGTATAGAACCTTGGGATATTGTCTCCCATTTTTGTCTCCTTAGGTGACATAGGATGATCTGGCTATTGAGGGGCACAGTGAAATTTTATGAAATTTTATGAAATTGATTCCTGTGATAGTCGGACAGATGTTCAAGAAGATATTGAGTTGGATAAGATTGTGTTCTGTGGAGTTTCGAAGAATGAGGATCACCTTATTAAATCCTATGAAATTATAACAGGACGAGACAAGTTAGATACAGGAAGGATATTTTCAATGGTGGGGCAGTATAGGGAGATTATTGATAAGGCGTAAATGTTTAGGACTCAGATGAGAAATATAGTCACATGCCAGAGAGTGAATCTGTGGAATTCAGTACCAAAGAAACTGGTTGAAGAAGTGAGTTGATTCAGCTCTTGTGGTGAAAGAGTTTAAGTGGGATGGGGGGTGGAGGGCAGGACTGGGGCAAGGTGCTCGATGATCAGCCATGATCGTAATGAATTGTAGAGCTGACTTGAAAGCAGGTTACTCCTGCTCCAATCTTCTATGTTCTATAGTATCATAAGAACTGATATCGCAGAATTTTGGTCAAGTGATAATGAAGGAATGTTATATCATTCAAAATTAGAATGATGTGTGATTTCAAGATCACTTGGAGGTTCTTGTATTTCCATGTAATTGCTGTCCTTATATTTATGGTGGTAGATATCGTGAGTTTGATATATTCTTTGAAGAATGCTTGTTAGGAGGCAGAATTGACTCTTCCTCATTGTCCACGCCAATGTTACTGTATGTTGGTGGTACACAGAGTGAATGTTTAAGGTGGTGTACAGGGTGTCAAACAAACAAACGCTTTCCCTTCTTAGACCCTGTTTCTTAGCACCTCCACGATGTTTAATAAAGTTGTGTGAGAGTTGGTTCAAACTGGCCTTTTACTGACCTGACAAGCTCTGCTTCTCAGTCATTCCACTTTGAACATTGCCCGGCAAACTGCTGAGGTCTCCAGAGAACCACAAGTCATTTCAAAAAGTAAAGGTACACCATTTTTGTGATTGTTTCTTCATTTGACATAGACTGATGTGGATGTACAACTGGTGTTGAAGCTAAAAAGGGAAGGTGGAGCAAATGGAGCAGGACACAAAGCACAAATTCCATGTTACTCATGCACGTTAGAAAATAAAATAGTGAACATTAATATCCAGCTTTTGATCCTGCTCAGTACATTTTTTAATGGCCTGGCTGTTGAGATGTAATGTCCAACAGATAAGAATAAACTAAGGTACTATCCTGACCATATGGGCACAGTACGAGTGACATACAACCACCTCCAGAATGGTCTCAGTTTCATAACTCCAGCATTCATAAGTGGTGTTGATTTCATCATGTTGCCCTGGTCACTAAACCCGATTCACCAAGTATTGCAGCCGGGCCCACAGGGCCTCCCAGTCACTGCCCATTTCAATTCCCCCAACCACTCCCTTTCCTACATGACCATCCTTGGCCTCCTCCATTGCCACAACGAACCACACCACAAATTGGAGGAACCTCATCTTCCTACAGCCCGGAGGACTCAACATTTCAAATCCCTCCCTCCTATCCCCCGACTCCCTTCCCAATCCCTCCCCTCCTTTCCACTCCTCTCTGCCCTCAAACAGATTCATTCCTCTCATTGACCAACCAGGTGGTACCGACTACCTGTCTTCACCTATTCCCACCTCACCACCCTGCCTCCGTCACCCCTTTTATCTGCAGCTCCCCCCACACCCACCCTCCATCCTGAAGAAGGGTTACACCTGAAACATCAACTCCTCCACCTCCTGATGCTACCTGGCCTGTTTGTGCTCTTCCAGCCTCCTGCCTGTCTGTTCTGGTCACTAAACATGACCTTTCCATTCACGGACTCTATCCTACTTGTCATCAGGGCTAGTTTCTTTGTCACTACTAACACGTGTATAACTCTTGAATGATGGACTACTCCCGTACAAGCTCCTGCTCATTCATCACAATACATGTTATCTCCCACCTTTGTCTGTTAGCCCAATTAGATGATTCTGCCATGTTTCATAGAACATAGAATGGTATAGCAGAGTATAGGCCCTTTGGCTGATCTTTTATCCTACTCGAAGATCAAACTAACCTACATACCCTTCAATTTACTATCATTCATGTGTCTGTTCAAGAGTCGCTTAAAAGTTCCTAGTGTCTCTGACTCTACTACCATCTCTCGCAGTGCATTCCAAGCATCCATCACTCTCTGTGTAAAGAACCTACCACTGACATGTCCCCTAAACTTTCCTCCAATTACTAAAATTATGCCCCCTCATGATAGCCAATTCTGCCCTGGGAAATAAATCTTTGGCCATTCACTCTATCTATGCCTCTCATCATCTTGTACACCTCTATCAAGTCCCTCGTCTTTCTTCACTCCAATGAGAAAAGCCTTAAAGCACCCTCAACCTTTCTTCATACGTCATGCTGTCTGGTCCAGGCAGCACCCTGGTAAATCGCCTCTTCACCTTCTCTAAAGCTTTGACATCCTTCCGATAATGAGGGAACCAGAACTGAACACACTCTTCCATGTGTGGCCTCAACAGGACTTTATAGAGCAGCAACATAACCTCGTGGCTCATAAACTTAATCCCCCCGCTAATTAAAGCCAGCACACCATGCATCTTCTTAACAAACCTATCAACTTAGATGGCAACTTTGATGGATCTGTGGACATTGAACCCAAGATCCCTCTGTTCCTCCACACTGACAAGAATCCTGCCTTTAAAAATGTAATCTGCATTCAACTTTCCAAAATGAATCACTTCACACTTTTCCAGGTTGAACTTGATATGCCACTTCTCAGTCCAGTTCTGCATCCTGTCAATGTTCCATTGTAAACCACAACAGCCCTCCACACTATCCACAACTCCAAGTCATCCACTTCCTTATCCAAGTCATTTATAAATATTACAAACAACAGAAGTCCCAGAACAGATCCTTGTGGAACACCACTAGTCACCGAGCTCCAGGCTGAATACTTTCCATCCACAACCATCCTCTATCTTTTATGGGCTACAAGTTATGTGAGCAGACAGCCAAAGTTTCTTGTTCTTATCCCTTCTTACTTCCTGAATTAGGCTACAATGGGAACCTTATGAAATAGGTATACAATACAGAGGGACTATATCTGGAAGTTAGATAAGATCCCTTACAGTATGGAAACAGACCATTTGGCCCAAAAAGAAAAGAAACCTGGTCCTCATCTTCCACCCCACCAATCTCTGGGTAAATTGTGTCATCCTCTGCGACTTCCACCATCTACAAGCAGACCCCACCACGAGGGATATATTTCCCTCCTCACTCTCATCAGCATTTCAGAGAGGCTCTTCCCTTTGTGACTCTCTTGTCAGTTCCACACACCCCCACCAGCCCTTATCCAACTCCCAGCATCTTGCCCTGCACCCACACCTCCTACCATACATCTGTCCATGGCCCCAAAGCATCCTTCAACTTCCAACACAAGTTTACCTGTACCTCCACAAATGTCGTCTACTGCATTCATTGCACCCGATGGATGCAGTAGATCGGGCAGAGAGGACACCAATTTTCAGAATGTGTCTGAGACCACACTCGGGCACTCACACAAACTAACCCCAATGCCTGTGGCAGAACACTTCAACACCTCTCCCACTCTGTCATGGACATGCAGGTCCTGGTCCTCCTACATCACCAAACCCTAACCACCCAAAGCCTGGAGAAAGAACGCCTCAACTTCTGCGTTGGAACCTTGCAACCACATGGGATTAATGTGGATTCCTCATTTCCCCTCCCCCCTCCTTAACCCAGTCCCAAGCCTCATACTCGGCACTGCCCTCTTGACCAGTCCATCATTTTTCCCATCAATCCACTCCACCCTCCTCTCTGACCTTCTCGTCACCTTCATCTACCTATTGTATTCTCAGCTACCTCCCCACCCAGCCCCACCCCCCTCCCATTTATCTCTCAGGCTCCGGCCGACAAGCCTCAATCCTGATGAAGGGCTTATGCCTGAAACATCGATTCTCCTGGTCTTCAGATGCTGTCGAACAGGTTTATTTGAAATCACAAGCTTTCAGAGTGTAGCCAATTCATCGGATGAAGTGAGACAGAAGCTCACAGAACACAGCATTTATGAGCAGAGAGATCAATGGCAGAGAGATCAAAAAATATAAATGGTACAAGTGGAATGTCGAATAATAAGACTCTGCAGGTGACCAAAGGTGTTATACAGTGTGAGTAAAGTGTCAACAGCTGAATAACAAGTGAAGGGATAACCTGGAATCAGATGAAATGAGCAGAGATATAATTACAAAAAATTAAAAATAAGGCCATGCTGGAGATAAAGTAAATGACAGAAATAACACGGAACAAAAGCAGAAGTTGCAGGAAAAGCCGAGCAGGTCCAGCAGTATCTGTGAAAGAAAAGCCAGAGAAAGGTCACTGGGCTTGAAATGTGAACTCTGACTTTTCTTTACAGATGCCATTAGACCCACTTAGACCCCACCACCTACCACCACCACCACCAGCAACCCCTGACCCTGCTCGTCATTTACAGCATCCACAGTTCTTTCGGTTTTTATTTGACTGGAATAACGTGATAGGGGAAAGAATCACATGCTGAGGGTATAACCAAAATAATAAGTCGTCCAAAACGTCCAAGCTCATTATGGAAGAGAGATCATGACCATTTAATGTCCTGGTTTGACATCATCATCTTGATAAAGAAGATTTCACAGATATAGAAAAGTGTGGTGGGGGTCACATGAATTAGTGGGCAGCACGGTGGCACAGTGGGCGGCACGGTGGCACAGTGGTTAGCACTGCTGCCTCACAGCGCCAGAGACCCGGGTTCAATTCCCGCCTCAGGCGACTGACTGTGTGGAGTTTGCACATTCTCCCCGTGTCTGCGTGGGTTTCCTCCGGGTGCTCCGGTTTCCTCCCACCATCCAAAAGATGTGCAGGGTCAGGTGAATTGGCCATACTAAATTGCCTGTAGTGTTAGGTAAGGGGTATGGGTGGGTTTCGCTTCGGCGGGTCGGTGTGGACTTGTTGGGCCGAAGGGCCTGTTCCCACACTGTAATCTAATCTAATCTAATCTAATTCAAGATCATGGTTGAGACCATCTTTCTGCGTATGGAACTTGGCTATCAGTTTCTGCTCAGTGATTCTGCGTTGTTATGTATCTCAAAGGCTGCCTTAGAGGATGTTTATCTGAAGATCAGAAGCTGAATGTGCTTGACTGCTGAAGTATTCCCTTACTGGGAGGGATTATTCCTGGATGGCAGTTATTGCACAGTGTCCATTCATCCGTTGTTGTAGCATATGCATGGACTTCCAATCTCCCTTGCCTGCAATGTATGAGATAGAAAACATCGGGTGAGTCAAATGAGTATTTTTTGTGTACATGGTGGGTGGTGTTCCCACATGTGATGGCAGTATCCATGTCAATGATCTGACATGGCTTGCAGCGGTTGCCATAGCAGGTTTGTGTGGTGTTGTGCTCAATGTTGTCCTGAAGGCTGTAAAGGTTGCTGTAAATGATAGTCTGATTAAGGTTTGGTGGTTGTTTGAAGGCGACAATTGGGATGATCGTGGTGAAGATGCTAGCTGTCATCGAGGACATGTTGAAGTTTAGATTAGATTACAGTGTGGAAACAGGCCCGTCGGCCCAACAAGTCCACACCGACCCGCCGAAGCGAAACCCACCCATACCCCTACATTTACCCCTTACCTAACACTACGGGCAATTTAGTATGGCCAATTCACCTAACCTGCACATCTTTGGACTGTGGGAGGAAACCGGAGCACCCGGAGGAAACCCACGCAGACACGGGGAGAACGTGCAAACTCCACACAGTCAGTCGCCTGAGTCGGGAATTGAACCCGGGTCTCTGGCGCTGCGAGGCAGCAGTGCTAACCACTGTGCCACCGTGCCGCCCACAACCACTGTGCCACCGTGCCGCCCACGGTGTCTGTGAAGAATGTGGCATAGTCTTTCCACTTTGGGAAAGTTTGTACGATGAAGGGTATTCTATCAGCCGTATCCTACGCCTGTCTTCTGACGAGGTCATTGTGTTTTTGTTTTTGCTGAGAACATCAGAACTGGTACTTGATGAGTTGAGCGCAGTATCCGATTCTTATGAGGGTGTCCTTCAAAATCGTTTGGTGTGTGCTGTGTCCCTCACTATCTGAGCAGGTTCTGTGTATGCACAGGCTTATCTGTGAGGAATGGCTTCTTTAATATGTTTATGATAGAAACTAGAGAAGTGCAGCATCATGAGGTTATCCGTCGGCTTGTGGTAGAGTGAGATACTGAGGTAGTATCCTTGATGGTGATGAGTGAGTCTAAGAATGAGTGGGTGGCACAGTGGCACAGTGGTTAGCACTGCTGCCTCACAGCGTCAGAGACCCGGATTCAATTCCCGCCTCAGGCGACTGACTGTGTGGAGTTTGCACGTTCTCCCCGTGTCTGCGTGGGTTTTCTCCGGGTGCTCCGGTTTCCTCCCACAGTCCAAAGATGTACAGGTAAGGTGAATTGGCCATGCTAAATTGCCCGTAGTGTTAGGTAAGGGGTAAATGTAGGGGTATGGGTGGGTTGCGCTTCAGCGGGTCGGTGTGGACTTGTTGGGCCGAAGGGCCTGTTTCCACACTGTAATGTAATGTAATGTAATCTAATCTAATCTAATGAGACCGATTCTAAAGAGTAGTCCATGGTAGGTCTCATGGTGGGATGAGACTTGCAGTGATTCCTCGCCATGAGTCCAAAGGAAGAAAATGTCATTGATGTATCTGGTCTACATATGAGGAAGAAAGTGAAGAGATCTTGCTTGAACTTGTGTATGAAATGTTGATATGTTGAGGTGCAACTTTGGTCCCCATGGCTGTTCCATGTGTCTGGATAGAGAACTAGTTGTCAAAAGTGAAGACACAGTTGAGGAAGAAGTGCATGAGATGTAGGATGGCAACGAGAAATTGGCAGTTGTTGGTATTGGCTACTTGGATATTGCAGTGATACCATCGTTGTGAGGGATGCTGGTGTAGACTACCGAAATGTCCATTGTGACGAGGGATGTTTCTGGTTTGATTGGTTGGTGGGTGTTAAGTTTCTGTAAGAAATGTGTAATGTCGCGACAGAAGCTGGGGATTTCTTGTGCAATGGGTTTCAAGATGCCCTTGGCATAGCCAATGGGCCAGCAGGTCTTGCCACATCTGTGAAGAAAAATACAGTTCATATTTCAGATCCAGTGACCCTTCCATTTTTTTTAACAAAGATATCGCCAGACTGGCTGTGCTTTTCCAGCAGTTTCTGTTTTGTTCCATGTTATTTCTGTCATTTAGTTTATCTCCAGCACCAGCTTATTTTTATTTTTTTGTAATGATCTCTCTGCCTCGTTTAATCAAATGATAGGTCAACCCTTCACTTGTTATTCAGCTGTTGACACTTACTCACACACTCTTGGTTTCCTGCAGAGACCTCTTATTCAACACGCCACACACACAATTTGTATGAGTTTTTGATTTGTGTCTGTCTCTCCCTTTACCCGATGAAGAGGCTACGCTCTGAAAACATGTGATTTCAAATAAACCTGTTGGACTATAACCTGGTGTTGTGTGATTTCTGATTTTGTCCACAATGAACAAGCTGGGAAACTTCAATGTTCACCACCAAGGGTGGCTCTGCACGAATAATTGAGCTATTCGAGTCTGAAAGCGTATTGCTACTAGAATGTGTTTGTGGCAGGTTGTGAAGGAAACAACAAAAGGGGAAAAGTCATACTTAACCACATCCTTACCAATCTGCTGGCTGCAGATGCAGCCCATTACAATATCTGTATGTATTACCACCACACAGTCCTTGTGCAAGGAAGTCTCACCAACACAATGACAATTATTTCCATCATTCTGTGAGGCACTATCACGGTGTTAAATGAGACAGTCTTCAAACGCTTATCGCAACTCAAGACTGGGCATCCATGTGCCTCTGTGGGTCACCATTAGCAGCAGAATCATACTCTACCACAATTTATAACCTCAGAGCCCAACATATCTGCCACTCCTCCATTGCCATTATCAGCCCTAGTTCACTGGAGAATGCAGAAGGGCATGCCAGGGGCAGCATCAGGGAGACATAAAAATGAGTTGCAACATAGCAAATCTATCAAACACGACTAAATGGGCATCAGACAGCATAAGCAGCAAATGATAAAAAGAGTTAATTGACCCCATAACCAATGACTCCAATCTACAATATCCAGTATTGCATTGTGATGGACAATTTAAAACCTCGCTGGAGACTACACATATATCCATATCCTCATCAATGGGAGATGCCAACTCAATAGTCTTTCACCAAAAATGCCAAATGGATGAGCCATCTTGGCTTGCTCCAGTGGTCCCCACCATCACAAACAACAATCTTCAGCCCATTTGATTCACTCCACGTGATATCAAGAAATAGTTGGAGACACTGGATAACTTAACATTGGTGTCAGCCTCGATACTATGTTGAAGGTGTTAAGCCCCCTGCGTTCTGTTATGTGTGCCATACAGTTTAGACTGATTCAAATCTAAAAAAAAGTTAACAGAGTTTTACATGGATTCATGCAGTTTATGAGCATAGTACAACGTAACTCTGCAAGTACAAATTCACCCCACAAAAGTATATGTGTTTGTGTGCATGTGTGAGTGTGTGAGTGCATGTGTCTAGGGTGGGGGTTGTGAGTGTCTGAGAGAGAGCGTGTATGTGTGTGAGTAGGAAGGAGTCGAAGTCTGTGAGATGGTGCATATGTGAATATGGGTGTGTGTGTTTGTGTCTGTGTGGGTGTCTGTGTATAGGTGAGTCTGTGTGTGTGTATCTGGGGTGGGGATTGTGAGTTTCTGTGAGACAGAGTGTAAATGTGTGAGTGTAAAGCAATCTACGTCTGTGAGAGGATGCATGTGTGAGTCTGTGTGCCTGTAGGAGTGTGTGCATGTGTCTGTGAGAGAGAGTGTATATGTATGTGTGTGTGAGTGTAAAGGGGTCTAAGTCTGTGAGAGAGTGCATGTGTGAATGTGGGAGCGTGTGTGTCTGTTGGAGTGTGTGAGAGTGTCTGTGTGTGTGTGTGTGTCTGTGCCTGTGTGTGTGTGTTACATTGGTGAAACCAAGCAGAGGCTACGACAATGAAGAATGGGCACCGCACATTGATCAACAGACAGGAGTGTTCCTTCCCAGTTGGGAGTCCAGGATATTCAACCTCAGACCTTCAGGTGACCATCCTCCAAGGCGGACTTCGGGACAGGCAGCAGCGAAAGTGGTCGAGCACACACTGATAGCTACATTCCAAACCCATAGGGAGGGCCTCAACCGGGACCTTGGGTTCATGTCATACTACAGGTGACCACCATTGCACTACACACACACACACCCACACACACACACTCCTACAGACACACACACGCCCACACTCACACATACACCCTCTCACAGACTTAGACTCCTTTACACTCACACACACATTCACTCTCTCCCTCAGGCACTCACAACCCACACCCCAGACACACACACACACAAACCCATATGCACACATGAATATATACGTTTGTGGGGTGAACTTGCACTTGTAGAGTTACGTTGTACTTTGCTCAAAAACTGCATGAATCCATGTAAGACTCTATTAACACATTTTTTAGATTAGAATCAATCTAAACAGTATGGCACACACAAACAGCACACAGGGAGCTTAACACCTTTAACATACTATCTGGCCTGATTCCTGAAGAAGGGCTCATGCCCGAAACGTCGCTTCTCCTGCTCCTTAGATGCTGCCTGACCTACTGCGCTTTTCCAGCAACACATTTTCAGCAGTATCTGGCCTGACACCAATTGTTAAAGTTAATCTGAGAATGTAACTTTTTAAAAAGGTTTTGTGATTTACATATGAAAGAAGTGAAACTTACATGGTCATTCTAACAGATGAGAGACTTAACAAGCAATCAAGGTATTTTTCAATGTATAATTTCAGTTACATCACATTGTAAACTTTTGCTATAACCTCTGTGTCTTTCAATTGTGTACTCTTCAGCAGCGCTCCGAAAGCTAGTGCTTGCAATTACCCTGTTGAACTATAACCTGGTGTCATGTGATTTTTTACTTTGTCTAAGATGAAAATACAAAGCAAAATGAGTTGTCTGTTCAGCACTGAAGTGTGGAGACTTTGCCTAAGATCATGGCTTAGCAGATTGTGTTATTGGCTTCATTAACTTGTGTAATCTGTAGGCAGGAATTTCCAAAAAGTGGAAGTGGCTTTTCAAGATAACTCACCCTCAGGCAGTGAAATATTTGACAATGATCACTGAATTACAAGTACAATTATTTTTCTTCATCATTCAATGCCAAAGCCTCTTTTTCCAGATATTGGCTCTCATCACAAAGTTGCATGTTGCCATGCCTAATCAATCACCATCAACTGTTTCCATTGTTTGGACATAGAGTAACTGATCTAAAATGGGATTACACATAGCAAATACATTAGAGACTTTGATATCAGCAAGTTAGTTTCATTGCATGACAACATACCCAATTGGATCATAACTGATTTTTGAAAAACATTGAGGTCAGATTGATTGAGGAGGAAGAGAAACACTTCTCATTAATGGTATAGTTTTGAGCACCATTCTTGCCCAGATTATGGGTTACTCAAAATGGTTGATCAGTTTCTCAAACATGGACAGATGATACTTACAAGGGATTCCAATAGCCACGAGCACAGGACAGTAAATGAACTCAACACCAGCAAGTGTTCGTAATGCATTGAAAGGGTACTTCATTTTCTGTGTAAAATAATCCAATCTTTTCTTGAAGCTGTCACCAGCTCAAGGAGTTTATATATATAGCATCCAAATTCTCCAAGGACGCAATTAGGTTAGTAGTACTTATGGTCTTATGAACGAAAAACAGACATAAAACCTCCAAAGAAATGGCATTGGAACAGATTGTAGAAATACCTAATGTGGAATCGGATCACAGAACACAATGCACCCCTGAAAAGAATTTCTGCAAAACATACATGTGAATGTTGCTAGAATGTTCTATGAGGATGCAGAGCTGATTTCACAGGTAGTTGTAGTATATTCATTTCATTCTTTCCTGGGATATGGGCATCCTTGACAAAGCCAGAATTTGCTGCCCACTCTTAAGGATCCTTGGTGAGTGCTCCGAAGGTGGTGGTGAGTGATCTTCTTGTACCACTGCCATCCATTTGGTGCAGGTACACACGTCATCAAGATGGAGATTGAGGCAGCTGATTCTGAGACTAAAGTCCTGAGTCGTAGTAAAGGAAACTACAGTGATAAGAGGTTTGAATTTGAGATGATGGATTGAGAAAGGTTACTGAAAGGAATGGCAGTTGATAGGCAATGGAAAACATTCAAAGATCGAAAGGGTGAACTACAAGATTGCAAAGAGAATAGTGGTCAAATCATGGGTTATGGGGAAGTAGATGCAAAGAGAGGCATACAAATTGCCTAGAAAAAAGAAATAGACATGAGGATTGGGAACAGTTTAAAAGTCAGCAAAGGAGGTTCAAGATCTTGCTTAAAAAGGGAAAACAGAAAATGAGTGAAAGCTTGTGAGAGAACATAAGAGCTGATGGTAAAAGCTTCTATGAAAGTGCAATGAGAGAAAGACTAATGAAAACAAATGTAGGCCACTCACAGTTAGCCCACAGTTCGAAATTTATAATATGGAACCAAGAAATTACTGATGAACTATATTTATATTTCACTTCTATCTTCACGAAGGAGGACATGAATAAGACACCAGAAATGGGAAGGAACACAGGGTTTAATGAGAGGGAGGAACTGAAACAAATATACATTTATAGAAAAATTGTGTTAGAGAAATTGGTGCGAAAAGGGCCAAGGTTTGATAATCTAGATCCTGAGAATTAAAGAAAGAGACCATCGAAATGATAGATGCTTTGGTGGTCATTTTCCAAGATTCTTTAGACTCTGGAACAGTTCCTCACTGTCTCATACAAACATGCGCTCTCTCTCCCTGTCACACACATGTCCTCTCTTGCTCTCTGTCTCACACACATGCACTCTTTCACTCTCTGTCTCACACACACATGCTCCCTCCCTCTTTGTCAAACACACGCACGTGCTCTCTCTCCCTGTCACAAACACACATGCGCTCTCTCACTGTCTGTCACATACACATGCGCGCTCTTTCCCTCCCTGTCACACACCCAATGGAAAACTATGCTGGCACTTAGCCAATGGATTAACCCAAAACTGATCACATCGTTCAGTTACTGGTGAGCAACTCTCAAATGTTAAACAGCCACGTTCCATGCACCTATAAGGTAATGTCAGACTGTCCCTTGCCTTATTTGGTCAACACAGGAAACTGCAAGTCACAGCTGAGAGAACAGGTCACACCAAGGCTTGGCTGCAGGTCTAATTGAGGTTAGATTTTAAACTAACATGACCAATATTCCCAGCATGCTTGTTTGTAGCTCTTAATCAGTCTCGTAGCCATTTCTCCTGCTGGCCACCTGTCTACAATCCCTCCTCTCGATCCCGACATTCCACGCAAAACATAACCAAGTTCTCTCTCATAGGTAAGTTTTGAAATTAGTCAAACTAACTATAACAAATAGTAAGCATTTGCAATTAATTAGATTCTTGCTTAAGATGCATCAACTTTATGTTTAAATATTATGTTATCTCTCATTGCCATTTGACAAATTGAATTGTAAAAATTTTTTAAAAGATTAAAGGACATAATACGATTAACTCAATATTAATGCAATATATGACACAGGACAAATCCAAGGATGAATCTGTACATTTGTACAAAACATGATAATCACCCTTTTCAAAGTGATCTTCCAAAATTATCCCTATCGCCATTAATATAAGGTATATCTCAAATTTTGTTGCAAACGTTTCATCCCCTGGCTAGGTGACATCATCAGTGCTTGGGAGCCTCCTGCGAAGTGCTTCTTTGATGTTTCCTCCGGTGTTTATAGTGGTCTGTCCCTGCCGCTTCCGGTTGTCAGTTTCAGCTGTCCGCTGTAGTGGTTGGTATATTGGGTCCAGGTCGATGTGTTTGTTTATGGAGTTTGTGGATGAATGCCATGCCTCTAGGAATTCCCTGGCTGTTCTCTGTCTGGCTTGCCCTATGATAGTAGTGTTGTCCCAGTCGAATTCATGTTGCTTGTTGTCTGCGTGTGTGGCTACTAAGGATAGCTGGTCGTGTCGTTTCGTGGCTAGTTGATGTTCATGTATGCGGATTGTTAGCTGTCTTCCTGTTTGTCCTATATAGTGTTTAGTGCAGTCCTTGCATGGTATTTTGTACACTACATTCGTCTTGCTCATGTTGGGTATCGGGTCCTTCGTTCTGGTGAGTTGTTTAGATTAGATTAGATTAGATTACAGTGTAGAAACAGGCCCTTCGGCCCAACAAGTCCACACCGACCCGCCGAAGCGAAACCCACCCATACCCCTACATTTACCCCTTACCTAACACTACGGGCAATTTAGTATGGCCAATTCACCTAACCTGCACATCTTTGGACTGTGGGAGGAAACCGGAGCACCCGGAGGAAACCCACGCAGACACAGGGAGAACGTGCAAACTCCACACAGTCAGTCGCCTGAGTCGGGAATTGAACCCGGGTCTCTGGCGCTGCGAGGCAGCAGTGCTAACCACTGTGCCACCGTGCCGCATGGCTGTTGGTTTGTGTGCCATTATGAGTCCTAGGGCTCGCAGTAGTCTGGCTGTCAGTTCCAAGATGCTCCTGATGTATGGTAGTGTGGCTAGTCCTTTTGGTTGTGGTATGTCCTCGTTCCGTGGTCTTTCTCTTGATGAAGTTGCGCGGGTATCCGTTTTTGGCGAATACCTTGTATAGGGACAGACCACTATAAACACCGGAGGAAACATCAAAGAAGCGCTTCGCAGGAGGCTCCCAAGCACTGATGATGTCGCCTAGCCAGGGGACGAAACGTTTGCAACAAAAACTTCCAGCTCAGCGAACAGAACCACAACAACGGGCACCCGAGCTACAAATCTTCGCACAAACTTTATATCTCAAATTACTTGTTGAAAACCACCTTTCCCATTATCAGGTATGTATGCCTTACTTAAAATCCCAAAATGTACAATAGATGAAACCAGTAAGATAAAACTACTCTGATTTGGGTTAGAAATGCTTTTCGCAATTCAAAGGGAGCAATTCAGCTGTGGCCCCAGAGGCATATAGGTAGAGCAACAGGAAATTTAAGAAAGGAATTAGACGAGCAAAAATGTAAAATAAAAAAGGACACATGAACAGGATTCAGGAGAATACTAAGATTCTTTATAAATACATTCAAGGGAAGAGGTTGGTCAGGAAAGCATAGGGCCCACTGTGGTCAAGGGGGCAGCCTGTGTGTAAACCTGTTGGAGATTGAAAAGGTATTAAATGAACACTTCACTTTGGTCTTCACTCTGGAAAGGAAGAATGAAGGTACAGAATTCAGGAAAAGGGACTGTGAGGAACTTCTACTGTTTTCAATTGGAAATGGGAAGATATTCGAGGCTGTGACAGGCTTAAAAACAAATAAATGCACTGGCCTGGATGAATTACATCCTAGGCTGCTGTGAAAGGTGCGACAGGAAATTACAGGGGCTCTGATACAGATCTTTAATTTCCTACTGGTCACAGGGGAAGTATCAGAGGATTGTACCGTGGCTAATGTGGCTCCACTTTTCAAGAAAAGTCTAAAGATGAATGAGGAAATTAAAGACAGGTAAGTAGATGTGATCTATATGGACTTCAGTAAGCCTTTCGACAAGGTTCCCATGGGAGACTGATTAGCAAGGTTAGATCTCATGGAATACAGGGAGAACGAGCCATTTGGATACAGAACTGGCTCAATGGTAGAAGACAGAGGGTGGTGGTGGAGGGTTGTTTTTCAGACTGGAGGTCTGTGACCAGTGGAGTGCCACAAGGATCGGTACTGGGTCCTCTACTTTTTGTCATTTACACAAATGATTGGATGTGAGCATAAGAGGTGCAGTTAGTAAGTTTGCAGATGGCAGCAAAATTGGAGGTGTAGTGAACATCTCAGGTTACAACAGGACCTGGACCAGATGGGCCAATGGGCTGAGAAGTGGCCGATGGAGTTTAATTCAGGTAAATGTGAGGTGCTGCATTTTGGGAAAGCAAATCTTAGCAGGACTTATACACTTAGTGGTAAGGTCCTAGGGAATGTTGCTGAACAAAGAGACCTTGGAGTGCAGGTTCATAGCTCCTTGAAAGTGGAGTCGCAGGTAGATAGTATAGTGAAGAAGGTGTTTGGTGTGCTTTCCTTTATTGGTCAGAGTATTGAGTATAGGAGTTGGGAAGTCATATTGCAGCTGTACAGGACATTGGTTAGGCCACTGTTGGAATATTGCGTGCAATTCTGGTCTCCTTCCTATCGGAAAAATGTTGTGAAACTTGAAAGGGTTCAGAAAAGATTTACAAGGATGTTGCCAGGGTTGGAGGATTTGAGCTATAGGGAGAGGCTGAACAGGCTGGGGCTGTTTTCCTTGGAGCGTCGGAGGCTGAGGGGTGACCTTATAGAGGCTTACAGAATTATGAGGGGCATGGATAGGATAAATAGACAAAGTCTTTTCCCTGGGATTGGGGAGTCCAGAACTAGAAGGCATAGGTTTCAGGGTGAAAGGGGAAAGATACAAAAGAGACATAAGGGGTAACTTTTTCACATAAAGGATGGTACGTGTATAGAGTCTGCTGCCAGAGGAAGTGGTGGAGGCTGGTACAATTGCCGCATTTAAGAGGCATTTGGATGGGTATATGAATAGGAAGGGTTTGGAGGGATATGGACCGGGTGCTGGCAGGTGGGACTAAATTGGGTTGGGATATCTGGGCGGCATGGACAGGTTGGACCGAAGGGTCTGTTTCCATGCTGTACATCTCTATGACTATGACTCTAAGTTTCACATCAGTGGAAGGGAAACTATTGGATAAAATCTTAACGGAGTGAATTACGATCACCTTGGAAAGGCATGTTTTAATTCAGGAACATCAGCATGGATTTGTCAGAGTGAGGTCATACCAATTAACTTTGTAAGAATTTATTAAAAATGTGATCACGTATGTGGATAAGGGATGTTTTGTTGATGTTGTTTGTATGGATTTTCGACATGGCCCCACATGGGAGACTGATTGAGAAGGTTAAAGAACATGGAATTCAGAGAAACCTGGTGAGATGAATCAGAATCTTGCTGAGCAATAGACACAAAGGCTGTTCGAGTGACTGGAGACCAGTGTCTGGCGGTGTACCACAAGGAGCAGCACTGGGAAGCTTTGTTGGGTTAGAAATACTTTAACAAGTTCAAAGAGAACAATTCAGCCATGGTCCCAGAGGCATGTAGGAAGGGCAACAGGGAACTTAAGAAAGGAATTAGGAGAGCAAACAGGTTGAATAAGAAAAAGACCCATGAACAGGATTCTGGAGAACATAACGATCCTTCATAAATATATTAAAGGGAAAAGGTTAATCAGAGAAAGATTATCAGGAATACATAAATGATGGAGATGAAAAGTAAGTGGAATATTAGGCAAGTTTGCAAATGACACCAAGATTGGTAGGGTGGATAGTTAACTGTGAAGATGATGTTTGTAGGGTACAAGGAAATATAGATGGATTGGTCAGGTGGGCAGATCAGTGGCAGATCGTATTTAAAACTGAGAAATCCAAGTTGATACACTACAGAGAAAGAAACAAGATGGGGTCACAGTTTATGAGAAGCTCAGAGAAACAGAGATATCTTCAGGTAATTATCACAGATCGATGAAATCAGCAGAGTATGTGAATAGGATATTTAAGAACAAAGAACAACCAGACGCACAGCACAGGAACAGGCCCCTCGGCCCTCCAAGTTTGTGTCGATCATCATATCCGAACGTGTCCGCCAAAGTATCTGCTTCTTCCAGTGCGCTCCAGGCTGCTACCACTCTCTGGGTGAAAGTCTTCCCTCACACATCTCCCTTAAACTTACCCCCTCTCACCTTGAACCTGTGCCCCCTTGTAATTGAAACTTCAACTCTGGGAAAAGGCCTCTAACCATTTACCCTCTCAATGCCTCTCATAATATTTTAGACTCTATCAGGTCTTCCCTCAGCTGCTGTCTTCCCAGATTTAACAATCTTAGTTGCTTTCACCCGTCTTCGTCGCCAATGCCCTCGAGACCAGGCAACATCTTGGTGAACCTTCTCTGCACTCTCTCCAAGACTTCGACGTCCTTCTGGTAGTGCAAAACTGGACACATTACTTCAAATATGGCTTAACAAGGGCTTTATACAGCTGAAACATGGTTTGCAAACTCTTGTACTCCATGCCCTGGATGATGAAGGTAAACATGCCATATGCCTTTTCAATAACCTTGGCTACCTATGTTGCCATTTTTGCGAACTGTGGACCTGCATACACATATTTATCTGTATTTTAATGTTCCTAAGGGTTCTGCCATTTTCAGTATAGGTTACACCTAAATTTGATCCTCCAAAAATGCATCATAGAGTCATAGATTTATAGAAATGTACAAAATGGAAACAGACCCTTTAGTCCAACCCGTCCATGCCGACCAGATATCCCAACCCAATCTAGTCCCACCTGCCAGCACCCGGCCCATATCCCTCCAAACCATCCTATTCATATACCCATCCAGATGCCTTTTAAATGTTACAATTGTACAAGCCTCCACCAATTCCTCTCCCAATTCACGTTCCAACCTCTGCGTGAAAATGTTGCCCCTTAGGTCTCTTTAATATTTATCCCCTCTCAACCTAAACCTAAACCCTCCAATTCTGTACTCCCCCAATGCATGGAAAATACTTTGCCTATTTATGCTTTGCATGTCCCTTATGATTTTATAAACTTCTTTAAGGTCACCCCTCAGCCTCTGATGCTCCAGGGAAAACAGCCCCAGCCTATTCAACCTCTCCTTATAGCTCAAATCCTGGCAACATCCTTGTAAACCTTTTCTGAACCCTTTCAAGTTTCACATCTTTCCGATAGGGAGGAGACCAGAATTGCACACAATATTCCAACAGTGGCCTAACCAATGTCCTGTACAGTCGCAACATGATCTTCCAACTCCTGAAACTTAATACTCTGACCAATAAAGGAAAACATACCAAATGCCTTCTTCACTATTCTATCTCCCTGTATTTGTCTGGAATAAACTCCATCTGCCATTTCAGTGCCCAATTGCCAATTTATCTATATTCTCTTGTATCCTTTCATAATTGTCTGCACTATCAGCAACTCGATGAATCTTTGTGCCATCTGCAAACTTTTAAATCAGACTACCCACATTTTCTTCCAGATCATTTATATGTACGACAGAGGATCTATGACTGATCCCCGTGGAGCACCATTACTGACCAGTCTCCATTCTGAAAATCACTCTTCCTCCACTACCCTTTGTTTTCTATGAACAAGCCAGTTTCGTCTCTATCTAGCCAGCCTACCCCAAATCCCATGTGATTTTAGCTTTTGTACCAATCTGCCACATGGTACTTTACCATATGCCTACTGAAGTCCATATAAACTACAAACACAGCCCTTCCCTGATCAATAATCAATGTTGTCTCTTTTCCCCATAAAAAAAATGCTGTCTGTCACTAACTAGTCCATTTTCTTCCAAATGTGTACCTCAGTATCTTCTCCAAGAGGGAGCTAAGGCTGCATTGGAGCAAAGAAGGATGAGGAGCAATCTGATAGGGATGTACAAGATGATGATCATGAATAGAGAGAATAGTCAGAGACTTTCTCCCGGGGGGAAAAGCTATCACAAGGGGGCATAATTTTAAGGTGATTGGAGGAAGGTTGAGGGGAGATGTCAGAGGTAGGTTCTTTACACAGAGCGTGGGGGGTGCGTGGAATGCACCGCCAGTGGTGGTAGCAGAGTCAGAGATATTAGGGAAGTTTAAATGAGTTTTGGATAGGCACATAGATGATAGTAAAATGAAGGGTATGTAGTTTATTTTGATCTTAGATTTGGATAAAAGGTCGGCACAACATCAAGGCCTAAAGGCGCTGTACAGTGCAGTACTGTTCTATGTTCTATATTCTAAGGCATACGGGATACTTGTTTCCATTAATTGTGGCACTGTCAGAGCAAGGAGTTAATGTCGAAGTGGTACAGAGTGTCGATACAGGTCACAGCTGCCGTTCCGTTCACTGAGAAGAGTGTGATTGCACTTGATGGGATACAGAGGAGGCTCATCAGAATATTGCCTGGGTTGTAACAATTGAGACATAAGGATAAAAATCACACAACACCAGTTTATAGTCCAACAGGTTTATTTGGATCCACTAGCTTTCAGAGCACTTTTCTTTCATCAGTTGGTTGTGCTTTGAAAGCTAATGCTTCCAGTTAAACCTGTTGGGCTGTAACCTGGTGTTGTGTGATTTTTAACTTTGTACACCCCAGTCCAACACTGGCACCTCCAAATCATGAGATATAAGGAGACACTAGATAGACTTGGATTGCTTTTGTCAGAGTTGAGAAGGCTGGGGGAACATGTTTGACATGTATAAGACTATAACGGGTGCAGCAGGGAGCAGCTGTTCCCTTTGATTGAGTTTTCGGGTAAATGGCAGGACATTCATGGGGGATTTCAGAAAAAAAAGCATTTTCACTCCACAGGTCATGATAATCTAAAAAGTACTACCTGGGAAATTAGTGGAGGCTGAAAACATTACAATCTTTAAAACATATTTGCATGTGCACTTGAAATATCATAACAATTAAGAATGTGGGACAAATGCAGGGAAATTTCGATTAGCGCTCATTTAATGGTAGTTACTGTAGATGCAGGCTTGATGGGCTGAACTGTCTTTTCCACCCTGTATGTCTTTATGACTCTCTGCCTCTATAATTACTTCCTCTGACATCCAACCACACTCACGCTTTTGCTATACAAATGCAGCTGCATGTTTAGCAATATGCTGTTGTATGATTAAATCATTGGACATGTCTGTCGCTTTGAGCCAGAATTCTCCGACTGTCCAGGCTCCTGTGCCTGTCTCTGTTGGTATCTCATTGACATCAGTCATCTGCCAGCTGCATCAATTCACTGGATCAAAACAGAATTTGCATCTTCTCACAAAATTGGTGCTCAAAATATGCTCTGTTGTTCTGGGAGGTTGTACTAATATGACTGGGTGATAACAAGTTGCGTCATCCAAATTAAACTCAATCGGGTTCATTTTAAATAGTTATTGTAAATGCCCAGTAAAACCACTCAAAATAATTGTCCCTTTCTTTGACCAAAATAAATGAATAACTATCGATGTGTAAAGGGTAGTAAAGGAACCCCCATTCCCAGAACCTGCGCCATTGCAGTCACCAAAGCTATCTTCCACTTAATCTGGAGGTCTAAGATGGACCAGGTCCACAGGGATGCCAGGTACAAATCTCTGCATGTTCCAAACACTGCCCTCACCTTGATGGCCACCTTCATGAGCTGCAGCAGCATCAAGCTGTGTGTACCCCCTCGGTACTAAAACACTAAGAGTGACTCATTACTGAGGTTCAAAAAGGTGCCCAGTATTGTGAAGGATGGGCTGGCTTCAGCGTTTCCGTATCACCTGTCCTTTCTGAAGAAATTTGCAAAATACACCTTTGACCACATGTCCATCAGGAAGTGGTCAGCGTGCGGCATCCTTGAGAACCTGCTGGAAAAGGAGAGGGTGGATCTTGTTGCGTTGTTCCATTAGCAGACTTTCAAAGTCATTTGACAGAATGACTCATCTTCAGAACTTTCCAACAAACATCAAGACATTGCTTGGCTGCTAGTGAGAAGTGAGATCCTTCATGACTTTCTCACCAGCACATGCTGGCCTTTAAGCAGCTGCAGGGAGGTCGAGGCCGTCACACATTTCCCGCTATAACGTGCATTTGCAAAGGAAGTCTGGAAAGTGATACCATGGATTTTGTTGAGCATTATCCTAATCTGCTCTATGACACAGGACTCTGTGCTCTCAGATCTATTCACCAGGACACATACTAAGACATACATTGACTGAGCCTGGAGGACCATCAATTCAGCGAAAGATACTCTTTCATCTGCCCGAAACCAGAGCAAGGAGTTGACCGCAACCAAGTATTGCAGACTGGCACATTGCAAGGTGCAGGGCTATGTGCTGAGGGGCACACTAAAGCTTAAGGTGTTGACACTAAGATGCAGTGGGGAATGACCACCAAATAAAGTCTTTCTTCAGGGTTTAAATGGGGGCACATTCAGTCACTGGACCTAGCTGGTAAACGTCCCACGTCTCTGATGTGTTCTTGGAAGTTTAGTTTGGCCAGCGTCCTTAAACCCTGATCCGAAACGATTCCACTGTTAACACTACTACAGTCATCGTTGTTCAGGATCACACTGCTGCCCAGGAGATTATACATTGCGCAATCATAACACGCCTCATGCCTTCCATACTTCATTGAATTCTCAATAACTAATTTAGTAATTAATGCCTCTTATCATTATCACTAACATAATGGCTTAAACTTAGGAAATCAATCAACTTCACTCATTTTCAGTAAGATAAGCATACAGTTTATGAATTATTATCAGCCAATATTGCTATCAATAATCATTATTATTGCTCGTAAACCTTAGTTTGTACTGCTTTTATTCATATTTTACATGAGATTTGAAGATCAATAAGCAAGATATCCACCAACAAACCATTGCTTTAGTTCCTAAAATGTCAGACATAAATTTATCTCAGAATAGGTCTGCTCTACTGCTGGTGAAACTGGACTGGACGGGCCTGAAATAGACAATATGGAAGCACAATCCAGGCAGAAATCTTCCTCACGGTTATGAAGGAATTAGTTGTGCGCTTGCATTGCCAAGGCACACAAGGCTATGGGCTGAATGCTGAAAAATAGATTTAGAATAGGTGGTTGTTTTTAACTGGTCCAGACACAATGGATTGAATTGCCTTTCACTGTGCGAGAGATCTCTATGATTCCATGGGCCCTCTTTTTGCTCGCGCTTATAACTAATGGTGATTACTTCTCGGCCCTCCATCCACTCACTGCTCTGACTAATGCAGCCTGTATCCAGATCTTGTATTTGCACTCTTCGAACGAACACACATTTTCCTCGGGTCCTAATCTCACTTGCTCCTCTAACCGATGCTGCCTGCATCAAGATATTCCTTTCACTCACTGCCTTACTCCTTTGCCTACTCCCTGCTTGCAACAACTTTTAATAAATCTTTTCCGAGAAGATCAAAATGAATCTGAATAATGGCAGAAATTACAAAAAAGTGTTCACAGTTTGATAGCTCTGACAACCAACCTGAAAGGATATTTCACAACTATCTTTAACTGCTCTCGGAACTGACTCTGGGCCACTGTGTAGATGCAAGTACAGAGTAACTAGAGCTGGAATCCAATGGAACCAGTAGTAGGTGAAGTTGGATATAAGTCATAGGCAAATGCATTCGCTGATGGTTGAAACATGTAACATTATTCATCCATAACACAATGAAACTGCCTGTGATAGTGAAATGGCATTGCTGGGTCGTGGGGACTCTCTCTCTCAGTTTCCATCCAGAATCTCCTGTGGGTTTTATTTGCCATGAAGGTGAGACTGACTGTCGGGATCTTCCTGCCTTACTCCATTACATTTTTCCTTCTTGCAAAAACTTTTAATAAACATATTCCTGTTAAGGCCAAAATGAATTTTAATAATGGCATTTTTAAAAAAGAGAAGCCTTATCAGTTTGCTAGCTCTGAAAATTAAATTGAAAGGATACTTCACAATTGTTTTCAAACTGCTTTTGGCACTGGCTCTGGGTCATCATGTGGATGCAAGTATTTGTGCAGTACTGAGTTGTTGGAGCAGGTATCCAGTTGTACCCATAGTGGTTGGAGGTGGAAATGAATCGTATACTGATGGACAAAAAATGTAATATAGGTCGGCCATAAAAGGATGAAACTGCCTCAGATAGTGAAGAGTAAAATGACGGACTTTCTGCGCCTTTCCATCTCTGGGTCATGGTGACCCTCTCTCTCAGTTTCTACCCGGAGTCTCCTGCAGGCTTTACTTGCCATGAAGATGTGTCTGACTGTCAGGAGATTAAATATAATTATCAAAACGAATGGTACTAAAGGAGTTAGAAAGCGATGGAGAAGTGAAAATGCAGTCCAGAAGACTGAAGTGTAATATTCTGGTTTTGTGATGCAAAACCACTCCAGGTTACTGAAGATGTATTTAGCTCTGTATTTGAATGCTTTCCAAACAGCTCAGCACACTCACTGTTCCAATAACCACAACTGCCGTTTTGTCAGTGCAATATTTTGTTCTTAGCTTCTTACAACAAATAGCCACAAATCGATCCAAGGTGAAAGCAACTGTGAGCCAAACTGAACAGACTGTGGTGCCAGTCATGAGGATTTCTGCCAAACTACAGACAGGTGTAATATCCAGGAAAGAAACTGGAAAGTAAATGACAAACTATCTCAACATTATATTGGTAATGACAACCTGAAGTTCTGCTGCAGCCATGGCCACGAGGTAATGGCTGACACTTTTGGAATGTCCACTGGTTCTGCAAGATAGGATTGCGTCCACCAACAATTTTAATGTTAATTAAAAATGGTATGTGAAGGTGTCTTTTTGTTGTATTTGCGTTGTTGGTTGGAAAAATGAAAATGCTTACAGTGAATTACAGAAAAAAAAGAGAGAAAAGTAAATCTTTAGAAATATCTGTATGTTATACAGGGTTTCAGATATCAAACGGATGAAGACAAGAAGGTCCATTTAGAGTCAGATAGTCATACAGTCATACAGAAAAGAAACATACCCCTTGGTCTAATCAGTACATACTGAACATAATTCCAAACTAAACAAGTTCTATCTGCCTACTCCTGGTCCATATTCTTCTAAGCCTTTCGTGTCCTTATCCAAATGTCTTTTAAACATTAAATTGGATCAAACGTGCACAATTATAATTTCTTTATCCAGGAATGCTACATTTTTGTCCTGGATTTACCTTTGGTAATTGTTTCTAAAGTGTGGATGGGAGTTGCAGTTTGGGACCTGGGACCCCAGGGAAGCAGACTTAGAGACTGAAGTTTCCACTGGAAATCCCTACATTCCTGGAATGCCCTAAAAGGATTAGTTAATCTTGAGGAATTTAGGTGATTCTGTTGCAACTAAGTGAGCAGTAATTCAGGAAACAGACTAATGAATACCTCATCTGACTTCTGAGCAAACTAATCATCTGAATTCACAAATTACAACACACATCCACAACTGCTCCATTTCCACATATTTCTCCAACAATGACACACACACACACGCACCCCCCCACACACACACCCACACAGACACCTGGCGAAACTCAAGAGCTTGGGTCTACACCTACCCTCTTAGCTCTGCGATCCAGCACACTGACAAATTCAAGACACAGTTCCCATAGCCGCTGAGATATGATTCCCACCCTACCCTGCTGCCTTATCCAATATCTCCTGTACATTCCTGGACCTAATGCATATTAGCACCCCTTTGCCAACTTGATACTTAGCAACCCCCTACCACCAGAGCCAGCAAGCCCTTACTCCAGACGCGACACCACATCACCACTCCATTGGCACCTGACACCTCCTTCCTCATCATTTTTACCAAATCCTCCGAGCTATCAGTCACAGCCCTCTCTACCTAAGCTGGCACATTACTTACCTTGCACCCCAATAGCCACCCTACCCTCTGTGTACCTGTAAAACCTACCTGGTACCCTGCCCTGTACACACCTTGCACCCTGCTTACTTGGCACCCTACTCCTAAATCTATCTAAAATGTTGCCTACATGGAAACCTACCTCCTACACCACCTGATACCCAACTGATATGTTCTCCAGTTGGATCTGTGACTGCATTGTAGTCCATCTTGATTTGGTCAGAAACAGCATCCTGTACATACATAGTTATTTTCTGTTATTATATTATATACATGGTTACACATGTCTTGTATCAGTGACTTTTCATTTATCCCACTCAAAGCTATCAAATGCAAGTTGCTTTTTCCAGATTTCCTTCAGAACGTCAGACCATACTCACCACTGACAATTTCACCACTGTTTTTGATCGCATGATAAACTAACAGCACGGATTGTAATTTCTCAGATTAATATCATAATTTATTGAATGAGACTGGAATATATGCATCTGCTTGGCTGAGAGTCAGTTCGTGTGAATGTCTGGAGGGCTGTTTTTATTTTCAATGCAGTGTGATGCCAATAGCATTGGTTTCCTTCCCGGACCCACCAGGCTTCAGGTGCCAACTGTGTATTTAAAGAAGATTGAGAACGTTTGGCTGTTTACTCAGCAGTTACCATCCTTATTTCTGTGACATACCTGGATCGATTTGAATTGATCCTGATGATTAATAAACTTATTATTTAATGAACTAAGGAAACCAGCATAATTGACAGCACTTCTTTTTCAGTGTTTTTCACTTATTTTTGTAAATTAGTAAACCTTCTTCACTTATTCACTCTATTCTGCTATAACTAAGCCAAGAAAAACAAGTGCCTTATTTCCAGTCTTCTCAATTTGTTTCCCATCTTCAAAATGTATTTTATATTTACATTCAGTTCTCACCATCCAGGAGTGATTCTAACATTCTACAATTTGTTTCCAGTTAGCTGATCCCTTTTTATCTACCGAAGACCATTTGAATTCAATTTATTCAGGCAGAGTTTTGGTCTCAATACTAATCACAATCAGTAATATACCTTCCCCAGACTGAAAATCAAACAGTCATACTCAGTGCACTCAGCTTTCTCAGTGTTCAGACAGCCACTGGTGCACTGCTCCCATGAATATCAGCTTAACTAGCACATAGCTTTGTAATACCATTTAAAATCATTTTCATTTATTTAAAATCCGGTTGTACAAAGGCATTAAATGCATCACTTAGCATTCTAACAATTATATTTTGGGATAAGCACCGTGTTAATTTAGTTAAAACAAAACATTATGATTTTGTAGTCATAAATATCCCAAAATGGTCAACAATTCATTTACCAAGGGCAATACATTTTTAAAACCAGCATACTGCCTGGTCAGGATAGATTTTATGCTCAAGAGACAAGCAAATAATTTTCATGAAAACATAACAAGACACGGTTTTATATTCTAACACATTTTTGAGCACAATTTGCAGCTGCATTTTGTAACATTTGGCTGATTTCACAATGCTGAACAGGTATTAATAACTTACTGGACAGTACAATAGACCCAAGTACAGGGCAATAAATGAATTCAACATCAGCAACTGTTGGAAGCAAACTGAGTGGATATTTCATACTCAGTGGAAAGTGATTATCCCAAGCTTATCTGGAACTGAGAAAATCATTTATACGCACAATAAAGTCCCCCAGGTGTGTAATTTGGCTGGATAGTCACTGATATTAGTCATTGTTCTTTTAACAAACCTAGCCCAAACTAGTTGAACCTGTGGTTTCTCGTTTTTATCAACATTTTCTTTGGTCTCCAAGTGTTCTGCTATTCAATCTTCTCTCATAGGTTCAAGAATTTACCCGACTATTAATCTTCATTTTATATAGTGGTATTACATGAGCCATCCTCCAATTCATTGAAACTGTCCCAGAGTTTACTGAATCATGAAAGCTGACCAGCAACGCATTCATCATTTCTGGGGCCACTTCCTTTAGTACTCTTTGATGTAAATTATCAGGCCCTGGGGAGTTAATCCCACTAATTTCACCAACACTATTTCTCTTCAGATTCTAATTTCCTTTAGCTCTTCGTTTTCATTAGACATTCTTGTTTCCTAACATTTTGGGACATGATCTATGTCCTCTTTTGTGAAGATAGAAGCAAAATATATATTCAATTGGTCTGCCATCTCCTTCTCCTGCATTATAACTTTCCCATTGCAGACTGTAAGGAACCTACATTTCTTTTCTCTTCTCTTTTTCTCTTCACAAACACATCGAAGCTTTTACAGTCGATTTGCACATTTCCCAAAGCGTGCTTGTATACTGTCTTTAACCTTCTCAGCCGATCCTTTTGTCCTTCTTTGCTGAAATCTAAACTGAGCCCAGTCCTCAGGTCTGCTGCTCTTTTTGGTCAAGTTGCATGCTGTTTCCTTGAATCTAATAATATCCCTAATCTCCCTTGAAACAAAACATGCTGGAAATCACAATGGACCAGGCAACATCCATGGACAGAGAGCAAGCTAACATTTTGAGTCTGGATAACTCTTCATCCCTAACTTCACTTGTTAGCCATGCTTTTCCATTTTGTTTATGTACTAGACGGGAATGATCAATATTTGCAGCTCCTCAATGCAGTCTTTAAATGTTTGACATTGCTTATCCACTATCACCCCCTTCAGTAACGTTCTATAATTCGTCATAGACAGCTCGCACACCCACAGTATTGCGATTTTCTCTCTTAGTTTGAGGCCGCTCGTCTCAGAATCAACCACATCACCCTGCTTTTCCATTTTGTTTATGTACTAGACGGGAATGATCAATATTTGCAGCTCCTCAATGCAGTCTTTAAATGTTTGACATTGCTTATCCACTATCACCCCCTTCAGTAACGTTCTATAATTCGTCATAGACAGCTCGCACACCCACAGTATTGCGATTTTCTCTCTTAGTTTGAGGCCGCTCGTCTCAGAATCAACCACATCACCCTCCATCTTTATGAAGATTATGATGATTAATTGATGATTCTGAAAGTCAAGTTGCATGGAATATAAAAGTAAGGAAATGTTAATGCAGTTATACATGGCATTGCTGAGACCATTTCTGGGCAGGTGACTGAGAGGTGATCTTATTATCCTGTGAGAATATAGGAGAGACTTAAACTAGATAATACAGATTAGGAAGAAGAGATCTTCTGTTCAAGGTGAACCTAAGGAGCTCTCCCTTCCTCCCTCTCAGAAGGTCATTAGTATATGGTATTATCTTCTCCAGAGAATAGTGGAAGTAGACTCATTAAGTAAAGGTCATTCTGAGTCAGTGGACTGGAATTGAAAAAGACTCTAGGGTGTCAGTACACAGAGATCAGATGTGATCTCATCAAACAATGGAACAGAACCAAGGGGTGGAGAATGGCCTTCTCCTGCTCCTAATTTTTGTTTTGATACTATTGTCGGCATGTATTTCAGTTTGCTTTGCATTCCTCTGGGAACCCTTCTCTATGTTACTGCGATAATTTCTACACGACTATGTTTTTAAATCCCCTTTGCTTCTCAGATCTGTTCATTCAAATTACTGTAAGTAACATCAAGGATCATCCAACCTGTTTCCCTGGAGGATTTGATTTGCAAACATAAATACATCCTGAGATGATCCCAGTTCCAAGTAAATGTTGCAGCCTTTGCTTTATACAGAAAATGAAATATCCTGTCACTGCACTACCTACACGAGCTGATGTTGAGGTCATTTACTATCCTGTGTTCGGGGCTGTCGCAGTTTCCAGTAAGTTACTAATTTCAGTTCATCTTTGTGATATAGCCTTTTTTTTGTTTTAGCACAATCCATAATCTATGTGCAAATTATGTTCAAAGTTATGCTGGTTGTGAGCAGTGTATCTTTTCTTTCACTGTTTGTTGAAATCAGTTCAATGTCTCTGAAAACAACCTCATCACAATCTGGCATTGCAATATGATACTTTCAAAACATACACACATATATTTATGATGTTGCTTGACATATTTATTAATAACAATGTGATTAAGTTATAATGTTGTGCAATTTGATTACTAGATCAAACAGCTTCTGATGTAATGGTGCACGTCGTCTGTAACACTATTCTAAATAATTGAGTATAACTGAAAAGCTCATTGATTTATTGAATCTGGGAACATTTCAAATTTTTTTAGACAGACAAAAGATTTGCAGAAATTGTCTTTTCACTTTTCGTAATTTGTGCTTTGCAATATTTTGACCATTTTGTGTGAATTAACCTGAAAAAGAGTTGGGCGACTGAACAGAAAACTTTGCCCAATGCTGTTGACCTTAAGATACCCTGTTAATTTGTCAATGTACCTGATACCTTCATCATCTGATCATTCTCTTCATGATCTGTATTATGTTTCAGTGAACATATACTGTCTGTATATCACTCACTTAAAGTAATTTGAGCACTTATAATGGTCATGGAGAAACGCAGTGGGATTCTTGATGTTATAAGCTGACTGAACTTCAGCTTGTTGTTCATCCAGCAGATACTTAGAAGATAAATGAATAAAAAAGAAAGTGAGACTGTTGTATTTGGGGGAGGTACAAGCCAGTCTGAGAGTGACTTACTATAGACTTATGGAGAAGGAATATTCTAGAAAAAAATTTGGCTGATGTAAATAATAAGTGCAATGCTTTGCAAATAGGCAGATGACAAACGTATTTCCTGAAGAAGTAAGAATTAAGGTTGATAATGTAACACAGTTCCTGGTTTGTTTATTTATTGTGGCAATGTTGGATATCTAAAGTACTTGACTGATTTATGGCTCATTGGCAAAACTGAAGTGGATGGAATTAAAGAGACGATGCTGTGTCAATGTGAACTTGGAAATGGGAAAGAAAGCAAGGAGCACACTAAATGATAATTGTTCAGACCATTCCGAGGTATACAGTGGTTTCCTCTGGGAGTCAGTGTTGCTCTTTTGAGAGTGTGTTTGTGATGATCTGAGAGACACAGGTCTTTATTTAATAGTTTGCAGGCATCACTGAGATTGGAAATGAAAAGAATTAAGAGATTAAAGTCAGATTTCAGTGGTTCATAGATAGTCTGGGGAAATGGACAAACACACAGCCAATAAAATAATGCAGTGATGTATAATGTCATTAGTTTGGGGATAAGAATGACAAAGGAAAATATAAAGCTGTTAAAATAATTTTAAAGCTAGCATATAAATAGAGATTTAAAAATGTATTCGTGTTAATCGATGATTGAAGTTGATAGGGCAAGTTGAGAATCTTGTAATAAAATCAGATTGCCTTTTTAATAGAGGGTAAGAGAAAATAAGAAGAATACTTTGCCAGCTGTAGGGAGGTACTGGAGCAGTGGTATTATCACTCCACTACTAATCAAGAACCCAAAGCTAATGTTCTGAGGATGTGGTTTCAAATCCTACCATGTGAAATCTGAATCCAGTAAAGAAAGGGTCAGGAATAATATGAAAGAAAAGCTCGTGATCATGTAAGCATTGTCGATTGTTACTAACCTACAGTCCTTAGCTGCTTTTGCCTGCATGTGACACTAGACTAAAAGCAATGTGCTTGAATCCGAACAGCCTTCCGTACAATTAAGGATGAGCAATACATGCTGGGCAAGCCAGCGAAACCTACGTCCTGTGAACAGATCTAAATAAAAACACATGTAATGTCCTAGCGTAATTATTCTGTGCACCAGATTTTACAAATTGTTTTAAAACTTTGGAAAGAGTAGGCAAGAGTTATTGGACAGTATCGGGGGGGAAAACATGACTTAGAGAACAGCACCAGCAGGTAAGGAAGATCTCTTCAGAGCATATAAGTTTAAGTGGAATGTTAACAAGATTCTGATTATTAAATAATCAGCATTAAATACAGGAGAAACTTTCACCAATGGCAGATGTTTTGGTAATCAGAGGACATAGGCTAAGATTCAGTATATTGGACACCAATCAGGCTGGTGGACATTACTGAAATAGGAAGGGACAATGTCATAGAGGTCTTGGAGACATAATTGAAAATAGTGAAATCAAGACTTTACTGGAACGACTGTTGGCAAACACAGGTCCTACTCGGACATCACCCTTTGCTCATTAACTTAGATCATCTTCTAATTTCACCAAAAACCCCAAATTGGCAAAAGAAAAGTCACACAGAAAGTTGCTGCAATGTGGAAGGAACTGCATGATAAAGGGTAAGAGAAGCATAGAAGAATGCAAGAGAATTGGAGGAACATTTGACAGTGCTTTTGATAATTATAGGATTGAGGGGAAAGAAGGCAGAGTGGGCAGAATTCGATCTTTGTTCCATAAAATAGACACTGACATAATGGATTGAACAGGTGTGTTCTGCTGTGATGGCTGAAGCTGTCAATTCTACAACCTTCACTGCCCTTTATCTCTCCAACCAGGACCTCTCTTCTTTGTGTACATGTTAAATGTCCACAACTACAGCCTTTTCTTTGAGCTGGAATTGAGTACCTGACCCCAGACATGTGCAATAACAAAGACCATTTATCCTCACCTCCACAACCTTCTACTTTTAAATCTGCCTATCTTCTATTGAAATTTTCATGCATGTTTCTAAAGTTCTTCTGCCCAGTCTCCTATTCCCCAAACTTTAGCTTGCATGAGCTGCCATTATTCCCGCATTAGTTTGCCAACAATGGTTCCAGTAAAGCCTGGATTTCAATATTTTCATTTGTGTTTCCAAGGCCTTTATGACATTGTCCCTTCCTATTTCAGTAAGGTCCACCAGCCTGATTGTTCTCCAATATATACTGATGCAGTTTCACCTCCAGCTTCTTGGACATCCCCACTTTCACCATCATGGACACTCATCAGTTTCCCAGGCGCTATGCTCTGGAGTGTCTGTCCTGAACTGCTATATATTCATCATCTCTACTACCATGCATCCCATTTCATATCATACACCTATATCCTATTCAAACGTTACCCTCTGCTTATTAACGTAGATCAGCTTCCGATTTCACCAACACCACCAAATAAAATTTCTTATTTTTCTTTTGAAATAATTTTGTTGTCTCAACTCATCCTTATCTTGGGCGGCACGGTGGCACAATGATTAGCACTGTTGCTTCACACCGCTAGAAACCTGGGTTCCATTCCCGCCTCAGGCAACTGTCTGTGTGGAGTTTGCACATTCTCCCCGTGTCTGCGTGGATTTCCTCCAGGTGCTCCGGTTTCCTCCCACAGTCCAAAGATGTGCAGGTTAGGTGAATTGGCCATGCTTAATTGCCCGTAGTGTTAGGTCGAGGGGTAAATGTAGAGGAATGGGTCTGGGTGGGTTGTTCTTCAGAGGGTCCGTGTGGACTTGTTGGGCCGAAGGGTCTATTTCCACACTGTAAGTAATCTAATCTAATCTTTGTTATGACCTAAAGCTTCACAAATCCCGCTGCTATCTTTATTCCACTAGATCTAACCACTTGTGTGCCCTGTCTTTGCACTCAGCACCAGTGGTGATTCTTGCTACCTGAATCCCATGCTGTGAAAATAATACCCAAAACACCTAACTAATTCTGTGTTTTCTTCTGTTCTGGCTTTTGAAGGAGTACAATAAAGATTTACCAGGGTGATTCCTGAGATACCAGCACTGGATTGGTTAGGGCTGTATTTACTGGATTTGAGAAGAATAAGGAAGGATGTAACAGAAACCTTTAAAATATGAACAGGACTAGAGAACATAAGTACAGGAAGGATGTTCCCAGAACCAGGGCTCACATTCTGGATATGGAATAAATTATTTAGGACCGAGACAGGAGAAACTTCTTCACCCAGAGAATAATGAGCCTGTGGAATTAACTGTCATATATAACAATTGAGGCCAAAACACTGCTCGTTTTCAAGGAGCTTCTTATAATTCTTAGAAATAAAGGAATCAAAGGTAATGGGTAAATGAAATCAGGGCTTTTATCTGCTTGTGTGAAGACATTTTTGACAGAAAGAGAGTGTGTTTAAATGGACTTTGATGAAGATTGTCTAGTACTTCCTTAATTCTGTAAGTTATGATTTTACTGTGATTTCTTTCATTAATATAGACACTATGGCAGGGCAACATAGAACACTTTTCATTCTTTTCTTTGCAAAAATACAGATGTCAATAAATTCTAAATTCGAGAGATCGGAGAAGCAACTCCCACTCACAGAATCTGTCATTTCCATTTTGTTGGAAGCAGCAGTGGGGCAGGGGATGCTTGTGAAAGAATACCTCCATACTTACATTTTCCAAAGCTTATTAATAGCTCTTTGGATCTCTGAATCAATTTGCTTTTAACAGACAAAACTTGGTACAACATAAAACCGCATAACTCTTTAATTTCCAGTTCTCTGTGAAATAGATTGAGGTATCATGAATTGCACACATATGTCTGGTTAATACTAAACATGAAGTGCAAATTAATGGCCTTACACAACATAAAGTAATATGACTTTTACAGCTTAGCAGCAAAACATGAATTGGCTCAACCATTGTCCCTGCCAGGATATTAAGGAAAAAATATTCAATATTGAATGTGAGTCCCTTCTGCAAATATTAAATGTTCTTATACATAATTTGATTACCTGTAATTAGATTCAATGGAACTAGTAGGATTCTAAAAAGGACAAATACAGTTGGTCTTGCCAGGAATTCACTCTGCTACTGCCCTGGAGACATAATAGGTCAAAGTAGAACGTAGAACATAGAACAGTACAGCACATTACAGTTTATTCAGCCCTTAACGTTGCGCCGGCCTTTTCTCCTATGCTAAGATCAGGCTAAACTACTAACCCTTCATTGTACTATTATCCATGTGTCTATCCAAGAGTGGCTTCAATGTCCTTAATGTATCTGACTCTACTACCACTGCTGGCATTGCATTCCATGCACCCACTACTTTCTGAGTAAAAAAACCGACCTCTGACTTCTCCCCTAAACCTTCATCCAATCACCTTAATATTATACTCCCTCGTGATAGCCATTTCTGCCCTGGGAAAGAGCCGCCAGCTATCCAGCTATCTGTGCCTCTCATCATCTTTTGGAGATGCCGGTTTTGGACTGGGGTGTACAAAGTTAAAAATCACACAACACCAGGTTATAGTCCAACAGGTTTAATTGGAAGCACACTAGCTTTCAGAGCAGCTTTCAGACAGCATTCACACGAGCTTTCAGACAGACAGACAGACACACGCACACACACAGACAAAGACCCACAATGCACACATATATTTTGTGGGGTGAATTTGTACTTGCAGGGTTACATTGTACTTTGATCAAAAACTGCATGCATTTATGTAGAACTCCATTATTTCAATCTAAACATCATGGCATAGACAGAGAACACAGGGGGCTAACACCTTCAACATATTGTCTAGCTATCACCATTGCTAACAGCTAACTTGAGAATGCAACTTTTTAAAAAATGTTTTGTGATTTACACTTGAAAGAATTGAAAGAATCGTGGCATTCAAAAAGATGAAAGACTTAACAGACAATATCTTTTTCAATGTATAATTTCAGTTACATCACACTGTAAATTTTTGCTATAAATTCTGTGTTAGGATTGAACCCTCCACCATCACCTGATGAAGGAGCGACGCTCCGAAAGCTAGCGTGCTTCCAATTAAACCTGTTGGACTATAACCTGGTGTTGTGTGATTTTTAACTTTCATCATCTTGTACACCTCTATAAAGTCACCTCTCATCCTTTTTTCATCCAATGAGGAAAGCTCAAGCTCTCTCAACCTTTCTTCAGAAGACATGCACTCCAGTCCAGGTAGCATCCTGGTAAATCTCCTCTGCACCCTCTCTGAAGTTTCCACATCCTTCCTATAACAAGGCAACCAGACTGAACACAATATTCCAAGTGTGGTCTAACCAGGGCTCTACAGAGCTGTAGCATAACATCATGGCTCTTAAACTTAACCTTCTGTTAAAGAAAGCCAATACACCGTAAGCCTTCTTAACAAACCTAGCAACTTTGGTGGCAGCTTTGAGGAATCTATGAACATAGCCCGCAAAGTCCCTCTGTTCATCCACAGTACCAAGAATCCTGTCTTTAACCCTGCAATCTGCATTCAAAATTGACCTTACAAAGAGAATCACTTCACACTTTTCCAGGTTGAATCCCATCTGCCACTTATTAGCCCAGTTCTGCATCCTGTCAATGTTCTGTCGCAAACTACAACAGCCCTCCACACTATCTACCAGTCCACCAACAATCGGGCCATAGACAAACTTATTAACCCACCCTTTCACTTCCTGATCCAAGTCATTTATAAAAATCACAAAGAGCAGAGGTCCAGAACTGAGCCCTGTGGAACGCCACTGGTCACCAAGCTCCAGGCTGAATACCTTCCATCCACCACTACCCTCTGTCTTCAGACAGCCAGATTTCCATGTTTCCCATGCCTCCTTACTTTCTGTTTGGATCAGAGTGGTGCTGGAAAAGCATAGCAGGTCAGGCAGCATCCGAGGAGCAGGGAAATCGACGTTTTGGGCAAAAGCCCTTCATCAGGAATCTTTCTGAATGAGCAGGTAGGGGTGTGGAGTAGTGATTGACATAGATGAGAAGATGCAAAAATGTTAACATTGGCAAGAAAAAGAATTCCTTAAAATAGCTACACGAGAAAAGGAACCATGAAGCAAGTTGCAAAATGCATGCAGGACACACCATATCATAGAATCATGGAATCAAGGGAATCAGCTGGGACTTCAGAAAAATCGATGGCACCACTTTGTGGATATGAACTGATGACTGAAACTTTTGCTGTGTTCTGAGAACTCGTTCTCCCAAAGAAGTCTATCATCTGCTGCTTCTAAGGATTTGTCTCAAAACTAAATAATGTGAGAAATTGACAAATTGTTTCTCTTTGATCTTGAATGATGTTGGTGATTTCTATTTGTTCACTTATGATAAATAAAGTCGAGATGATCATTTCTGAGTGCAGGTAGTCCCAAAATGAGAATGATGCACAATAAAAGCTGTTGAATGCAGAATGGACTCAATTTTCTCAGACCTTTTCAAGGAAAAACCTTATACCATTTCTAACTTCCTTCAGTTCTGAACAGGGGTCAGATTTAACATGAAATGTTAGCTTGGATTCTCTCCATGGAAATGTTTCTGCACAAGCTCAGCATTTCCAGGACGTTCTGTTTTCACCAGGGCAAGGATGAGGGTTTTAGCAACAGATGATGCGACTGGAATCATTCAGTGTTGTTTTTGAGTGACGTGGACTCAATGTTTATTTTTTCTGTTCTATAGATCTCTCTGATTGTATGAAACTGGAATAGAGCCACATGGTCTCACAGACTTTGAATAGAAGGTCAATTAATAGCAGAAATTGGCAATCAGAAACTAATACAAGGGAAAAATGTGAGCCCAATGGTGCAGATTGGGTGAATCTCACACTCTTGCCAGGCATAGTTACAGCACAATCAGCTAGAGAACTGATACTGGAGGAAGGCTCAAAAATAATGGGAACAACCTTCTCCACATGTAAGTGAGCAAATTGCTGCCTTATCATAATGGGATGCCAGATATGTGGTAAGATAATTTATCAATAGTGGAGATATTAACATTGCGGGCGGCACGGTGGCACAGTGGTTAGCACTGCTGCCTCACAGCACCAGAGACCCGGGTTCAATTCCCGCCTCAGGCGACTGACTGTGTGGAGTTTGCACATTCTCCTCGTGTCTGCGTGGGTTTCCTCCGGGTGCTCCGGTTTCCTCCCACAGTCCAAAGATGTGCAGGTCAGGTGAATTGGCCATGCTAAATTTCCCGTAGTGTTAGGTAAGGGGTAAATGTAGGGGTATGGGTGGGTTGCGTTTCCGCGGGTTGGTGTGGACTTGTTGGGCCGAAGGGCCTGTTTCCACACTGTAAGTAATCTAATCTAATTGCACATGTGGAAACTAATTCCTTGTTCTCTGACAATATCACCTAAAGATCAATCATTGGGAGATACAATGGTGCAATCAACCATGCAAATAGATCAGAAAGTGTATGGACAGATGCTTACTATTTTCTCAGATACACGCGATGTCATTTGTAACTGGTAACATATAGAACATAGAACGTTACAGCTTTGTACAGGCCCTTTGGCCCTCAATGTTGCGCTGACCCGTGAAATTAATCTGATGCCCATCCAACCTACACTGTTCCATTATTGTCCAAATGTATATCCAATGCCCATTTAAATGGCCTTAATGTCCGCAAGTCTCCCGCTCTTGCGGGCATGGCATTCCAAGCCCCTATTACTCTCTGAGTAAAGAAACTACTCCTGATTTCTGTTCTAAATCTATCACCCATTAATTTAAAGTTATGTCCCCTCATGTTAGCTTTCACCATCTGAGAAAAAGGCTCTCACTATCTACCCTATCTCATCCTCTGATTATCTTATATGTCTCGATTTAGTCTTCTCTCACCCTTTTTCTCTCCAATGAAAACAGCCATAGTTCGCTCAGGCTTTCCTCGTAAGACCTTCCTTCCATACCAGGCAACATCCTCGTATAAATCTCCTCTGAACCCTTTCCAAAGCTTCCATATCCTTCTAATAATGTGGTGACCAGAACTGTACTCAACACTCCAGGTACTTCCTTACCAGTGCCTTGTACAGCTGAAGCATGACCTCGTGGCTCTGAAACTCAATCCCTCTAACAATAAACACCAACACGCCATATGCCTTCTTAACAAACCTATCAACCTGGGTGGAAACTTTCAGGGATTTATGCACCTAGACACCAAGATCTCTCTGTTCATCTACACTGCCAAGAATTTTACTATTAGCCCAGTAATCTGTATTCCTGTTACTTCTTCCAAAATGAACTAGCTCACACTTTTCCGCATTAAACTCCATTTGGCACTTCTCAGCCCAGTTCTGCATCTTATCTCTGTCCCTCTGTAACTCATAATATCCTTTGGCACTGTCTGCAAATCTGCCTACTTTAGTGTCATCCGCAAATTTACTAACCCATTCTTCTACGCCCACCTCCAGATCTTTTATACAAATAACAAACAGCAATGACCCAAAACAGATCCTTGTGGTACACCACTGGTAACTGAGCTCCAGGATGAAGGTTTCCTATCATCCACCACCCTCTGTCTTCTTTCAGCTCACCAATTTCTTATCCAAACCGCTAAATCACCTTCAATCCTGCAACTCTGTATTTTATGCAATAGCCTACTGTGTGGAACCTTATCAATGCCTTGCTATATATTCGGTACTTCGACAGAGCAAGAACAAATATTATGGGAAACAAAGGTCCATTGAAATCCTTCAAAGATCTATTGACTTTAATGAGATTCATCAATTCAGCAAGTAAAATATCTACCTGTATTTTTAATCCTCATTATGTAAGAATGAGCTGAGATAGTGCATACATTTCGAGTTATTCTTCTGGTGTCCTCCATCCTGATTAGCTACAGGTTCTCCTGCTAAACAGCCAAAGTTGTAATTTAAACTTAGCCAGTAACTCTCACCTTTCTTTATTTGCAGGTAATCTACTGGCAATTGTAATCCTGTCTCGGGGAAACTGTGTTCTCTCTAAAACTGTCACTCATTACCTGGTTGGCATGGCAGTTGCAGATCTCCTGGTTGTCATTACAGATGTGATCCTGAGATGGTTTATTATTTATTTCCCTGTTTCCTTCCTGGATATCACTCCTGTCTGTAGTTTGATTATGGCTCTCATTCCTGCCACCACGATGAACTCTGTCTGGTTGACGGTTACTTTCACGATTGATCGATATGTGGCTCTTTGCTGCCAGAAGCTGAAAACCAGATACTGCCATGAGAAAACTGCAGCCGTGATTATTGGAACAGTGAGTGTGCTGAGCTGTTTGGAAAGCATTCCTTGGTTCTTCAAATTCAAAGCTAAGTATGTCTTCAATAACTTGCAGTGGTTTTGCATCACAAAACCAGAGTATTACACTTCAAACTTTTGGACAGTATATGTCCTCCTCCATCGCCTTCTATCTCCTTTCCTCCCAATACTTCTGATTCTCCTCATGAACACTCTGACTGTCAGGCATATTGTAAAAGCAAGTAAAGCACGCAGAAGACTCAAAGAAGATAACAACAGGCTGACATTTAAGGATCCAGAAATGGACAGACGCAGAAAGTCCATCATTTTACTTTTCACTATCTCAGGCAGTTTCATTGCTTTATGGGCGACTTATATTACATTATTTCTGTATCAGCGAATTTCATTCATACATAATTCGGATCCAATTTCACCCACTCCAGGTACTATTGGATACGTACTCCTGTTCCTCAATACCTGTGCAAACACCTGCATCTACACAGTCACTCAGAGAAAATTTCGAGAACAGTTGAAAATCATTTTGGCATATCCTTTCATTCAGATTGTCAGATCTATCAAACAGTCAACAGCAGTAAATGTAGCTTCATCTCATTAACAATGAACTATCACAGTTTAACAGCTCTGTGTACTGATCTGGAGCTTGGAAAAGCAATGTTGTGCCTGGAACATGGGTCGAAAGCAGCTTCCCATGTATTTCCGTGTTCAACTCTTTATGCAATTCCAGTTTGAACATAGAACAGTAAATCACAGGAACAAGCCCTTCAGCCTGCCATGTAAGGGTCAACTCTGATGCCATTTTAAATTAATCCCATCTGCCTACACATGGTCCATATCCCTCTATTCCTAGCCAGTATATGTGTCTGTCTAAATGTCTAAATAAACTTTGCTAATAATTCTACCACCTCCCCCTGGGAACACTTTTCAGGCACCCACTACAATCTGTGGAATAGATACTGCCTTCTACTTCCCCTGGTAAACTTCTTTTGCATCTTCTCCAAAGCTTCAATATGCTTCCTATAGCATGATGACCAGAACTACACATAATACTCCAAATGTAGCCAAAGTAAAGTTATATACTGCTGCAACATGACTGTAAAACCTTTTAGGTGAAAGTGAGGACCGCAGATGTTGGAGATTACCGTCGAGAGTGTGGTGCTGAAAACGTACAGCAGGTCAGGCAGCATCTGAGAAGTAGGAGAATCGACGTTTCGGGCAAAAGCATTTCATCAGGAATGAGGCTGTTAGCCGAGGGCATGGTGAGATAAATGAGAGGGAGTGTGAGGCTGAGGGGAAGATAGCTGACAGCACGATAGCTAGATGGAGGTGGAGGTCATGGTGATAGGTCAGAGAGGAGTGTGGAGCGGATAGGTGGGAAGGAAGATGGACAGGTAGGACAGGTCATTAGGGCAGTGCCAAGTTGAAAGGTGGGATCTGGGATGAGGTGAGGAGAGAGGAAATGAAGAAACTGGTGAAATCTACATTGATGCCATGGAGTTGGAGGGTCCCGAAGTGGAAATGAGGCATTCTTCCTCCAAGCTTCGGCTGGTAAAGGAGTGGCGATGGAGGACCGTCCAAAGCCCCAAAGGAGCCTTCCACATCCATCAAAGTTTCACCTGCCCTTCCATACATGTCATTCACCGTATCCATTACTCCCAATGTGGTCTCCTCTACATTGCGGAGACAGGACGCCTACTCCTAGAGCCATTCAGAGAACATCTCCGGGACACCCGCACCAACCAAATCCACCCGCCTGTGACCGAACACTTCAACTCCCCCTCCCACTCCGCTGGGAACATGCAGGTCCTGGGCCTCCTTCATACAAAAGGAGGATGTCAGATGTGGATTTACATTCAAACAGTCACCACCAAACTAGTTTCTCCAGTTCCTGCCTCATTTTATTAAACTTAGACACCTCCCAGTTTAGCACTTTCACCCAAAGACCAGGTTTATCCTTATCAATGACTATTTTCAAACTTATAGAATTATAATCACTGTTCTCAAAATTCTCTCCCACTTTGATGACTTGGCCAGGCTCATTTCCACATATAACGTCAAGTTAGAGGATCTAAAAATTATTTCAAGAAACCTTCCTGGATGCACTTAACAAATTCTGCCCAATCTAAGCCATTGCCACAGAGGGAGTCTGTAAATGTAGAGGAAGTTAAAATTATCCACCCCAACAACCTTGTTGTTTTTACGTAGAGTCATAGAGATGTACTGCACGGAAACGGACCCTTCAGTCCAACTCGTCCATGCTGAGCAGATATCCCAACCCAATCTAGTTACACCTGCCAACACCTGGCCCACATCCCTCCAAACCCTTCCCATTCATACACCAATCTAGATGCATTTTAAATGATGCCATTGTACTAGCCTCCACCACTTCCTCTAGCAACTCATTCCATACATGTACCACCCTCTGAGTGAAAAAGCTGCCTCTTAGGTCTCTTTTATATCTTTCCCCTCTCACCCTAAACCTATAACCTCTAATTCTGCACTCCACCACCTAGGGAAAAGACTTTGTCTATTCATCCTCTCCATGCCCCTCATGATTTTATATACCTCTATAAGATCACCCCTCAGCCCCCAACGGTCCAGGGGAAACAGCACCAGCCTATTCAGCCTCCTCCTATAGCTCAAACACTCCAACACTGGCAACATCCATGTAAATCCTTTCTGGACCCTTTCAAGTTTCACAACAGGTTTCTGATAGGAAGGAGACCAGAATTATATGCAATATTCCAAATGTGGCCTAACCAATGCCCTGTACAGTCGCAACATGACCTCCCAACTCCTGTACTCAATACTCTGATGTGCTTTCATACCTGTTCCTCTTCCTCTGGCTTCCTACTGGGAGCCTATCATAGTGATTGCACCTTTCTTATTCCTGAGATCTATCCATATGGCCTCACTGGATGTGCCTTCCACAATGTCCTCTCTTACTACTGAGAGACATTCTGCTTAATCATTAATGCCAGTCTCCCACCTCTTTTACCTCCTTCTTAATCATGCCTGAAGCATTTAAAACCTGGAACGTTATGCTGCCAGTTCCAAACTTCTCTCAATCAAGTTTTTCTAATGACTACCAATTGTAGCTCTATATACTAGTCTAGACTCTAAGCTCATGTACCTTATCAGTTATATTCCTTGCATTATAATCAATACACTTCAGACTGTCAGTCCTCATGTGTTCATTAACCTGGTCCTGCCTGATCTTCCTTCTTTTAAGTCATTAACCGATATAGGGATCACTGGTTATTGCCTAACTGCCTAGAAAGCAGTTAAGTGTCAACCACATTGCTGTGGGTCTGGTATCACATGGAGGCTAGAACAGGAAAGGATGGCAGTTTCTTTCTCTGAAGGACATCAGTGAACCAGATGGGGTTTTCCAACAATTGATAACGGTTCATCATGGTCACTATTAGACTCCTAATTCCAGATTTTTTTTAAATTGAGTTCAAATTCCATCATCCGCCATGGCAGGATTTAAACTGGTCTGCAGAAAATTACTAGGGTCTCTGATTTAATAGTCATAGTGGTAGTGATAACAGTGATAATACCACTGGCAAATGTCTCTCAGATCTTAATAATCCAGATATGTGAACCCCTTCTGACAGATACAGAAACTAGCAGACATTAGAGTGTGCGTTGAATAGACAGATTAAAAGGCACGCAAGAATAAAGATGGGGTGTCCAGTATATACAGTAAGAAAGAAAGTGCTCACAACTCGTTAGGTAAAGAATTCTAACATTAGGTGGATCCATACAACTTTGTTATAATTGTTATTATAACAGTAAGTAAACATCAATATTCTTTTGTATTTCCTGTCATGAGGTTAGTAAGGAATTTCAAAGCTCCTTAAGTGATAGGCAAGTATCCAGTTAACTGGCAATTAACACGGTGTAGTTGGGGAATGTCTGGGAAGAAATGTACTTGTGTCCATTGTGAGAAGCCGCAAGAATGGAGACAAGGGAGTCTGGGAAACGTCCTGAGACCTGGGAGGGCCAGGGGATGACCTGGCCCATCTCTCGCCATTCATGGATTCACTTAGTTGGAAACATATGTATATAATTAATGAATTATAGGATTGGTTTGTAAGTACTAAAGATGGGATGTAACAAATGTGCACACATGTATGTACTATGTTTGGCGAAGACGTCTGGATTTTCAGGGGGTATCTTCCCACCATGTAATTTCAATAAACACTTTGCTGCTGGAAGTGAACTCCTGGGTGTCTAGTGAATCACTTGCTCATTCCGTGCCAAAACCTTCCTCCTACAATTGGTCTTTAGCCACATATTCAACTGTATCATATTCCTCTTTGTAGCCTCACTAGCACATGGCAAAGGAAGCAATCCCAAGAATTACAACCCTAGAAGACCTGCTTTTCAACTTTCTATCAAACTCTCTGACTTTCTCACCTCACCTTTCAGAATATCCTGTACCTGCTCAGATATCCTCTACCTTGGCACCAAAGAGGCAACACATCATCCCAGAGCCTCGCTTGTAGTCACAAAAGCACCTGTTTGTGCCCCTTACTATAAGACACCCTCTCACTACAGCTTGCCTACCCTTTAACCTCACTGTTGTACAACAGTGCCAATCATGGCGCCACTAATCTGGCTGCTGCCATTGTTTTCCCCTTAGAGTGCATCCTTAGAAGCCAGAGTATTTGAAACAACAGTAAGAGTGGACTGGAAGTGAGTACAATTTTGAATAGTAAAGGAATGAACAAACCTTTGGTAGTGTGGGATAGTGCAGCAGGGAGCAGATTTGTCATTATCTTATTCTGTGATTAAGCAAACTTGAAAGAGCAAGTGGCGTCAACCTTTTTGCTATCTCCTTAAAACTCAATAATCAGACACAACTCTCCAAACAAACTCATGCTGAATTGCCTTTAATTAATTATTTTCGAAAAGCTAATGAGTACTTTCCTTCCATACAATGTCTCCCGTTCTGAGGTTGGGCTAAATGGCCGTAATTACTCACTCCGTTTCAATCACCCTCCAAGGTAATCCCACTTACTAGTGCGGTTGGGAAATGATGGTCAGAGCCTCCATGGCGTTCCCTCCTGCTTTTCAGAAAAGTCAGGATAAATTTAGTCAGGGTACAGCAACGTATCTGTTACTCAGATGCCTTCTCCTCTAAAAGTCTGTACAGAGTCCTTCTCCCCCCAGAGTCTGTAAAGAGCTCTTCTCCCCTCAATGTATCCAGAGAGGCCTTATCTCCTTGTTACATCCTCCTTTCATCGCTAAGCAAACATGGTTAGTGTCTTCACAACTCAACAGCCAGAAACATTGGTGCATTCTTTTGAATTCACACAGACTCCCAAGTCAATGTTTGAAGATTTGTTGCTGCTTCCTGATTTTAAACACAGTGTTTGAAGGGAAGAAAATCTTCCTGATTGTGTCAGTTTAGAGGCTACCGAACAAAAGAGACCTTGGAGTACAGTATTATAGTTCCTTAAAAGTGGAGTTGCAGGTAGACAGGGTGGTAAAGAAGGTGCTTGGTACACTTGCCTTTATTGGTCAGTGCACTGAGTATCGGAGTTGGGAAGTCACGCTGCAGCTATACAGGAAATAGCTTGAGTTACTTTTGGAAAATTGCATTCAATTCTGGTTTCCTTCTTATTGGAAAGATGTGAAACTTGAAAGGATTCAGAAAATATTTGCAAGGCTGCTGCCAGGTGTACAGGGCTTGAACTATAGAGAGGGGGTGTATAGGCATGGGACTACTTTCTCTGGCGCTTCAGAGGCTGAGGGGTGACATTGTAGAGGTTTATAAAATCATGAGGGTCATGGATAGGGTGAATAGTCAAGGTCTTTTCCCCCAGGGTCGCAGAGTCCAAAACTGGATGGCATAGCTTAAGATGAGAGGGGCAAGATTAAAAAGGGACCTAACTGGTAACATTTTCACGCAGAGGGTGGTACGTGTATGCAATGAGCTGTCAAAGGAAATGTTGGAGGCTGGTACAATTGCAACATTCAAAAAGCATCTGAATGAGTATATGAATAAGAAAGGTTTAGAGGGAAATGGGCCAAGTGCTGAAAAATGGGACTGGATTAATTTAAGAAACCAATTCAGCATGGATGAGTTGAATCGCAAGGTTTGGTCCGTGCTTTATATCTCTGTGACTCCACAGTGGACCATGTAAAGTTGGCAATCATTTTTAACGAATGATGGTTCAGTTTGTTTTCTCATGTTGATAATTGGCTCATGTTTCCTTTTTGTCTTTTTGTATGCATTCAACTTTCTATCAGATTCTGTAAATGTTTGTCACTCATCACTGTGTCCTTCTGGGCACTAATTGTGTGAGATTTGTATACTGTGTAAACTGAGTATTATTCACTGATTATTATGGTCTGTACTTATAGATTGCCTGAAATATGAAGTGTTAGGACTGAGACACACGGAATTGTAAATTTCAGTGTATTTAATAAAACATGTGATGGTGCTGAACCAATAAGGCAAATGGTAACAGATCAGCTCCCAATCATTTGCTGCTCAAGCATATTTTTCCAAAAGCTGGTTGCTCCTCACAGCGTTCAGGAAGGTAAGGTGGAATATTCCATGCAATTCTGGTCTCCTTCCTAACGGAAATATGTTGTGAAACTTGAAAGGGTTCAGAAAGGTTTTAGAAGGATGTTGCCAGGGTTGGAGGATTTGACCTATGGAAGAACTGGAATAGACTAGGGCTGTTTTCCTTGGAGAATTGGAGGCTGAGGGTGACCTTGCAGAGGTTCATAAAATCATGAAGGGCATGGATAGGATAAATAGACAAAGTCTTTTCCTTGGGTGGGGGAGTCCAGAACTTCAGAGACCCGGGTTCAATTCCCGCCTCAGGCGACTGACTGTGTGGAGTTTGCACGTTCTCCCCGTGTCTGCGTGGGTTTCCTCCGGGTGCTCCGGTTTCCTCCCACAGTCCAAAGATGTGCAGGCCAGGTGAATTGGCCATGCTAAATTGCCCGTAGTGTTAGGTAAGGGGTAAAGGTAGGGGTATGGGTGGGTTGCGCTTCGGTGGGGCGGTGTGGACTTGTTGGGCCGAAGGGCCTGTTTCCACACTGTAAGTAATCTAATCTAATCTAATCTAGAGGGCATAGGTTCAGGGTGAGAGAGGAAAAATATAAAAGAGACCTGAGGGGCAATGTTTCACGCAGAGGTTGGTAGGTGTATGGAATGAGCTGCAAGAGGAAGTGGTGGAGGCTAGTACAATTACGACATTTAAAAGGCATCTGGATGGGTTTGGACGCATACGGGCCTAGTGCTGGCAGGTGAGACTAGATTTGGTTGGGCTATCTGGTCAACATGGACCGGTTGGACCGAAAGGTTTCAATGCTGTACATCTCTATGACTCTACGACTTTGGGACTATGCACAACTTTCAATAGTTTATTTACCTGAATCTCTCAATCTCTCTGTTCTACAACACTCTCCAGGGCTTGACCATTTACTGTAGTATTTACATGCACATGCAGTTAACAGAATAACATTGTGGTCGATCAGCAAGCTGTCTGAGGTAGTCTTAGGCTCTGATACCTCACTCAGTCCACTGGAAGACAAAATTCACCTTCATGTGACTGCAGCGCAGTGAATGATTAGCAAGGATCTGCCTTTGGCCAAATATCTGAACAAGAAACATTTGAGCAATGCATTAATGCATAGCTTGGAGCAAGGTACAGATGGAGATAGACAGAGGTAGAAAGAAATGCTATGCCTGCCTGTTCACTGGATATGTGGAACAGTCCACCTTCTGCAGTTACACTGGCACTATTCCACACTTTTCCCTCCACTGCATTGATGACTGTGTCGGCATCACCTTATGCTCCCACTAGGAGGTTGAACAGTTCATCACCTTCACGAACACATTTACTTCAAGTACACCTGGAACATCTCAGACACGCCCCTCCCCTTCCTGGACCTTTCCATCTCCATTTTCAGCGACCGACTCAACACGGACATCTACTTCAAACCAACGACTCCCACAGCTATGTGGACTACACATCTTTTGACCCCACCTCCTGTATAAAACACTATTCTTTACTCCCAACTCCTCTGCCTCTTCTGCATCTGCCCCCAGGAGGACAAATTCCACTCCAGAACATCCCAGGTGGCCTCATACTTCAAGGACAGCAAATTCTCCTCTCATACGGTTAAAAAACACCCTCCAGTGCATCCTCTCCACGTCCTGCATCTCCGCCCTTGAAATCCCTAATTCCACGCACAACAAGGATAGAACACCCCTGATCCTTACTTTCCACCCCACCAACCTCTGGATACAACTCATCATCCCCACCATTTTGACCTCCTACAGTCAGACCCCACCAGGAGAGATATCCATCCCTCCCTACCCCATCAGCATTCTGCAGAGACCATTACATCCGCGACGCCCTTGTTAGGTGCCTGTCCCCACTAACACACCCTCCACTCCTGCCACCTTCCCTTGCTACTGCAAGATGAGTAAACCCTGCACTCACAGATCCTCCCTCACCTCCATCTAAGGCCTGAAAGGATCCTTCCACATTAGATTAGATTAAATTAGATTACAGTGTGGAAACAGGCCCTTTGGCCCAACAAGTCCACACCGAACCGCCGAAGCGAAACCCACCCATACCCCTACATTTACCCCTTACCTAACACTATGGACAATTTAGTATGGCCAATTCACCTGACCCTGCACATCTTTGGACTGTGGGAGGAAACCGGAGCACCCGGAGGAAACCCACGCAGACACAGGGAGAACGTGCAAACTCCACACAGTCAGTCACCTGAGGCGGGAATTGAACCCGGGTCTCTGGTGCTGTGAGGCAGCAGTGCTAACCACTGTGCCACCGTGCCGCCCATAATCTCTACATCTGGTAGAGATTTTCCTGCACATTCAAACACCTCATCTACTATGTCCGTTGCTCTCGATGTGGTCTTGTCTACATTGGGGCAACAGGATGCCAACTTGCAGAATACTTTAGAGAACATCTCCAGGACACATAGAACATAGAACATAGAAGAATATAGCGCAGTACAGGCCCTTCGGCCCTCGATGTTGCGCCGATCCAAGCCCACCTAACCTACACTAGCCCACTATCCTCCATATGCCTATCCAATGCCCGCTTAAATGCCCATAATGAGGGAGAGTCCACCACTGCTACTGGCAGAGCATTCCATGAACTCACGACTCGCTGAGTAAAGAACCTACCCCTAACATCTGTCCTTTACCTACCCCTCCCTCATGCATTAAACAAACCCACCATCCTGTGGCCAAGCTCTTCAACTCCCCCTCCCACTTACCCAATGACATGCAAGTCCTGGGCCTCCTCCACTGGCAAAACTTAGCCACCCATTGCCTTGAGGAAGAACACCTCATCTTTCACTGAGGAACCTTCCACCCACATGGCATCAACATCGATTTCACCAGTTTCCTTATCTACCTTCCGCCCACGTTTTCCTAGATCCAAACCTCCAACGTGGCATCGCCCTCTTGAACTTCTCCCACCTGTCCATCGTCCTCTCCATTTATCTGCTCAATCCTCTGCTCTGACCTATCACCATCACACCCCACCTGCATTCACCTATCGCCTTCCTAGCTACCTGCCCCCACCAAACCTCACCAGCCCTACCTCCCTTCTATTTACCTCTCAGCCCCTCTTGGGCCCTCCTCACATTCCTGATGAAGGACTTATGCCCGAAATATCGACTCATTTGCTCCTCGGATGCTGCCTAACCGGCTGTGCTTTTCCAGCACCACACTTTCTGACTCTGATTTCCAGCATCTGCAGTTCTCACTTTCTCCTGGAGTAATAAAGAAAGACCACTACAGAGGAGGAATACCATTCTGTATTCGGAGCTGCCTGATTCCTCCTGTACCATTGCTGCTATTAGATAATTATGTTGCAGGTTTTCCTGTCACCATCTCTAGGTCAGACTTTGCCCATTGCCCTGGTCCTGGACCTGTCATGATTAGCTCGTCTATTCCCCGTTCCTACAAATCCATGCATGAACCAAGAGTTTTCCAGGTCGTAGTGGGTGCATGACCAACTCACTACTCCCAGAAAATTGGCCTATCAGTGTTTGACCAGAAATGTACATATTTGAGTAAGTGCCCATACAATTTGACAACTCACTCCAAAATCAATCAACACCCTTGGACATCTTCACACCCTCATCCTTAGGCTTGGCATTTAAAATTCACCAGAACGACCTGGGGGTTATGATAACATATTCATGAAATTGTTTTAAACAAAAATTCGACCTGGGTCAACTCAAATAAACAAATCCCTGTTGCCCCTGTCTGTCCCTTCCTTGTATAGGTTCCATCTTCCTTTACCATATTCCACTCTGTCCGCTGCAAAGCCCTGAGACCCCATTTGCAGGTCCCTTACATTTTCCCTGGACGCCTAATTTCTAGGCACACATTCCCCAGACCTGTGCTTCAAGCTTTGTGCCTGTCTGCCTGCATGCTTTTCCCCATATACCGACCCTCATGCCCCATGCATTTTTTGCACTGGCTCCCATATCCAGCCCCCCTCTCATCTTAGTGTTCATCAATGTGTCCTTCTTTTACAATGCAGCTCTCTAGCCACTGGATCACAAAGAAGGAAGGAATAAAGAATTGTTACAAGCTATAAGGTGTCAGCTATCTTTCAACTTCAATACAGTTGGGTTTTCAAATGAGCAGGGTCAGATCAAACTGTTTCAAGATCATATAGCTTGTCAATGTAGTGAGATTTCAGTAAAGTTATGTGCAGGTCTTGGTGAGAGATGAAGCAATGAAGATGCGTGGTCAAAGTCAGAAGTCACATGACACCAGGTTATAGTCCAAACGTTTATTTGAAATCACAAGCTTTCTTAGCACAGGCTCTTCCCCCTGATGAAGAGGCAACGCTCCAAAAGCTTGTGATTTCAAATAAACCTGTTGCAGTATAACCTAGTATCATGTGACTTCTGACTTTGACCACCCAGTTCAACACCGGCACCTCTATACCACAGATACAAAGTGTAGTTGCAGTGTACAGGAGGATGAGAGTAGAGAGGACAGGGACAGAATTTCATGGTGACAACAATGTGCTGGCAGACAGCAAGCTGGTTTGAAGTGTGTCTACTTCAACGCCAGAAGTATCCGAAATAAGGTAGGTGAGCTTGCAGCATGGAGAGGTATCTGGGACGTCGATGTTGTGGCAATTTCGGAGACATGGATAAAGCAGGGTGAGGAATGGATGTCGCAGATTCCATAGTTTAGATATTTCATTAAGAACAGGCAAGGTGGTAAAAGAAGGGGAGGCATGGTCTTGTTAGTCAAGGATAGTATAACGGTGGCTGAAAAAATGTTTGACGAGGACTCTTCTACAGAGGTAGTGTGAGTTGAGGTTAGAAACAAGAGAGGAGAGGTCACACTGCTTGGAGTTTTTTACAGGGCTCCACAGAGTACCAGGGAGGTGGAGGAGAGAATTGGCAAAATTATTCTGGGTTGGAGTAAAAGGAACAGGGTAGTCATTACGGGGGACTTTAACTTCCCCAACATTGACTGGAAATGCTATAATTCGAGTACGTTGGATGGATCAGTTTTTGTCCAATGTGTGCAGGGGCGTTTCCTGACACTGTCTGTTGAAGGGCCGATAAGAAGGAAGGCCACACTGGATCTGGCGCTTGGTAATGAAGCAGTTTGATTTAGTTGTAGGTAAGCACTTTGGAGAGAGTAACCATAATTCATTTATATTTCGTTTAGTGATGGAAAGGGATAGGTACATGCCACGCGTCAAAAGTTATCGATGGGGCAAGGGCAATTATAATGCGGTTAGGCAAGAATTAGGATGCATAGAATGGGGAAGCAAAATGCAGGGGATGCAGACAATGGAAACGTGGAGCTGGTTTAAGGAACAGATATTGCGTATTCTTGATAGGTATGTCCTTGTCAGGCAATAAGGAAGTGATAAGGTAAGGGAACCATGGTTTACTACAACAATCGTATCTCTTGATAAGCGGAAGAAGGAGGCTTATGCATTGATAAGGCAAGAAGGTTCAGATGGGCGGCACGGTGGCACAGTGGTTAGCACAGCTGCCTCACAGCGCCTGAGACCCGGGTTCAATTCCCGCCTCAGGCGACTGACTGTGTGGAGTTTGCACGTTCTCCCCGTGTCTGCGTGGGTTTCCTCCGGGTGCTCCGGTTTCCTCCCACAGTCCAAAGATGTGCAGGTCAGGTGAATTGGCCATGCTAAATTGCCTGTAGTGTTAAGTAAGGGGTAAATGTAGGGGTATGGGTGGGTTGCTTCGGCGGGGCGGTGTGGACTTGTTGGGTGGACTTGTTGGGCCAAAGGGCCTGTTTCCACAATGTAAGTAATCTAATCTAATCAAAGATGAGGCAATGGAGAGTTACAGATCAGCTAGGATGGATTTAAGAAGAGAGTTAAGAAGTGCAAAGAGGGGTACGAGCAGTCTTCAGCACCTAGAATAAAGGCAAAGCCTAAAACTGTCTATAGGTATGTGAGGAATAAAAGGATGACTAGGGTTGTCAAAGACAGAAGTGGGAAGTTGAGTGTTGTCCCTGTGGAGATTGGAGAGGTGTTAACTGAACATTTCTCATCGGTTTTCATTCAGGAAAAGGAGAACCTTGTAGAGGAGAAAAATGAGATACAAAATATTAGATTAGAAAGTATTGAGGTTAGTTACAAACAGGTGTTATCAATTCTAGAAGGAGTGAAAGTAGACAAGTCCCCTGGCCTGGATGGTGTTTATCTGAGGATTCTTTGGGAAGCTTGGGAGGAGATCGCAGAGACTTTGGTTTTCATATTTGAGTCGTCATTGTCTACAGGTTTATCATCAGAGGACTGGAGGATTGCAAAAGTTGTGCTCTTGTTCAAGAAGGGCAGTAGAGATGACCCAGGTAATTATAGACCAGTGAACCTTACTTCTGTTGTAGGAAAGGTTTTGGAAAGGATTATAAGAGATAAGATTTATAATCATCTAGCAAGCAACAACTTGACTTCAGATAGCCAACATGGTTTTGTCGAGAGCAGGTCATTCTCACAAACCAAGTTTTTTGAGAAGGTGACCAAACATCTAGTTGAGGATCAGGCAGTTGATGTGGTATATATGGACTTAAGTAAAGCCTTTGGTAAGGTTCCACATGGTAGGCTGTTGGAGAACATGCAGAGGCATGGGATTGAGTGCGATTTAGCAGTTTGAATTAGAAACTGGCTTTCTGAAAGACAGTGGTGGTTGATGGAAAATATTCAGACTGGAGTCCTGTCACTAGTGGTGTGCCACAAGGATCTGCTTTGGGACCACTGCTGTTTGCCACTTTTATTAATGACTTAGAGGCAGGCATAGGTGGATAGATTAGTAAATTTGCAGATGACACTAAAATCTATGGAGTAGTGGACAGTGTGGAATAATGTTGCAGGTTGCAGGGGGACTTGGATAAACTGCAGAACTGGGCTGAGAGGTGGCAAATGGAGTTCAATGCGGCTAAATATGAGGTTATGCACTTTGGGAAGAATAACAAAGGCAGAATACTGGGTCAATGGAAAGATTCTTGGTAGTGTGGACGCGGAGAGGAATCTTGGAGTCCATGTACATAGATCCTGAGAGTTCCCATCCAGGTTGATAGTGCTGTTAAGAAGGCATACGGTGTGTTAGGTTTCATTGGTACAGAGATTATGTTCCGGAGCCGCAATATCAGGCTGCAACGAATCAAAACTGTGGGCGGCACGGTGGCACAGTGGTTAGCACTGCTGCCTCACAGCGCCTGAGACCCGGGTTCAATTCCCGCCTCAGGCGACTGACTGTGTGGAGTTTGCACGTTCTCCCCGTGTCTGCGTGGGTTTCCTCCGGGTGCTCCGGTTTCCTCCCACAGTCCAAAGATGTGCAGGGTCAGGTGAATTGGCCATGCTAAATTGCCCGTAGTGTTAGGTAAGGGGTAAATGTAGGGGTATGGGTGGGTTTCGCTTCGGCGGGTCGGTGTGGACTTGTTGGGCCGAAGGGCCTGTTTCCACACTGTAATGTAATCTAATCTAATCTAATCTAAAAACGCTAATGTGGCTGCATTTCGAAAATTGTGTACTGTTCTGGTGGGCATATTTTGGGAAGAATGTGGAAGCATTGGAAAAGGTGCAGAGGAGATTTACCAGAATGTTGCCTGGTCTGGAGCGAAGGTTTTATGAGGAAAGTCTGAGAGATTTGGGTCTGTTGTCATTGGAAAGAAGGTTAAGAGGGATTTTTTTTAGAGACATACGAGATGATCAGAGGATTAAATAGCGTAGACAGTGAAAGTCTTTTTCCTAGAATAATGACATCAGCTTGTACGAGGGGGCACAGCTACAAATTGAGGAGTGATAGAATTAAGACAGATGTCAGAGGCAGGTGCTTTACTCAGAGAGTTGTAAGAGCATGCAATGCCCTGCCTGTCAATGCAGTTAACCCAGCCACATTAGTGAGATTTAAACAAATCTTGGATAAGCGCATGGATGATGATGGGATAGTGTAGGGGGATGAGCTAAAACTAGTTCACAGGTCAGCGCAGCAGCGAAGGCCAAAGGGCCTGTTCTGTGCTGTATTGTTTTATTTCATTGATCCTAGCTGACAGTACCACTGGACAAGTCACCTCCCAGAATGAAACTTGGTTTTCTATTAGATTAGATTCCCTACAGTGTGAAAACAGGCCCTTCGGCCCAACAAGTCCACACCAACCATCCGAAGAATAACCCAACCCCACTTTTGTGTAAATGAAATAGAAAGAACTCTTCAAACAAATATCAAAACAATGTTTTAAAACGTTACTAACTAGTTGAATGAGTTCTTTAAGGTCTGATTAAAATGAATACAAGATAATATGCACATTTTGTTATAAAGCAAAATTATTAACAACCTAGATTAGATATAAGCAAATTAATGAGCGAAAAGTACTTTACACATGTTCAACAAATGATTCTCATTGCATTTTGTCCATCGACAAGTCCTGTGTGATGCTGGTACTTGGAGCTCGATCTCAGTTTTCAAGGCACTGGTACTTGATGGTGAAGGTCCATGGCCCTCCGTCTAACAGGGAGAGTCCCACAACTGGGACAGAGTCCCTAAAGTTAATACCATTCTGGTTACATGCTGTATCACCATTTCATAATACCTTCAGTACTTTTCCACCCCTCAAAAATAAATCTAAAAAGTCCAAGTGGTTCCATGTAGACCACACAAATAGACAGTTCTCTCTTCCACTCAAGATCAAGCAGTTTCCCGCCCCCCAGTCCGGACAGGGTGTGGCTTCATCAGGTCTGTTTCTCACATATTTTTCCACTTTACTTCAATTGAACATTGCCATGTCCAATCAATCCTTAATGATTACCCTTTAATCATCTGATTTGCAAATGTCATTTTTGAGCCTAACATTACACTCCTTCTTTTGATGTTTTAAAAAAAAGATGACCAATAACTTAATTCAGCACACATGTTCAATAGTCACAAAAATCTAGGATTGGCTCATGCTTAAATGGTGACAGATCATACTAAAAAGATTCTCCAGCTCTTCCTTTCCTTTTATGCATCTTACTTCAATATTTCCCCCCTTAGTCTCTAACTGTAGTTTTTATCTTCTCCTTGGAGTGGCCCAGTGGTCAGTACTGCCTCCCACTGACAAGGACCTGAGTTCAATTCTAGCCTTGCTTAACTGTCTATATCGAGTTTGCACGTTTTCTCTGTCTGTGTGAGTTTCCTCCCACAGTCCAAAGACATGCAGATTACAGTCATAGAGATGTACAGCACTGAAACAGATCCATCGGTCCAAGTCGTCGATGACGACCAGATATCCCAACCGAATCTAGTCCCACCTGCCAGCACCCACCCCATATCCCTCCAAAAACTTCCTATTCATATACCCATCCAGTTGCCTTTTAAATGTTGCAATTGTACTAGCCTCTACCACCTCCTCTGGCAGCCCATTTCACACACGCGCCACCCTCTGCATGAAAACGTTGCCCCTTGGGTCTCTTTTATATCTTTCCCCTCTCACCCGAAACCGATGCCCTCTACTTCTGCACCCCCCACCACAGGGAAAAAGACTTTGTCTATTTATCCTATCCATGTCCCTCGTGATTTTATAAACCTCTATATAGGTCACCCTCAGCCTCCGATTCTCCAGGCAAAACAGCCCCATCTTATTCAGCCCTCCCGATAGCTCAAATCCTCCAACTCTGGCAACATCCTTGTAGCTCTTTTCTGAACCCTTTCAAGTTTCAAAGCATCTTTCCGATATGAAGGAGACCAGATTTGGACACAATATTCCAACAGTGGCCTAACCAATGTCCTGAACAGCCGCAACGTGACCTCCCAACTCCTGTATTCAATATTCTGACCAACAAAGAAAAGCATGCCTTCTTCACTATCCTATCTACCTGTGACTCTGCTTTCAAGGAGCTATGAACCTGCACTTCAAGGTCTCTTTGTTCAGCAACACTCCCTCGAGCCTTACCATTAAGTGTATAAGTCCTGCTAAAACTTGCTTTCCCAAAACGCAGCACATCGCATTTATCTAAACTAAACTCCATCTGCCACTCCTCAGCTCATTGGCCCATCTGTTCAAGATCAAGATTAAATGGATTAGTCATGCTAAATTGTCCATGGTGTCCAGGAATGTGTAGTTTTGGTGGATACGTCATGGGAAATGGAGGATTACAGAGATGGGGGTGGGATGGGTGGGATGTCCTTCAGAGAGTCAAGTGGACTTGTTGGGCTGAATGTCCTATTTCCACACTGTCGAGATTCTCACCAATGCAATGTTTATTGTCTTAAAGCTAGTTCTTCATGGATTATGAGTCACTGCCTTACCATTTAAACTATGTTGTTCTCCTCTTCCAGGCCACATTATTTTGCCAAATAGATGTAAATGTCTGAGACCCATCGTTCTGCGCATTTTTGCCGTGCGTTCCTGCATGTTAATTATTGAAAAACGTGTAATCAGCCTCATCAACAACCAATTTCAAAACCAGACCTAGTGACGTCAGCCCACAGCTCTGTCAGTATCACTTCCCTTATGGTTCAAAGTTGGTGCGAAGATTTGTAGCTCGGGTGCTCGTTGTTGTGGTTCTGTTCGCCGAGCTGGAACTTTTTGTTGCAAACGTTTCGTCCCCTGGCTAGGCGACATCATCAGTGCTTGGGAGCCTCCTGCGAAGCGCTTCTTTGATGTTTCCTCCGGTGTTTATAGTGGTCTGTCCCTGCCGGAACCAGAAGCGGCAGGGACAGACCACTATAAACACCAGAGGAAACATCAAAGAAGCGCTTCGCAGGAGGCTCCCAAGCACTGATGATGTCGCCTAGCCAGGGGACGAAACATTTGCAACAAAAACTTCCAGCTCGGCGAACAGAACCACAACAACTTCCCTTATGGTTGTGTTGGATATTGACAGTAACTAAGGGCAGGGATGTGCTTGTGTTAGATATTGACTGTAACTAAGGACAAGGGTGTGTTTGTGTTGCATATTGACTGTAACAAAGGACAGGGATGTGCTTGTGTTGGATATTGACTGTAACTAAGGTCAGGGATGTATTTGTGCTGGATAGTGACTGTAGCTAAGAACAGTGATGTGTTTGTGTTGGATATTGACTGTAACTAAGGACAGGAATGTGTTTGTTTCAGACATTGACAGTGTTAATGAGGACAGTGACATGTTTGTGTCAGATATTGAGGGTATTCTGAAACGGAAGGGTGATGATCTAGAGATTATGGTGATGGTTGGTACAATCACATGGGTGAAGTGACGAATGAGGTCTTGCATCAAGAATTCTCAATTTCTGTTTTCAGCAGCAGGAAGAGCGGGAGCTTGGACCAGGGGAATGTCAGGAAATGTGAGTCACTAATTTAAATCTTTACAGCCTTATCTCGAGCGTCGGAGCCCTCCATTTCTGTTTTCTGCTGCAGAAAGAGCGGTAGCTTGATCAAGGGACCTGCCGGGAAAGGTGAGTCACTAATTTAAATCTTTAAAACCTTACCTCAAGCATCGAAGCCGTCCATTTCTGTTTTCAGCAGCAGGAAGAGCGGGAGCTTAGACTACGGGCCTGCTGGGAAACGTGAGTCACGAATTTAATTCTTTTAAACCTTATTAGGTTCCAGGGTTTAGATCTTTCATTAAGATCAGGGAAGGTGGTAAAAGAGTGGGAGTTGTGGCTTTGTTTGTCAAGGACAGTATAACGGTGGCTGAAAGATCTTTTGACGAGAACTTGTCTACTGAGGTGGTATGGTCTGAGGTTACAAAAAAAATGAGAGGAGAGGCCTCCACAAAGTTTCAGAGATGTGGAGGAGAGGATTGGCAGAACAATTCTGGGTTGGAGTGAAGGGAACAGGGTTGTCATTATGGGGAACTTTAACTTCCCCAACACTCACTGGAAATGTGATAACTCTAGTACGTTAGATGGATCAGTTTTTGTCCAATGTGTGCAGGAAGGTTTGCTGACACAGTATGTTGAAAGTGTTTGATTGAGTTGTACGTGAGCACTTTGGAGAGAGTGACCATAATTTAGTTCAGTTTAGTGGAGTGATGGAAAGGGATAGGTACATGCCACAGTGCAAGAGTTGTAAATGAAGCAAGGACAATTATAATGCAATTAGGCAAGACGTAGGAGGCAGAGAATGGTAGCAAAATGCAGGGGATGGGGACATTTAAAATGTGGAGCTGGTTTAAGGAACAGATATTGTGTGTCCTTGATAGGTATGTGCCTGTCAGGCAGGGAGGAAGTGATAAAGTAAGGGAAACGTGGTTTTCTAAGAAATTGTATCTCTTGTTAAGCAGAAGAGGGAGGCTTATGTGATGTTAAGACGCGATGGTTCAGATGAGGTGATGGAGAGTTACATATCAGCTAGGAAGGATTTAAAGAGAGAGTTAAGAAGAGCAAGGAGGGGACGTGAGCAATCTTTAGCAGGTAGAGTAAAGGAGAACCTAAAGCTTTCTATAGGTATGTGAGGAATAAAAGGATGAATAGGGTAGGAATAGGGCCAGTCAAAGACAGAAACGGACCCTGTGTGTGGACCCTGTGGAGATTGGAGAGGTGCTAAATGAATATTTCTCATCTGTTTTCACTCAGAAAAAGGAGAATAATGTAGAGGAGAAGACTAAGATATGAACTAGACTAGACTAAAAAGGACTGAGGTTAGCAAAGAGGAGGTTTTATCAATTCTAAAAGGTGTGAAAGTAGATAAGTCTTCTGTGCCAAATGAGATTTATTTAAGGATTCTCTGGGAAGCTAGTGAGGAGATGGTGGAGCCTTTGGCTTTGATCTTTAAGTCGTCATTGTCTACAGGTTTAGAACCAAAGGACTGAAGGATTGCAAATGTTGTGCCCTTGTTCAAGAAGGGCAGTCCAGATGACGCAAGTAATTATAGACCAGTGAGCCTTACGTCGGTTGTAGGAAAAGTTCTGGAAAGGATTATGAGGGATAGGATTTATAATAATCTAGCAAGCAACAATTTGATTGGAGATAGTCGAAATGGTTTAGTCAAGGGCATGTGGATGTGGATAGGGTAGTTGACGTGGTGTATATAGACTTCAGTAAAGCGTTTGATAAGGTTCCACGTGGTAGGCTTTTTGAGAAAATGCAGAGGCATGCGATTGAGGGTGATTTAGCACTTTTGGATTAGAAACTAGCTTTCTGTAAGAAGGCAGGGAGTAGTGATTGATGGAAAATATTCAGCCTGGAGTCCTGTTACTAGTGGTGTGCCACAAGGATCTGTTTTGGGGCCATTGTTGTTTGTTATTTTAATAAATGACTTGGACGCAGGCACAGGTGGATGAGTTAGCAAGTTTGCAGATGACGATAAAGTCGGTGGAGTGGTGGACAGTGTGGAAGAATGTTGCAGGTTGCACGGGGACTTGGATAAACTGCAGTTTTGGGCTGAGATGTGGCAAATGGAGTTCAATCGAGATAAATGTGAGGTGATTCACTTTTGGATGAATAACGGGAGGTAGAATACTGGATCAATGGAAAGATTCTTGGTAGTGTGGATGTGCAGATGGATCTTGGGGTCCATGCACATAGATCCCTGAAAGATGCCACCCAGGTTAATCATGCTTTTAAGAAGTTATACAGTGTGTTAGGTTTTATTGGTAGAGGGATTGTGTTCTGGAGCTGTGATGTCATGCTGCAACTGTACAAAACACTAGTGCAGCCTCACTTGGAGTAGTATGTGCAGATCTGGTCGCCCATTGAAGGAAGGATTTGGAAGCATTGGAAAAGGGGCAGAGGAGATTTACCAGGCTGTTGCCTGGTCTGGAGGAAAGGTCTCATGAGGAAAGGCTGAGAGCTGTGGATCTGTTCTCATTGGAAAGAAGAAGGCTAAGAGGGGATTATTTTGAGAGTCACATGAGATGATCGGAGGATTAGGTAGGGTAGACAGTGAATCTTTTTCCTTGGGTGATGATATCAGCTTGTACAAGGGAGCATAGTTGCAAATTGAGGGTTGACAGATTTAGGACAGATGTCAGAGGCAGGTTCTTTACTGAGAGAGTGGTAAGGGCGTACAATGCTTTGCCTGCCAATGTAGCTAACTCAGCCGCATTAGGGGCATTTAAACAGTCCTTGGGGAAGCATATGGTGATAATGGGATAGTGTAGGGTGATGGACATAGATTAGTTCACAGGTTGGCGCAACATCGAGGACCAAAGGGCCTGTTTTGCGCAGCATTATTGTTTGTTCTAATTCAAGGAGCTAGGCAATAGATTAAAAAACAGGACCTCAATTGTTGTAATCTCTCAATTACTCCTGGTGCCAAGTGCTAGCAAGTTTAGAATTAGAAACATAGGAGAGATGAATGTGTGGCTCAAGACTTAGTGCAAGATGAAGGGTTTCAGATTCCTGGATTACATAGAACATAGAACATAGAAAAATACAGCGCAGTACAGGCCCTTCGGCCCTCGATGTTGCGCAGATCCAAGCCCACCTAACCTACACTAGCCCACTATCCTCCATATGCCTATCCAATGCCCGCTTAAATGCCAATAATGAGGGAGAGTCCACCACTGCTACTGGCAGGGCATTCCATGAACTCACGACTCGCTGAATAAAGAACCTACCCCTAACATCTGTCCTATACCTACCCCCCCTTAATTTAAAGCTATGCCCCCTTGTAATAGCTGACTCCATACGTGGAAAAAGATTCTCACTGTCGATCCTATCTAAACCCCTAATCATCTTGTACACCTCTATCAAGTCACTCCTAAACCTTCTTTTCTCCAATGAAAACAACCCCAAGTGCCTCAGCCTTTCCTCATATGATTTTTCTACCATACCAGGCAACATCCTGGTAAACCTCCTCTGCACCTGTTCCAGTGCCTCCACATCCTTCCTATAGTATGGCGACCAAAACTGCACACAATACTCCAGATGCAGCCACACCAGAGTCTTATACAACTGCAACATGACCTCAGTACTCCAGAACTCAATTCCTTTACCAATAAAAGCCAGTACGCCATATGCCTTCTTCACTGCACTATTTACCTGGGTGGCAACTTTCAAAGATCTGTGTACATGGACACCAAGATCCCTCTGCTCATCCACACTACCAAGTATCCGATCATTAGCCCAGTACCCCATCTTTTTGTTACTCTTACCAAAGTGAATCACCTCACACTTAGCTACATTGAACTCCATTTGCCACCTTTCTGCCCAGTTCTGCAGCTTATCTATATCCTGCTGTAACCTGCCACATCCTTCCTCACCGTCTACAACTACTCCGACTTTCGCATCATCCGCAAACTTGCTCACCCAACCTTCTAGCCCCTCCTCCAGGTCATTTATAAAAATGACAAACAGCAATGGTCCCAAAACAGATCCTTGCGGAACACCGCTAGTGACGGCACTCCAAGATGAACCTTTGCCATCGACTGCTACCCTCTGTCTTCTTCCAGCCAGCCAATTCCTAATCCAAACCTCCAACTCACCCTCAATGCCATATCTCCGTATTTTTTGCAGTAGTACCATGGGGAACCTTATCAAACGCCTTACTAAAATCCATATACACCACATCTACCGCTTTTCTCTCGTCCACCTCCTTAGTCACCTTCTCAAAGAATTCAATAAGGTTTGTGAGGCACGACCTGCCCTTCACAAAACCATGCTGACTATCCTTGATCACATTATTCCTATCCAGATGTTCATAAATCCTATCCCTTACAATTCTCTCTAAGATTTTGCCCACAACAGAAGTGAGACTCACCGGCCTATAGTTACTAGGGTTATCCCTACTCCCCTTCTTGAACAAGGGAACCACATTTGCTAGCCTCCAGTCTTCTGGCACTACTCCTGTAGACAACGAGGACATAAAAATCAAGGCCAATGGCTCTGCAATCTCCTCCCTTGCTTCCCAGAGAATCCTAGGATAAATGCCATCAGGCCCAGGGGACTTATCTATTTTCACCCTTTCCAGAATTTCCAACACTTCTTCTCTACATACCTCAAAGCCATCCATTCTACCTAATTGTGACTCAGTATTAACATCGACAACAATGTCCTGTTCCTGATTGAATACTGACGAAAAGTATTCATTCAGTGTCTCCCCAATCTCTTCAGCCTCCACACGCAACTTCCCACTACTATCCTTGACTGGACCTATTCCTACCCTAGTCATTCTTTTATTCCTGACATACCTATAGAAAGCCTTAGTGTTTTCCCTAATCCTACCAACTAAGGACATTTCATGTCCCCTCCTTGCTGCTCTTACCTCTCTCTTCAGGTCCTTCCTGGCTACCTTATAACTCTCAATCGCCCCAATTGAACCTTCACGCCTCATCTTTACATAGGCCGCCCTCTTCCATTTAACAAGGGATTCCAATTGCTTATTAAACCACGGCTCCCTCACACGACCCTTTCCTCCCTGCCTGATGGGTACGTACTTATCAAGGACACTCAATAGTTGTCCTTGAACAAGCTCCACATATCAATTATGCCCTTGCCTTGAAGCCTACTTTTCCAAGCCACACATCCTAAGTCATGCCTCACCGCATCATAATTTCCCTGCCCCCAGCTATAACTCTTGCCCTGCAGTGCACACTTATCCCTCTCCATCACTAGAGTAAAAGTCACCGAATTGTGGTCACTGTCCCCAAAGTGCTCACCTACCTCTAATTCTAACACCTGGCCTGGTTCATTACCCAGAACCAAATCCAGTATGGCCTCACCTCTTGTTGGCCTATCTACATATTGTGTCAGGAAACCCTCCTGCACACATTGGACAAACACTGACCCATCTAACGAACTTGAGCTATAGCTTTCCCAATCAATATCAGGAAAGTTAAAGTCCCCCATAACAACCACCCTATTACTTTCACTCTTCTCTTGAATCATCCTCGCAATCCTTTCTTCTACGTTTCTAGGACTATTAGGAGGCCTGTAAAAAACTCCTAACAGGGTGAGCTCACCTTTCCTATTCCTAACCTCAGCCCAAATTACCTCAGATGGCGAGTCTTCATCCATCGTCCTTTCCACAGCTGTAATACTATCTTTGACAAGCAATGCCACACCTCCACCTCTTATACCCCCACCTCTGACCCTACTAAAACATTTAAACCCTGGAACCTGCAACAGCCAATCCTGTCCCTGTTCTAGCCATGTCTCCGTAATAGCCACAACATCGAAGTCCCAGGTACCAACCCACGCTGCAAGTTCACCTACCTTATTTCGTATACTTCTTGCATTGACGTGTACACACTTCAAGCCACTTTCCTGTTTACAGGCACCCTCCTTTGAAATTGATGCCATGTTCCTAACCTCCCTACACTCCAGGTCCTGCACCCTAAAGCTACAGTCTGGGTTCCCATGCCCCTGCAGAGTTAGTTTAAACCCCCCCAGAGAACTAGCAAACCTCCCACCAAGGATACTGGTGCCCCTCAGGTTCAGGTGCAGACCATCTTGTTTATAGAGGTCCCACCTTCCCCAGAAAGAACCCCAGTTATCCAAATACCGGAATCCCTCCCTCCTGCACCAACCCTGTAGCCACGCATTTAACTGTTCTCTCTCCCTATTCCTCGACTCTCTATCACGTGGCACGGGTAACAAACACATTCTCCTGCGCGCTTTTAAAGGGAAAAAAAACCTACCCGGCTGCCCCTCCGGTCTTCGTCACTTCCCCCTGATGCTCCCGCTCTTTCTGTGAAGAGAAAAAAAAACACCGCTGCCCGCTACCGGTAAGTAATTTTAAAACAAACTGTCTTACCTTAGCTGCTGCTCGCATTCAAAGTGGAAGATTAGTAGGACCACTTTTGGTGAAGGTGGGATATGTACAAACCTGACATGTACATGCTCTACACCTGAACCACAATGATTCCAGCATTTTAGCAGGTAGGTTTGCTCGTACTATTGGGAAAAGTTTAAACTAGTCTGGTAATGGAAGGAAACACATTATATCGACGAAACAGAGACACATCATGCTACAGCAAAGGGTGCAAGTCATAGCGAGTTCAGCTCTGTTGAATGTCAAGAGGCAAGGCTGAATGGTCTTTAATTTAATGCTAGGCGCGTAATAGGTCAGACTGATGAGTTAATGACATGGATTGAATCTTGGAAGTATGATATTGTTGCCATCATAAAAATGCACTTCATGAAAGGGCTGGACTGGCAACTCAACATTGCAGAGTATAATATCATTAGGCGAGGCAGAGGAACATGTAAAAAGGGTGATGGTGCAGCACAGCCAATTAAGGAGTCAATTACTGCAATTACAGATGAGACTTTGATATGGTCCTCAAACGAGGCTTTATGGATAGAACTTAGGAATGTGAAGGGGGCAGCTAATTTACTACGAGTGTATTATAGGCCAACATAGAGTAAGCAGGAAATACAGGTGCAAATATGTCAACAGTTCACAAAGGTGTGTAAGAGTAATAATTGGATAATTATACCAGGGGATATCAACTTGGCCAATATAAATTGGAATTGTCATTGTAGTAACGGTTTAGAGGAAGTCAATATCTTGAAATGTATCCAGAGGTGATTTTTATATCAATACACAGAAGGCCCAACAAGGGTCAGCGCAGTGCCAGATCAGGTTCTGGAGAAAGAAGCTGGACAAGTGATGGATGTGGCAGTGAGGGATCATTTAGGTGATAGTGATTACAACATGGTACTATACAAATTCATTTTGGACAAGGATAAAGATGGCCTGCTTTGGATTGGGGAAAGGCAGATTTTATTAGAATCAAGCAAGATCTGGTAACAGTGGACTGGGTACAGTTCCTTGTGGATAGGTCTACAGCGGAGCATTGGGAAATTCAAAAAGGAGGCGCAGGGGGTACAGGTCCAACCTGCATCCTTTGGAGGGAAATGTAGGAACAATTAGTTCAGAGAACCCGGGATGTCGAGGACAATTCACGACTGGATAAAGAAGAAGTGTAAGGCTTTTCGCAAATCCCAAAGGGAGCTGCAGTCCTCGGGAAATACAGGAAATGCAGATGGGAACTTAAGAAAGCAACTCGAACAGCAAAAAGAAGGCATGAGAAATGACTTGCAAATAAAATTCAGCAGAATCCTGAAGTATTTTATAAATACATGAAAAGGAAGAGGTCAAAAAGCAAAAATAGGGGCTATTAGGGACCAAGGGGACAACTTGTGCGTGAAGTCGCTGGATCTTGGAAGAGATTTGAATGAATGCTTCTCTTCGATATTCACTCTGGTAAAGGTGGAGATAGCTTTGGCATTCAGAAAAGGGGTCTGTGAGGAACATGTACAGTTTGACATAGGAAATATGAAGGTGTTGGAGGTTCTGTTAGGCTTAAAAACAGACAAATCTCCTGGACTGGATGAATTGCATCCCAGACTGCTGTGGAAGGTGAGGCAGGAAATTGCAGGGGATCTGACCCAAATTTTGAATTCTTCACTAGTCATGGAAGAGATACCAGAGGACTGGAAGATAGCTAATGTGGTTTCACTTTTTAAGGAGGAATGGTACAGATTAACCAGGGAATTACAGATTAATGAGTGTCGTGGAGATAATTCTGAAGGCGCGAACTAACACTCAATTTGAAAGGCATGTATTAATCAGGGAGAGTTTGTCTGGCTTTGTCAGAGGGAGGTCATGCCAAACAAAGTTATTCAATTTTTTGAAAATATGTTCAATTTTGTGGATGAGGAAAGTTCAGTTGATGTTGTTTTCGTAAAGCTTGTGACAAGCTCTGACATGGGAGACTGATTGAGAAGATTAAAGCACATTGGAGTGAGGGAAACTTGGTGAGATGGATTAGTAAAAGGAGACAAAGTGTTAGGCTGTTTGAGTGATCGGAGGCCAGTGTCCAGCGGTGTACTGCAAGAATCAGTACTGGGACCCCTTTTGTTTGTTATGTACATAAATGATACAGCTGGAAATGTGGAGGGAATGTTCAGCCAATTTACAGATGACACCAAAATTGGTAGAGTGGTTAATACCAAAGCAGATGGTTGTAGATTACAGGAGGATATAGATGGGTTGGTCAGATGACTAAACTCTGGTATTTAACTCTAATAAGGGTGAGGTGATGCACTTTGGAAGAATTAACAAGGTGAGGGAGTATTTAATAAATGGCAGGACACGGTGTTGTTTAAAAAATAAAGGGATCTTGGGGTAATTATTCACAGATCTCTGAAAGAGGCAGAGCAGATGAATAGGAGATAGTTAAGAAGGCATAGGGAATTTGCTTTCATCAATTGTAGCATAGATTACAAGAGCAAGGAGGCAATGGTGAAGTTTTACAGAGTGTTGGTCAGCCCACAACTGAAATACTGTGTACAGTTCTGGTCACCTCACTACAGGGAGGATGTGATAGCACTCAAAGGGGTACAGAGGAGATTCACCAGCATGTTGTCCAGAATGGAGCAAGGTTTGATTGGTTTGGATTGTTTTCTTTATCACAAAGAAGACTGAGAGGGGACATGATTGAGGTGCATCAGGGGTATGAACTGGGTGAATCGAGAGCAGCTGTTCCCCTTGGTTGAGGGGTCAATCGGGACTGGGTATGGATTTAGGGTAAAGAGCAGGAGATCCAGAGGGGATTTGTGAACAAAAACTTTTCATTCAGCGGGGAATGATGGGAATTTATAATGCACTGCCTGGGAAGGTAGTGGAGACTGGAGATTGTTAAACAATATTTGGATTAGTACATCAAATAAAGTAACATTCAAGGTTATTGGAGGAGTGCAGAAAATTGAGATTCATGACCTTTTAGTGGCAGACCTGATGGGCCTAAAGGCCTTTTACATGCTGTATGAATCTGAATCTATAAGGAGTGTGATGGAATACTCCTCACTAGCTGGGATGAGTGCAGCTCCAACAACACACGAGAAGCTTGACGCCATCCATGACAAAGCAAACAACTTTATTGGCACCACATCCACAAGCATGAACTCCCTCCACCACTCAGTAACTTCAGTACGTACTATCTACAGGATGCACTGCAGAAGTTCACCAAACAATTTTAGACAGAATCTTCCAAACCCACAGCCACTTCTATCTGGAAGGATGAGGGGATCAGATACGTAGGAACACCCACAACCTGCAAGTTCCCGTCTAAGCGAATGAATGTCCTGACTTGGAATTTTTTAACTGTTCTTTTGGTGGATCAAAATAGTGGAATTGCCTCCATAAAGGCATTATGCAACTACCAACAGCAATGCCTCAAGAAGTCCCCTCCCCACCATCTCCCAAAGGAAACCAGGGTGAGGCAATAAATGCTGGTCAGCCAGTGATGTCCAAATCCCATGAGCGATTCAAAAATGATGTCCTTTTCAAACCAACACGTTCTGCATTTACTGACACTCCTTCATCAATCCTGCTTTTTATAACTGATTAACATAGAACATTAAGTGCTGTACAGGCCTTTTGGCCTTCGATGCTGCGCCGATCTGTGAAATTAATCTGATGTCCATGTAAGCTACATCATTCCATTATTATCCATATGTTTTCTAATGCCCATTTAAATACCCTTAATGTCGGCAACCCTACTACTGTTGCAGGCAGGCCACTCGACACCCCTACTACTCTCTGAGGAAAGAAAATCTGATATCTGTACTAAATCTATCACATTGATTGTATTATGATTTATTATGATTATATTATGATTTTTCTAAACACCCTGCTGCTACTTCCTGAATAATGGATGCAAGCATTTTGTGATGTGCAACTAATGTAGTTCCCTGCTTTCTGATCTATCTTGAGAAAGAGTGTTAGATTAGATTACTTTAGATTACTTACAGTGAGGAAACAGGCCCTTCGGCCCAACAAGTCCACACCGACCCGCCAAAGCGCAACCCACCCATACCCCTACATTTACCCCTTTAACCTAACACTACGGGCAATTTAGCATTGCCAATTCACCTGACCCGCACATCTTTGTGACTGTGGGAGGAAACCGGACCACCCGGAGGAAACCCACGCAGACACGGGGAGAATGTGCAAACTCCACACAGTCAGTCGCCTGAGTCGGGAATTGAATCCGGGTCTCTGGCGCTGTGAGGCAGCAGTGCTAACCACTGTGCCACCGTGCCGCTTTGCAGTTTTCCAATTCATTCAGACTTTTCAAACATCTGGTTAATTCAGTATTATTGGAAAAAATCCATCAGCTATCTCTAAGGCCAATTTATTTAGTACCCTGTTCTGCGGGGTGTCAGGTCTCGGGACTTGTCAATATTTAACTTGATTAATTTTTTCAACGTTTGTTTACTCAATTGGTTATGATTGTTTTGAAGTGTGTTCCCTACTTTCACACTTTTTTTCTATTATTCTTGAAATACCATTTGTACACTCTATAGTGAAGACATTATTAATTCCACAGTCTCACAATCTGAGGACTGATGTTCTCTTTAGCTGCTATTTTCATTTGCGTGAACCTGTGGATATTTTTTAACATCGGTTTTTATACTTCATCCTATTTAGCCCTGATTATCCAATTTCTCCCAGTTCAATATTACTGTATTCATCTTCCACCATTCAATTAGATCATGGCTTAAGTCTGATCAGGTCCATATATGAATTCTTACCCCACATGACTCAACAATTTTATTTTGTTAAGGTCTGGCTCTGTTTTAATTTGTTTAAACTTGTGGTAATGCACTGCATAGACATGAGAAACTCTTCATGTTCTACCTTTTTAGCTTGAGACACTTGATTGATTCATACTAAAACAAGAGACTAGATAGGCTTGGATTGTTTTCCATAGAGCAGAGGAGGCAGAGCAGGGACATGATTGAGGTGTACACTATTATGAAGGATATGGGCAGAGTGAAGAGTGAGCAGCTGTTCCCCTTGGTTAACGGGTCAATAACAAGAGAGCATAGTTTTAGGAAAAGGGGCAGAAGATTCAGAGGAGATTTGGGGATCAATCAGTGAGTAATGGGAATCTGGAATGCACTGTTTCAGAACTTTGATTAAATATTTGGTTGAGTACTTCTAATATCACAACAGTCAAAGATATGGGACAAGTGCAGGATATTGGGATGACCTCACTTTCAGTGGTAGTTATGTTGATACAGACTCAGTTGGCCGAAGGATTTTTTTTCTATGCTGTGTGAACCTATGAATCTATAAACCTTCTAAATGCCAGAGAATACATCCCTCTTTATAAGATTTCTATTAAAAATTTAATTCTTGGATTCCTACTATCTTTCTCCAAAGTTATTTGTTCAAGACAAGCACACAAAATATCATTACAAATTCTCCAGTTGTGAATGGCAGTGCACAATTAAACTACTTGCGGGAGGAGGGAGCTCCACAAACATCATCATCTCCAATGATAGGGAGCCCAGAACATCAGTGCAAAAGTCAAGACTGAAGAATTTCCATTATCAACCAAAAGTTTTCAGTGGACAGCCTTCAGTCAAAATGAGATACTCATATGATATCAAGAGTTCTGGACCAGGCCAGACCCCTCAAAACATTTTAAGAATGCATCCCCCATTCACCCCACCACCACTCTCCCAACCCTCGCTGAACCTTTTTATTTGAAAGGTAGATGCCAAGTGGATATTCCAGGAATGATGCAGCTGGTCAAACCAATCGGCTGTAGGCAAAAGAGAATTTATTTCCACGCAATGGTTGAAGCAGGAACAAAAGTAAACAGAATTTTGAATAAGTTAACTATTTCAAAACTCAACCAACACGATATCACAACTTACGAAGGAACTGTTCAATCCCTGCAATATGCCATAAACACACCCCTTGGCAAATGGTAAATTCAAACTCAGGTTCTTACAGGCTGGCGAAATTTTCAGATAGAAGAGTCAAGTAAGAAATATCTGTTGAAGCATGGAATTCTGTTTCACTGTTGTTAGTTCTCGAGGCTGTCAGCCATTTCCGAATGCCTGTTAAAACTAAAGTCACAAAAATCTGAATTGAGAGTACTGCCCTTGTTCTGATTGTTGACTAAGGTAGTTTCTGTTAGCCATTTTGACATCACTGCCTTGACAAACCTCTTGAAAAAAAAACCAAAAGCAAAATAACCTTGTTAAAGTGGCAGCATCATCACAAGTAATTGCACTGGATGCTGCCTCTTTAACAAGGTTATTTTGTTTTTGTTTTTTTTCAAGAGGGTTTGTCAATGGATAATGGCTATGTATAATGATACTGAAAATGGGCTTTAAGAACTAGTCATGCTTCCAGAGAACTTTTCTCAATACTGGGACAACACTGGCATCTATCAACCAATGTAAAAAATTGCCAAGTTTACTCCCTGTCCACAAAAAGCAGAACAATTCCATTTAATTAATATTGCTCTATCAGTCCATGTTTGAAAATCAGCAAAGCAATGGAAGGTGGCATCCACAGTGCTGTGAAGGGACAATTACTCTGTAAGAACCTCTTCACTGACTTTCTGGGTTTTCTTCCACAACGGCCACTCAGCTTCTGCCCACCTGACAGCCTTGATCCAAGAACTCCTGACATAAAGTGAGAGTGAATGTCCTTGACAAAATGGTAGCATTCCACAACTGCACTATCGAGGATTCCTCATAACAATAGTAATCATGGGGAGCATTCTACACTGTTTCAAGTTATAGCCAGCACAAATCACGGAGAGTATGGGTGTTAGAAGTCAGTCATCTCAGCTCCGGCTCATCTCTGTAGTAATTCCTCGGAGTAATGACCTACAACCAGCCAGCTTCATTTGTTTCATCAACAGCTTCCCCCCTACCATAAAGTTTGAAACAAGGATGTCTGTTAGTAATTCTTTTGTGTTCAACATCATTTCGCAATTTCCCAGATGTTGAAGCTGTCCATTTCCATATAACACATGGATAAACGCCAGACTTGGATTGATAACTGGCAAGTAACATCCATGTCACATAAGGTTGGAAGAGCAACTGCTCATTTCCCTGTACAACCTTCGGGATTCAAGACTGAGTTCAAACCTTCAAAACGTGAACCCCATTCTCTACTTTGTTACCTCCCACACACCCCTACCTTGATATCTTGTATCATTGGTTTTACCCTCATAGAATCCCTACAGCGTGGAAGCAGGCCATTTGGCCTGACAAGTCCACACCAACCCTCTGAGAAGTAACACACCAGCCCCATTCCCCTAACTATACACCCCTGAACACTATGGGCAATTTAGCATGGCCAATGCACCTAACCTGCACATCTTTGGATTGTTGGAGGAAACCGGAGCACCTGGAGGAAACCCATGCAGACACGGGGAGAATGTGCATACTACACAAGGACAGCTGCTTGAGGCTAAAATGGAACCTAGGATCCTGGTGCTATGAGGCAGCATTGCTAACCCCCATTGATACCTACCCAGGATTAATCTTTCATCTCTACAACCATTACATCTCCCTTTGCCCGTTGTTCTGTGACAACTACGATCTCCACTTTCCCTAATTCTGCAAACTTCCTGGGGCCTTCTTTTCTGTCCCACTTGCTTGTCTCCACCTTTGCCCAGGGTAAAGTCTATAATTCTTCCATTTCTCTGTTTTACACTGAAAAGAAGTTAAAATACTCAATCTGTTTCACTACAAACCTTGTGAGTTACTTCAGCATTTTCAGTTTCTGACTCAGGTTTTCCAGCACCTGCAATATTTTGCTGCTGAGTTAAATCACTCTCCATGAACCTTCTTGTGAAAGGGATTGTGAAAAGGAATCTTCTGGAAAGGGGGAGAGGGATAGTCAGCCAAAGATCAGAGACCATCCTACAGACTGATCATCATTTAGAATGGGACTGAGGCAGGAGGCAGGAGGCAGGATGCTGTAGATGCAGTATTAAGTAGAAAAAACATGAATGGACTACCTGGAAATCAAATTTACAACCAAAGTATAAAAGATAAAATTGTTGCACTTTATTAGACCATTCAGAAATTAAAATATGACAATTCTCATTAATATTGAAATAAAATGTAGTCACTTCAAATAATTTCATTGTTGGGAAAAGAGATGGTTTAATTGAATTTCTTACACAAATTTCAAAAGTGTTTGGGAAGAGATTGTCAAAGAACCCTTTGGGAATGTTGCAGTGGCGAAAGAAGCAGACATCTGTTTGTGCAGCTATGGATCAAGACAATTACTTTGTCCTGAATGGTGTGAAGAATTTTGAGTGCAGTTGAAGCTTCACTCATACATGCAAATATGAAATGAAACACTGACATGAATATGATCATTTGGCAATACAAGACTTAAACAGTACTGTAATGGGAAATTAAACATTGACACAATAATACTCATTTGCCAATATAGGATTTAAACATGGCTGAAAAAGATTCATTTGGTGGTGGCTCTTCAGTTTGCACTTATCATAGAATCCCCACAGTGTGGAAACAGCCCATTCAGCCCAACAAGTCCACACTGAACCTCTGAACAGTAAATAAGATAAGTGGTATCTTGAACAGTGAGGAAGGTTATCAGAAATTACAGCAGAACCTTGATCAGCTGGGGAAGTGGACGTGAAATGGCAAATGGAGTTTAATATAGATAAGTGTGAGGTCTTACATTTTAGAAAGTCAAATCAAGGTAGGACTTTCATGCTGAATGGTAGGGCCCGAAGGAGTGTGGTGGAACAGAAAGCCCTTGGAGTTCAGGTGCACGGTTTTCTGAAAATAGAGTCACAGGTAGAAGGGCAATGAAGAAGGCTTTGGCACATTGGCCTTCATCAGTCAGGGCATTGAGTACAGAAGTTGGGAAATTATGTTACATTTGTGCCGGACGTTGGTGAGGCCACACTTGGAGTATTGTGTTCAGTTTTGGTCACCTTGCTACAGGAAGAATGTTATTAAACTGGAAAGGGTGCAGAAGAAAGTTACAACAATGTTGCTAGAACTCAACCATTTGAGTTGTTGGGAGAGGTTGGGCAAGCTAGGACTTTTTTCTTCAGAGCAGGAGGCTAAGGGGTGAACTTATCGAAAGGTATAAGATAATGAAAGGCATGGAGAGGGTGAATGCATTCAATCTTTTTCCCAGGATTAGGGAATCGAAGATGAGAGGGCATCAGTTTAAGGTTAGAGGGGAAACCTGAGTGAACCTGAGGGGTAACTTTCTTACACGGAGGGTGGTACATATATGGAATGAGCTGCCAGTGGAAGTGGTTGAGGCGGGTACCTGCTGTTATGAACAGCTAACACCATTAAAAGGCATTTAGACAAATGTATGCACAGGAAAGGTTTAGGAAGATATGGAGAAATGCAGGGAAATAGGGTTAGCGAGGATGGACATTTGGGTCGGCATGAACCAGTTTGGGCCAAAGGACCTGTCTCCATGCTATAGGACTCATTGACTCTAAGTTCTCATATGCTTTCTTAAATATCCTATGCACTTGCTCTGGCTGCCTCATGGATCTGTGAATAAATACTCAAATATCTCTCTGTTCCGCTAAGCTACCCAGTGTCCTGCCATTCATTAAATACTCCATCATATTGCTTCTCCTTCCAAAGTACATCAATTTGCCCTATCAGGGTTAATTACCATATTTCAATGCTCTGTCCATTTGACCAACCTATCTATATTTTCCTGCAACCTACAACCATTTTCTTCACTATTAACCACCCTTACCAATCTTTGTGTCAACTGCAAATTTGCCTAATCTTCTCCCCACATTTTTATCTCCATTATCTATGTATATAACAAACAAAAAGGGTTCCAGTTCTGATCCTTGCGGTCCACCACTAACATTGGCCTCCAGTCACTATAACAGCCTTCTACCACAACCCTTTTTGTCCTTTTACTAAGCCAGTTGCTGATCCATCTCGCCAAGTTTCCTTCTCCTTGTCAGTAGCAAATTTTAATCATACCGTGTTCTGGTCACTATCACTAAAATGTTCCCGCACTGCCACGTTGAACATCTGTCCAGTTTTGTTCCCCAGAATCAGATGTTTTGATGAAAAGACCCTTGAGGGGAACCAAACCTATTTTTTTGGTTGAACTTCTCTGAACTTGAAATTGTTGCCCGCCCTCCCATTTATCTCTCAGCCTCCTTCGCCTCCCACATTCCTAATGAAGGGCTTATGCCTGAAACGTTGACTCACCTACTCCTCCGATGTTGCCTGACCTGCTGTGCTTTTTCAGTGCCACACTTTTAACCTTTGACTTTCCAACATCTGCAGTCCTCACTTTCTCTCAGTCATAGAAGAACTGTGCAGCAGGTACTGCGCAATATTCAAATAGCACAGATGTCAGCAGCTGTTAAAATGGTACACAAAAGGAAACAGAGGAAAGCTTACTTTGATGGCAAAATGAATTCTTTGGAGTATAAGGTGGGACAAGAGATTATGCTTCCATTTGATAGACCAGGTTTATGTTCGTCACCCAGATATTATAAACCTCATTCTATTTTTGACAAAGTAAGTCCTTTGATGTAAAAAGATTAGGGGAAAACTGGATGGGTTCATGGAAACCTAATGAAGGCATATAGCAGTCATTGTAATAATCAGTATCATGGCATCTTAAAGAGGTATGGTCCCTACACTATAACTACTTGCTCCCACCTTGACTTTTCTTTGTCTGGTTCTTTAGTACTGACTTTACAGAGAGGTAGAGAAACAGTGAGTTGGAAGTTTCCATCGATGATCAGTCAGATGATTTATCTGAACTTTGTTAAATCAGTTTCAAGGTTTTGGGAAAGCATTTTGGTTCAGAGATTATCAAAATCTTTCACTTAGGGTGGCAGGTATCCATGTGGGAACAGGTGATGAGTTGATAGGTGTTCAGGCTCTAGAAGAGTGATATAGTAAGAAGCAATTACTGGATAAATTGTTGACAAGAATTCCATGTGAAAAGTCAATTCCTATCAAGTAAAGAGCTCCAGATTGAATGTTTCTGATAGCTGTCCATATATACAACCGGTATTCATTATGCCAACACTTGGTTTGATCTTCTAAGGTTTAGCCTTCTGGGATTTAGTTTAAAGTTTAATCTTTCAGGAAATTTTATCGGATCATTAGGAATGTTCTTTTCCTCATCCCATTCATCATCACTCTCGTTAGAACATAGAACATAGAAGAATACAGCGCAGTACAGGCCCTTTGGCCCTCGATGTTGCGCCGATCCAAGCCCACCTAACCTATACTAACCCACTATCCTCCATATACCTATCCAATGCCCGCTTAAATGCCCATAAAGAGGGAGAGTCCACCACTGCTACTGGCAGGGCATTCCATGAACTTACGACTCGCTGAGTGAAGAACCTACCCCTAACTTCAGTCCTATATCTACCCCCCCTTAATTTAAAGCTATGCCCCCTTGTAATACCCGACTCCATACGCGGGAAAAGGTTCACACTGTCAACCCTATCTAACCCCCTAATCATCTTGTACACCTCAATCAAGTCACCCCTAAACCTTCTTTTCTCTAATGAAAACAGCCCCAAGTGTCTCAGTCTTTCCTCATACGATCTTCCTTCCATACCAGGCAACATCCTGGTAAACCTCCTCTGCACCCGTTCCAGTACCTCCACATCCTTCCTATAGTATGGCGACCAAAACTGCACACAATATTCCAGATGCGGCCGCACCAGAGTCTTATACAACTGCATCATGACCTCAGGACTCCGGAACTCAATTCCTCTACCAATAAAAGCCAGTACGCCATATGCCTTCCTCACCGCACTATTTACCTGGGTGGCAACTTTCAGAGATCTGTGTATATGGACATCAAGATCCCTCTGCTCATCCACACTACCAAGTATCCGTCCATTAGCCCAGTACCCCATCTTTTTGTTATTCTTCCCAAAGTGAATCACCTCACACTTAGCTACATTGAATTCCATTTGCCACCTTTCTGCCCAGTTCTGCAGCTTATCTATATCCTGCTGTAACCTGCCACATCCTTCCTCACTGTCAACAACTCCTCCGACTTTCGTATCATCCGCAAACTTGCTCAGCCAACCTTCTAACCCCTCTTCCAGGTCATTTATAAAAATGACAAACAGCAATGGTCCCAAAACAGATCCTTGCGGAACACCGCTAGTGACGGCACTCCATGAAGAAACTTTGCCATCAACTACTACCCTCTGTCTTCTTCCATCCAGCCAATTCCTAATCCAAACCTCCAACTCACCCTCAATGCCATATCTCTGTATTTTCTGCAGTAGCCTACCATGGGGAACCTTATCAAACGCCTTACTAAAATCCATATATACCACATCTACCGCTTTCCCCTCATCAACCTCCTTAGTCACCTTCTCAAAGAATTCAATAAGGTTTGTGAGGCACGACCTGCCCTTCACAAAACCATGCTGACTATCCTTGATCACATTATTCCTATCCAGATGTGCATAAATCCTATCCCTTACAATTCTCTCTAAGACTTTGCCCACAACAGAAGTGAGACTCACCGGCCTATAGTTACTAGGGTTATCCCTACTCCCCTTTTTGAACAAGGGAACCACATTTGCTATCCTCCAGTCTTCTGGCACTACTCCTGTAGACAAAGAGGACATAAAAATCAAGGCCAATGGCTCTGCAATCTCCTCCCTTGCTTCCCAGAGAATCCTAGGATAAATGCCATCAGGCCCAGAGGACTTATCTATTTTCACCTTTTCCAGGATTTCCAACACCTCTTCTCTACATACCTCAAAGCCATCCATTCTACTTATTTGTGACTCAGTATTCACATCGACGACAATGCCCTGTTCCTGAGTAAATACTGAAGAAAAGTATTCATTCAGTGTCTCCCCAATCTCTTCCGCCTCCACACGCAACTTCCCACTACTATCCTTGACTGGACCTATTCCTACCCTAGTCATTCTTTTATTCCTAACATACCTATAGAAAGCCTGAGGGTTTTCCCTAATCCTACCGACTAAGGACCTTTCATGTCCCCTCCTTGCTGCTCTTAGCTCTCTCTTCAGGTCCTTCCTGGCTACCCTATAACTCTCAATCGCCCCAATTGAACCTTCACGTCTCATCTTGAGATAGGCCGCCCTCTTCCATTTAACAAGGGATTCCAATTCCTTATTAAACCACGGCTCCCTCGCACGACCCTTTCCTCCCTGCCTGACAGGTACATAATTATCAAGGACACTCAATAGTTGCTCCTTGAACAAGCTCCACATATCATTTACACTCTTGCCTTGGAGTCTACTTTTCCAAGCCACACATCCTAAGTCATGCCTCACCGCATCATAATTTCCCTGACCCCAGCTACAACTCTTGCCCTGTAGTACACACTTATCCCTCTCCATCACGAGAGTAAAAATCACCGAATTATGGTCACTATCCCCAAAGTGCTCACCTACCTCTAATTCTAACACCTGGCCTGGTTCATTACCCAGAACCAAATCCAGTATGGCCTCACCTCTTGTTGGCCTGTCTACATATTGTGTCAGGAAACTCTCCTGCACACATTGAACAAACACTGACCCATCTAACGAACTTGAGCTATAGCTTTCCCAATCAATATCAGGAAAGTTAAAGTCCCCCATAACAACCACCCTATTACTGTCACTCATCCCCTGAATCACCTTCCCTATCCTTTCTTCAATGATTCTAGGACTATTAGGAGGCCTGTAAAAGACTCCTAACAGGGTGACCTCACCTTTCCTATTCCTAACCTCAGCCCAAACTACCTCAGATGGCAAGTCCTCATCCATCGTCCTTTCCACCACTGTAATACTATCTTTGACAAGCAATGCCACACCTCCCCCTCTTTTACCCCCACCTCTGACCCTACTAAAACATTTAAATCCTGGAACCTGCAACAGCCAATCCTGTCCCTGTTCTAGCCATGTCTCCGTAATAGCCACAACATCGAAGTCCCAGGTACCAACCCACGCTGCAAGTTCACCTACCTTATTTCGTATACTTCTTGCATTGAAGTATACACACTTCAAGCCACTTTCCTGTTTACAGGCACCCTCCTTTGAAATTGATGCCATGTTCCTAACCTCCCTACACTCTAGGCCCTGCACCCTGAAGCTACAATCTGGGTTCCCATGCCCCTGCAGAGTTAGTTTAAACCCCCCCCAAGAGCACTAGCAAACCTCCCCCCAAGGATACTGGTGCCCCTCAGGTTCAGGTGTAGACCATCCTGTTTATAGAGGTCCCACCGTCCCCAGAAAGAACCCCAGTTATCCAAAAACCGGAATCCCTCCCTCCTGCACCATCCCTGTAGCCACGCATTTAAGTGTTCTCTTTCCCTATTCCTCGAATCTCTATCACGTGGCACGGGTAACAAACCAGAGACAACAACTCTGTTCGTTCTAACTCTGAGCTTCCAACCTAGCTCCCTGAAAGCCTGTCTAACATCCTCGGCACTCCTCCTACCTATGTCGTTGGTGCCAATATGGACCACGACTTCGGGCTGCTCCCCCTCCCCCTCCAGGACCCGGAAAACACGATCAGAGACATCATGTACCCTTGCACCTGGGAGACAACATACCAAACGTGAGTCTCTCTCGTTCCCACAAAACCGCCTATCTGTGCCCCGAACTATCGAGTCCCCAATTACTACTGCTCTGCTCTTCTTCACCCTTCCCTTCTGAGTAACGGGGACAGGCTCCGTGCCAGAGACCTGAGCCCCGTTACTTACCCCTGGTAAGTCATCCCCCCCACAAGTATCCAAAACGGTATACTTGTTCTTGAGGGGAACGGCCGCAGGGGGTCCCTGCACTGGCTGCTTCCTCCCAGTCCCCCTCACTGTCACCCATCTATCTGCCATCTTTGGAGTTACTACTTCCCTATAACTCTGATCTATGACCCCCTCTGCCTCCCGAATGATCCGAAGTTCATCCAACTCCAGCTCCAGTTCGCTTTTAAAGGGGGAAAAAACCTACCCAGGTAAGCTTACACTAACTGCTTCCGGGTCTCGGCTGCCCCTCTGGTCTTCGTCACTTCCCCCTGGTGCTCCCGCTCTTTCTGTGAAGAGAGAGTGAAAGAGAAAAAAAAACACCTCTGCCCGCTACCGGTAAGTACTTTTAAAACCAAACGGTCTTACCTTCGCTGCTGCTCGCACTGGAAATGACCGACGGCTTCGAAGGGTGAGTATAAATACTCACCGCTTTCCTTCCCGGCTGCCCCTCTGGTCGTCGTCACGTCGTCGTCGTTCATCAGAAAGATTGGAAAACTTCGCATTAATATCACTGCATACTGCTAAATAACTTAAGAAAAAGATTCTTGGTCAACAATTTCTGGAAAATCAACAGCTTAAATAAGTAACTGATTGTAAGCTGTTCATAATAGCAGGTACTTCCTTGGCTCTATTCTAGGGCGATTAAGGATAGAGTGTGTCATGGAAATTGGTCTTCTTGGATTGGTGATCAGCTGTCAATCATTGGGAATGCAGTTTCAAGATAACCAAACGGAAGGTCACATGGGAGATCTATGGTTTACTCCATGAAGTGTGGGACATTGTGAAGATGGATATTTATGGGTTGCACTTGATGTGCCAATAATCATAGAGTGTGAATATCAATTTGTGGGAGATCCTTTTGTTAGATGGTACAATAGATCCTGTTGTGATGTGGTTGCAAGTTCAATTTAATACAAATGCGAGCTGTTTCATTTTTTGTAAAGGGTGAAGCACAAGGCTGGTAAGTGTAGGGATTACTGGGTGACTGGAGAAATGGAGATTTTGGTCATACTGCAGCTGCACGGGACATTAGTGAGGCTACTTTTGCAGTACTGTGTACAATTCTGGTCTCCTTGCTACATGAAAGATTTTGTAAATCTTGAAAGGGTTCAGAAATAATTTACAAGGATGTTGCTAAAGTTGGAGAGTTTGCTTTGCAAAGAGAGGCTGAACAGGCAAGGGTTATATTCCCTGGAGCATCAGAGGCTGAGGGGTGACTTTATTGAGGTTTATAAAATCATGAGGGGCATGAGTAGTGTGAATAGCCAAGGTTTATTTCCCAGGATGGGCACATTCAAAACTGGATAGTATAGATTTATGTCAGAAGAAAATGATTTAAAATGGATCCATGGGGCAAGTTTTTCATACACAGCGTGGTGTGTGCATGGAACAAACTGCCAGAGGAAATGATGGTGGCTGGTACAGTAACAACATTTAAAAGGCATCTGGGTGGGGATATGAATAGGAATGGTATAGAGGGATATGGGCCAAATGACTTGAAAATGGGACGAGATTAATTTAGGATATCTAGTCAGCATGGACGTGAAAGGCCTGCTTCAGTGCTGCACAACTCTATGACTCTATTTTGGGCTTTTATGTCAGGCATATATACCTCATGATTGGAAAGGTGGTTTTAAACATGCAATTTGATGTATACATTACAATGGTGAAGGTATCTTTATGTCCTTGCTTACCACTATCTGCCTGTACTGCTCACAAACAAAACAATTTACTGTACTTAGATACACTTAATAATCAAATCAAATCAAATTGATAGGGATAATTTTATCAGATCGCTTCAAGACGTCTGATTATTGTGTTTTATACAAATGTAAAGTTTCATCCTTGGGTTCATTTTATGTCACATATTATTGTGATATTAATATTATGTGCTTCAGTTTTTAATATGATTTTTACCATTAGTTTAAATGGAAATGAGAGATAAAAGCAATCAAACGTAGATTTGATGTTATGCAGGCAAGAATTTACTTCATTATAAAAATTTAATGAGTAATGTATTAATAGTTAGTTTGACTGGATTCAAATATTTACCTGTGACAGAGAACTCGTTTATAGTTTTAATCTTGTCATTCCAAGGAAAATGGATCACAAACGAGGGATTGTAGTCAGGTGGCCAGCAAGAGAAATGACTATGAGAAAGGTTAGGAGCTATAATCAAGCATGCTCAGAAGTTTATTCAAGCTAATTTAAACTCTGCCCTGAGTTAAAACTGCAGCTATGACACGTTGTGACCTGTTTTGTAAGTGATAATCAGCAAGTTCCTGTGTTGACCAAATAAGGCAAATGGCATAGCCGTCAATAACGCAGACTGACACCATATTACTTTATATGGCACGTGGTATGTAGCTGTTTAATATTTGGTAGCTGCTTACCTGTAGCAATCCATTGGCGGGGACTGAACAGTGTAATCGCGATTTGAGTAATTTATTGGCTAAGAGCCAGAGGAGATTTTGCAGGAAAAGCGCACTTCAAGATAATATGAGCAGATGAAGAATTTTGCAGGAGGAACTCTCAAGAACAACATATGCAAAGCAAGTACCCTTAAGTTATCTTCAGAGAAGAAAAGGAACTGTGAAGTAAGATCTACACTGAGAGCAAACGTTGACCACTTCACATAAATCGCTGCACTCTGTCAAGAGCAAGACGACCTTTCCTTAGCTAAGGAGAACAATATTGCAGACGATATCCCAGGTGTGGCCGCACAAATGTCTTATATAATTGCAGTAACACATCCTTATTACTGTACTTAAACCCCCTCACTCTGAAGGCCAACATACAGTTTTCCTACTTTACTGACTGCTGCATTTGTGGATTGAATTTCAGCAACTAATGCATGAGGACACCCAGGTTTCATTGAACATGCTTGTCTCTCAACTTGCAGATATTTAAATAATAATCAGCTGACATTATTTTTGAATGACCTCACATTTTTCACATTATACTGTATCTGTCATGCACCAGCCCATTCACTCTGCCTGTCAAAAGCACACTGCAACATCTCTGCAACTTTCTCACAGCCCACCCTTCCATCCAGTTTTGTATCATCTGAACATTCTGAGATATTACATTTCGATTTCTCATCTAAATCATCTGCAATATACTGTGAATAGCTGGGGTTCTAGCACTGATCCCTGCAATATCAGGGATTACATGTCTTTCATTTATTCCTACTCTTTCTTTCCTGTCTGCTAATCAATGTTCTATACAACTCAATACGCTACCCACAAATTCCATTTTAATCTTTCACTTGGGTTTTTACCTAAGGCCTTTTGAAAGTCCAAATAAATCAGATCACTTGAATGTCCAGAAGAATGACTTGCCATTTGCAAATCCATGTTGACTGTTGCAGATTCTACTTTATTTTCTAAGCGCTCTGCTATAATATCCTTCATAATGGACTCAAACATTTTCACACTGCTGACATCAGATTCAATGGTCTAATATCCCCTGTTTTCTCCATAGCTCCCTTTTTAAACAGTAGGATTACATTAGCTACCCTCCAATCTGTAGGAGCTGTTCCAGAGTTGAAAGAATCATAGAACATGACCACCAATGCATCTATTATTTGTAAAGTCACTTTCTTAAGTACTTCAACATGTGAATTATCAGACCTGGGTCTTTTTTCAGTCTTCAATCCCATCAATTTCTCTAACACAAGTTCTCTACAAATCCATATTTAGACCATGGAACACTACAGCACACAATTTGCTTCCTCCCTCTCACTGAACTCTGTCTTGCCCATCATCTCTGGGGTGATATTCATGTCCTCCTTTGTGAATACATAGCAAAGCATTTAATACAGTGGAACAAAGAAATGACAAACTGTGGACTAACTGTAAGGGACCTACATTAGTTTTCATGAGGCTTTTTCTCTTTGCATACTCATAGAAAGTTTTACAATCATTTCATTTGTTCCCCACTCATGTTCAGTTTTTCACTTCTTAAGCAAGTCCATGAATGTCCTTTGCTGACTTCTAAACTGTTCCCAGTACTCCAGTCTACTGCTTTCTCTAGCTCATTTGTATGTCTCTATTTGCATCTAAGACCATTTAACTTTCCTCATAAGCCATGGTTTGACCACTATTCTGTTTGCACTCTTCCGCCAGACAGGAATAAAATAAGCATATTTTTTTGTAGTTGACACATTTGCGCTTTGAGCGTTTGCCACTGCCTATCGATTGTCATTCCTTTCAGTACCCTTACTCAATCCATCATAGCTAACTCATGTCTCATTCCTTCGCAATTTCCCTTAATAAGATTCAGGGCCCTGTTCTCAGAATCAGCAACCTCACTTTCCATCTTGATGGAAGATACACCAGTGTGTGCACCTGAACTAGATGGACAGCGGTGGCACAAGAAGACAACTCATCACAATCTTCTCAAGGATACTTCGGAATGGACAGCAAATCCTAGCTTTGCCAAGGATGCCCAAATCCCAAGAAGGAATGACATGGATATACTGAGGCTACATGTGAAATACGCTCTGCATCCTAATGGAACATACTACAGTCATTCATATATGTGCTCTGCAGAAAGTTGTTTCCTGGCGCCTTGCTTTTCTGTGATCCCAGTTCACATTGGATATTTCTACAAGCTATTCCAAGACCATTTCTTTGCAGGTCTAACATCTGTTTGTTCTAAGATTGTAAGTAATATTGACATAATTATGTCCTTGGAGGATTTTGTTGTAATGTATGTTAACTCCTTGAGATGGCGACAGTTTCACACAAAGGTTGGATTATTTGATACAGAAAATGAAATATCATTTCAATGCACTACAAATATTTGCTGATGTTGAGTTCATTTACTGTCCTGTGCTTGTGGCTGTTGGAGTGCTTGGTAGGTAATATCTGTCCATATTTGTGTAATTGGTCAAACATTTCTGTTTTGAGAACGATCCATAATCTGGGCAAGAATGGTGCTCCAAGCAATGCCACTAATGAGTAGTGTTTCTCTTCCTAAACCTGTCCATTCCACCTTACTTCAACATTTTTCAAAATCAAATACAGACCAATTGGGAACCCTTGTCAAGTCTAATTGGATGTTTAAAGAAAACCTTCAAGATATTCTTTATATCTTTTAACATTGATAACTTATGCAGTCCGATTAATGTAACAAAACCTAACTTTCTGCCATCAAATTCTCTCATGTACTTGCTATGCATTTCAGATAATTTACTCGATGTTGAATTGTGTAAACAAATGATGGTAATTGATTAGGCATGGAAACATGCAACTTTGGGAAGCAAGCCAATACCTAACAAAAGATTGGTGGTCTTGAATGGCACAGAACCATAACTGAGGTTATAGTTCAGTGATCATTGGCAATTATTTCATTGTTTCCAGGTGAGTTATGGTGGAAAGTCACTTCCATTATTTGGAAATTCCTGCCTTTGGGTCACACAGGTTGGTGAAGTTAACCATTCAACCATGATTTCATCCAAAGTCTCCAGACTGGATTGATGAACAGCAACTCATGCAGCTATGTACTTTAGTCTTAGGCAAAGTATTTATCATTAGGTTACTCTCTTGTGGGACATGGGTACTGCTGGGTGTCCAGAATTTATTGCCCATACCTAGTTTGCCCTTGAGAAATTAGCTGCCTTTCTCAACCACAGCAGTCCATGCGCCATCGGTAGGATCACAAGTGTGAATTGAAGGACTTTCGCCCATCAATAGTGAAGGAGAAGTGATATATTTTCAGGTCAGAATGCTAACTGGCTTAATGGGGAACTTGCAGGTGCTCTCTTTCCCATATATCTGCTAGATGGAAGTAGTCATGGGTTTGTTAAGTGCAGTTGAAGGATCTTAGACAAATTTCTGCTGTGCATCTTGTAGATGGTACGCATTAAGTTGTTGAAGCTGCATGCATCCGGGCAAATGGAGAGTAATCCATCACACTCCTGAATTGTGCGTTGTAGATTTTGAACAAGCTTTAGGATTCAGGTTGTGAGTTATTCGCTTCAGTATTCTTAGACTATTACTTGCTCTTGCAGCTATTGCATTTATACAGTGAGTACAGTTGTTTTCTCGTCAATGGTAACTCCAAGGATTTTGATAATAGGGAATTCAATGATGCTAATGCAATTGAATGTCAAGAGATGGTGATTACATTACCCTTAATCGGAGATTTGTGGGTGGCACGGTGGCACAGTGGTTAGCACTGCTGCCTCACAGCGCCAGAGACCCGGGTTCAATTCCTGCCTCAGGCGACTGACTGTGTGGAGTTTGCACGTTCTCCCCGTGTCTGCGTGGGTTTCCTCCGGGTGCTCCGGTTTCCTCCCACAGTCCAAAGATGTGCAGGTCAGGTGAATTGGCCATGCTAAATTGCCCGTAGTGTTAGGTAAGGGGTAAATGTAGGGGTATGGGTGGGTTTCGCTTCGGCGGGTCGGTGTAGACTTGTTGGGCCGAAGGGCCTGTTTCCACACTGTAATGTAATCTAAAAAAAAATCTAAAAAAAAAGATAGCCAGTGTGTACTTTCCACTTCCAAGCACAAACTTGAATATAATACAGGTCTTCTTGTATTTTAACATGGACTGCTTCAGTATCTGAGGAGTCATGAATGGTTTTGAACATTGTGAAAACATTGGTGAGATCCCCACTTCTGATCTTCTGATGGACAGAATGTCATGGATGATGCAGATGAAGGTGATTTGGTCTAGGACACATTCCTGAGGGACACCTTCAAAGATGTTCTGGAACTGAGATGACTTACTTGCAACAACAACCGTTTTCCTATGTACCATGTATAATTCTAACCAACAGAGAAATTCCTTCCTGATACCCACGGATACCAGTTTTGCCTGGCTCCTTAATGCCACACTTGGTCAAATGCAGCCTTGACATCAAAGGCTGTCACTCTCACCTCACCTCACATTTGGAATTCCAGTCTTTTATCCACTTTTGCAACAGGGCTGTGATGTGGTCAAGAGATGAGTAGCCCTGGTGGAATCCAAACTGGGCATCAGTGGGCAGGTCATTGCTGAAAATGTACTGCTTTTTTAGCACTGTTGATGACACGTAACACTTTACTAATGATCAAGAGTAGACTGATGGGAGAGAGATTGGCCAAGTTAAGTTTGTCCTGCTTTTTTTATGCACAGAACACACTGAGGCAATAGTCCACATTGTCAGGTAGATGCCAATGTTGTACCTAAATTGGAACAGCATGAATGGGGTTAAATTCTGAAGCACAAGCCTATAGTGCTACTACCAGATGGTTGTCACAGCCCCTAACCTTTTAATTATCTAGTGTTTCCAACTGTTTATTGACATGATGTGGAGTGAATCAAATTGGCTGAGACTGGCATCTATGATGCTGTGGACCACAGCAGCAGGCCTAGACGGATCATTCGCTTGGCATTTCTGGATAAAGATTGTTGTGAATGTTTCTGACTTATCTTTTGCACTGATAAGCTGGGCTCTTCCATCAGAAAAGATGGGAATATTTCTGTTGCCTCCTACTCCACCAGTGAATTTTTAAATTGTCCATCAAAATGCATTACTGATATGATAGATTTGAATCATTGATTGTGGGATCACTTCACTCTGTGACTTGCTGCTTATGCTGTTTGGTTTGCCTGTAGTCTTGTTTAGTCACTTTGCCAGGTTGACAAATTATTTTTAGGTATGCCTGGTGCTGCTCCTGGCATGCCCTCCTGGTCTCTCTCTGGAACGAGGGTTGATCCCCTATCTTAATCGTAATGCTAGATTGGGGAATGTGCTGGGCCGAAGTTTGGAGATTCGGTTAGAACATAGAACATAGAAGAATACAGCGCAGTACAGGCCCTTTGGCCCTCGATGTTGCGCCGATCCAAGCCCACCTAACCTATACTAACCCACTATCCTCCATATACCTATCCAATGCCCGCTTAAATGCCCATAAAGAGGGAGAGTCCACCACTGCTACTGGCAGGGCATTCCATGAACTTACGACTCGCTGAGTGAAGAACCTACCCCTAACTTCAGTCCTATATCTACCCCCCCTTAATTTAAAGCTATGCCCCCTTGTAATACCCGACTCCATACGCGGGAAAAGGTTCACACTGTCAACCCTATCTAACCCCCTAATCATCTTGTACACCTCAATCAAATCACCCCTAAACCTTCTTTTCTCTAATGAAAACAGCCCCAAGTGTCTCAGTCTTTCCACATACGATCTTCCTTCCATACCAGGCAACATCCTGGTAAACCTCCTCTGCACCCGTTCCAGTGCCTCCACATCCTTCCTATAGTATGGCGACCAAAACTGCACACAATATTCCAGATGCGGCCGCACCAGAGTCTTATACAACTGCATCATGACCTCAGGACTCCGGAACTCAATTCCTCTACCAATAAAAGCCAGTACGCCATATGCCTTCCTCACCGCACTATTTACCTGGGTGGCAACTTTCAGAGATCTGTGTACATGGACACCAAGATCCCTCTGCTCATCCACACTACCAAGTATCCGACCATTAGCCCAGTACCCCATCTTTTTGTTATTCTTCCCAAAGTGAATCACCTCACACTTAGCTACATTGAATTCCATTTGCCACCTTTCTGCCCAGCTCTGCAGCTTCTCTATATCCTGCTGTAACCTGCCACATCCTTCCTCACTGTCAACAACTCCTCCGACTTTCGTATCATCCGCAAACTTGCTCAGCCAACCTTCTAACCCCTCTTCCAGGTCATTTATAAAAATGACAAACAGCAATGGTCCCAAAACAGATCCTTGCGGAACACCGCTAGTGACGGCACTCCATGAAGAAACTTTGCCATCAACTACTACCCTCTGTCTTCTTCCATCCAGCCAATTCCTAATCCAAACCTCCAACTCACCCTCAATGCCATATCTCCGTATTTTCTGCAGTAGCCTACCATGGGGACCCTTATCAAACGCCTTACTAAAATCCATATATACCACATCTACCGCTTTCCCCTCATCAACCTCCTCGTCACCTTTTCAAAGAATTCACTAAGGTTTGTGAGGCATGACATGCCCTTCACAAAACCATGCTGACGATCCTTGATCACATTATTCCTATCCAGATGTGCATAAATCCTATCCCTTACAATTCTCTCTAAGACTTTGCCCACAACAGAAGTGAGACTCACCGGCCTATAGTTACTAGGGTTATCCCTACTCCCCTTTTTGAACAAGGGAACCACATTTGCTATCCTCCAGTCTTCTGGCACTACTCCTGTAGACAAAGAGGACATAAAAATCAAGGCCAATGGCTTTGCAATCTCCTCCCTTGCTTCCCAGAGAATCCTAGGATAAATGCCATCAGGCCCAGGGGACTTATCTATTTTCACCTTTTCCAGGATTTCCAACACCTCTTCTCTACATACCTCAAAGCCATCCATTCTACTTATTTGTGACTCAGTATTCACATCGACGACAATGCCCTGTTCCTGAGTAAATACTGAAGAAAAGTATTCATTCAGTGTCTCCCCAATCTCTTCCGCCTCCACACGCAACTTCCCACTACTATCCTTGACTGGACCTATTCCTACCCTAGTCATTCTTTTATTCCTAACATACCTATAGAAAGCCTGAGGGTTTTCCCTAATCCTACCGACTAAGGACCTTTCATGTCCCCTCCTTGCTGCTCTTAGCTCTCTCTTCAGGTCCTTCCTGGCTACCCTATAACTCTCAATCGCCCCAATTGAACCTTCACGTCTCATCTTGAGATAGGCCGCCCTCTTCCATTTAACAAGGGATTCCAATTCCTTATTAAACCACGGCTCCCTCGCACGACCCTTTGCTCCCTGCCTGACAGGTACATAATTATCAAGGACACTCAATAGTTGCTCCTTGAACAAGCTCCACATATCATTTACACTCTTGCCTTGGAGTCTACTTTTCCAAGCCACACATCCTAAGTCATGCCTCACCGCATCATAATTTCCCTGACCCCAGCTACAACTCTTGCCCTGTAGTATACACTTATCCCTCTCCATCACGAGAGTAAAAATCACCGAATTATGGTCACTATCCCCAAAGTGCTCACCTACCTCTAATTCTAACACCTGGCCTGGTTCGTTACCCAGAACCAAATCCAGTATGGCCTCACCTCTTGTTGGCCTGTCTACATATTGTGTCAGGAAACTCTCCTGCACACATTGAACAAACACTGACCCATCTAACGAACTAGAGCTATAGCTTTCCCAATCAATATCAGGAAAATTAAAGTCCCCCATAACAACCACCCTATTACTGTCACTCATCTCCTGAATCACCTTCCCTATCCTTTCTTCAATGATTCTAGGACTATTAGGAGGCCTGTAAAAGACTCCTAACAGGGTGACCTCACCTTTCCTATTCCTAACCTCAGCCCAAACTACCTCAGATGGCAAGTCCTCATCCATCGTCCTTTCCACCACTGTAATACTATCTTTGACAAGCAATGCCACACCTCCCCCTCTTTTACCCCCACCTCTGACCCTACTAAAACATTTAAATCCTGGAACCTGCAACAGCCAATCCTGTCCCTGTTCTAGCCATGTCTCCGTAATAGCCACAACATCGAAGTCCCAGGTACCAACCCACGCTGCAAGTTCACCTACCTTATTTCGTATACTTCTTGCATTGAAGTATACACACTTCAAGCCACTTTCCTGTTTACAGGCACCCTCCTTTGAAATTGATGCCATGTTCCTAACCTCCCTACACTCTAGGCCCTGCACCCTGAAGCTACAATCTGGGTTCCCATGCCCCTGCAGAGTTAGTTTAACCCCCCCCCCAAGAGCACTAGCAAACCTCCCCCCAAGGATACTGGTGCCCCTCAGGTTCAGGTGTAGACCATCCTGTTTATAGAGGTCCCACCGTCCCCAGAAAGAACCCCAGTTATCCAAAAACCGGAATCCCTCCCTCCTGCACCATCCCTGTAGCCACGCATTTAAGTGTTCTCTTTCCCTATTCCTCGAATCTCTATCACGTGGCACGGGTAACAAACCAGAGACAACAACTCTGTTCGTTCTAACTCTGAGCTTCCAACCTAGCTCCCTGAAAGCCTGTCTAACATCCTCGGCACTCCTCCTACCTATGTCGTTGGTGCCAATATGGACCACGACTTCGGGCTGCTCCCCCTCCCCCTCCAGGACCCGGAAAACACGATCAGAGACATCACGTACCCTTGCACCTGGGAGGCAACACACCAAACGTGAGTCTCTCTCGTTCCCACAAAACCGCCTATCTGTGCCCCGAACTATCGAGTCCCCAATTACTACTGCTCTGCTCTTCTTCACCCTTCCCTTCTGAGTAATGGGGACAGGCTCCGTGCCAGAGACCTGAGCCCCCCTCAGGTCTCTGCTGTTGATGACCCACAGTGCCTCATGGATGCCCAGACTTGAGTTGCGAGAACTGTTTCGAAGTCTGTCCCATTTCGCACTGTGATAGTGCCACACAAAATGATGAGGGTATTTTTAATGTGTCGGTGGGACTTCCTTTCCACAAGGACTGAGCAGTGGCCACTATTATAGACATCATCATGGACTGATGCATCTGCAGTCAACAGATTGGTAAGGATGAATTCAATTATGTTTTTGTTTCCCTTTTTTTTGGTTCTTCAGAACCCACAATGAACAGTCTAGTAGCATTGTCATTTTGGATGTGAACAGCTTGATGTGTAGTGCTAAGCCACTGCAGGTGGTGGACATTTAAGTTCCCCAGCCAGAGTACATTTTGCTCACATGTCACCCACAGTCGTGCCTCTCATTTTTATTCATTGTGGAGGAGACTAATTCATCAGCTGAGTGAGACCACTCCATGGCCAATGGCAGGATTTTTTTTTGCCCTTGTTTAATCTGATGCCATGAGGTCCAGAATCAATATTGAGGACTTCCAGGGAAACTCTCTCCTGAATATATAGAACTGTGTTGCAATCTCTGCTTGGTCTGTCCTGCCAGTGGGACAGGGCATACCCAAGGATGGTGATGTCCATGACATTGTCTATAATGGAATATTTGTGGAGTATCAATGCATGTTCTTTGTAATATTGACTTAGTTCAATTTCTCATAATTGGGTTTAAAAAAGACTTTTCAAAATATTGCTTGTGAAAAACATCTGCAGAATCAGATATAATTATAAAATGTTGATGCAGCAACTCAGCAGAAGATGTAGTCAAACTCATATAGTAAACCTGTCCACCTGGTTTTATTTATTTATTGCAGTTAACTTATTGTGATCCTTTCTCAGACGAACTGCGGTCTCTCAAGATGTATCACACAGTACCTGATAGCAATGGTGGCAGCTGATTTCCTTGTTGTCATACCTGATGCGTTGCTGAGGTGGCTCATTATGTACTTCCCAGTGTCTTTCCTGGATATTACTTATGTCTGTAGTTTGGTTACAGGGCTCATTCCTGCAACCACAATGAATTCTGTCTGGGTGACTGTTGCTTTCACCTTTGATCAATTTGTGGCTATTTGCTGCCAGAAGTTTAAAACCAAATATTGCACTGAGAAAACTGCAGCCGTGATTATTGAAACAGTGAGGATGATGAGTTATTTGGAAAGCATTCCCTGGTTTTTCATGTTCCAATCCAAGTACATTTTCAATAACCTGCCATGGTTTTACATCACGAAACAGGTCTATTACACTTCAATCTACTGGACCTTATTTGATGTATTCCATCGTCTTCTATCGCCTACACTACCATGCATTTTTACTCTTCTTTTGAACACTCTGACCATCAGACATGCTTTTGTAGCGAGCCAAGCCCGGAAGAGACTCCAGAAGGACAGCAACAGGGAGAAGCCCAGTGACCCAGAGATGGACAAACGTAGAAAATCTATCATTTTGCTCTTTGCTCTCTCAGGCAGCTTCATTATTTTATGGCCCCCTTATATGGCATGTTTCCTTTATCAACGAATTGCACTACTGCATGGTTATTCTCCACTTTTCCGAACTGCAGGTATAATTGCAAACCTGCTCCAGCTCCTCAGTACTTGCACAAACACTTGCATATACACAGTCACCCAGAGGTAATTTCGAGAGCAACTAAAAACAGTTCTGAAATTACCTTTCACTCTAATGCTCAGATCCATTAAACAATAAATCTATCAGCTTGCAAGCTATTGAATTCAGTTCCATTGCATGAAAATTGTTATGCCTGAGCTGAGCATCTCTGTGTCCACTGCACATTGGAGCAGGGGTTTTCCCATAGTACAGAAGTCAGGAAAAATCTCTATTTATTTTCTTTTCCAAGGACTTATCCATTTTCTCTCTGTAAGTTACTCTTGTATCAGCCTCCATCATCCTGTCAGGCAGGGTATTCTACATTGTAACAAATAAGTAAACAGTTTGGTTTCCAGCTCATTTCAACTTTCCCTTTCAATTACTTTCCACTTGGGTTTTCTGGTCACTACAACTATGCCAGTGTGAATGTTTTCTTCTTATTTATTATATCATGGTCTTGACTACTTGCATTCAATTCTTCTTCACTGACTCTGAAGAGCAGCCCCAATTTTTACAGTCTCACTAGTAAACCAAATTCCTTATCCCTAGTATAAGCAATAAATATCCCCCATAATCTCACAAAATTCTTCATCCTATGCCGAGTGTACAAATGAATATTGCGTCCAAGCATACTAAGAGAAATAACTTCAGTGAAAGGTGGATCTGCTGGTCGCAATCTTTCAAAGATCTCCTGGAGAGGCACATGGATGAAAGTAAAATGTGGAGTATGGAGGTTATTTTGATCTTTGGATATAATGCCAGCACAATATTGAGGGCCGAAGGGCCTGGACTGTGCTATACAGTACTAAGCATGTTCTGAAAATCCTTAAATTCATTAGAAGCCACAGAGGATTGAAAAACTATCAATGTAACACCTTCATACAGATAGTGAAGGAGCCAAAGAGTATCTAACTGTCGGCTAAATGTGGTTTATTTATATATCTACAGGTACTCAATTTCCTGTTGTAACAAATTTCTTCATGTGTCCTGTCCCTACAAAGCACCTTGTATCTCAATACTCGGGTCTCTTCTTCATTTCTCTCTTCTCTGCAGTCTGTGTTAGTGTAAATGAGGTTCTATCCGCTGGCCGGCATGCCACCCCATATTGTGGAACACAGAGTACAGTGTTACAGCTACAGAGAATGGGCAAAGAAAGATTAGGTCTAATATAGGAGAGGTCCATTTCTAATTCTGACAACAGCGGGTAAGCTGTTCTTAGATCGATTCATACGTGTTTTCAAACTTTTGTATCTCCTGCATGATGGAGGAGAATGGAACAGATTATGACGGGGTGGGAAAATCTTTGATTATGTTGACTAATTTCCCAAGGCGGAAAAGTGTGGTGCTAGAGAAGCACAGCCAGTCAGTACCACGCTTTTCGACTCTGATCTCTAGCATCTGCAGTCCTCATTTCCTCCTGATTTCCCAAAGACAGCAGAAAGTGTAAGCCATGTCAACTGAAGGAAGGCAAGTTTTTGTGATGAACTGAGCTGTGTCTACAACGCTAGTTTCTGGCAGTCTTGGGCAAAGCAGTTGTCATATCAACCTATAATGTATCTGGACAGAATACTTTCCAATCAAATGATGGGACATACACAATGGATGAAACTGCTTTCTCCCATTTCGATCTCCAAACATCTCTCCTATGAGACAGTCCACCCTGTTACTTATACATGTAAATAGTAACCATGAACCTGAGTCAAATCTAACTGTTTGCAACACATTCTGGAGGTCTTACACGGACATAATTGGTCTCACCACTTTCTGTATTGATCTGACACTGCTAGCTTGCTCAAATATTTACACCAGTATATATTATACTAGAATGTTTACACCACATTTAAATTATATAATAAAGTCCCAGAATGCAACCTTACTTGTACCATTTTCTCACATTTGGATTAGTCTATCTATCTCTTTAAACCACAGATCTCTCTGTGGTTACACTGAGACAGACAGTCCAACTGCTTTTACGATTGACCCACTACTGTTACACCAAGAGGAGCTCCCTAACCTGTTTGCACCACACAGATGGGAGTCACCACAAGAGTCTAGACTCGAGTTTAGACTATTTATTACCTGGTGGTGCACAGAGTTTATTTACCCCACTCTTTATAGCAGACAAAACGTTAGAGTAAGATTGGTCAATATCCAGACTTCGCCTGAAAATTGACAAATAACAATCACACCAGACAAATGCAAGGGAATGACCATCTCCGGTTAGAGAATATTGAATTACTTGCACTTGACAGTGAGTGCTATGAAGGCCACAAAGTCCTCTGCAATCAACATTCTAAAGTTTACAGCTGACCAGAAACTGAACTGGACTAGTCACACAAATACAATGGGAGCAACACTAGGTCAGAGGCTGGGAATACTGCAGTGAGTAACTCACCTCCTGACTCGCCTAAGCCTATCCACCATTTATAATGCACGAGTCCGGATTATGAAAGTATACTCCCTGATTATCTGGATGAATATAGTTACAACAACAGTCAAGAAGCTGACCATCAAGGACAAAACAGCTCACTCGATTGATATTACATCCATAAAGGGAATTAGCTTGGAGCAGCAGTTAGGAATCCTCACAGCAGCAGCCGTGAGGTGGGGAGCAACACAGTAAGCAGTAAGCTGCAGGAATACTGCGAGAATCTTCAGTGCAGCTCCTGTTGATGTCATAACTTCAAAAGTTGAGAAGGGGCCCAGATCGGAGAGCACTGGTCATCTGACGATGACTCATTAACTCCTTCTTATCCTATAGTTTGAGGATCCTGGGATCTTAGTGAGTTCACCTTTTCATAACCCAATGATAGAGTACGAAGTTGAACAAAATAAGTGATGTCAGGAGAGACTTAGCAGGCGGAATGTGCAGCTTGTCATATGTAGGGAGTCTTGGATACTGTCAGTGTCCTTCGTGAACAAATGTGTAGGAGGTGTTCCCAGTTGCAGAAGCTGAAGCAGGTCTCAAAGGCTGGGAAACAGTTGGAGACATTGCGACACACCTCTGAGGCTCAGAGTTACATGGGTAGCATGTTTAGAGAGGGGTGTTACAGTGCAGCTCAAAGGGCTAGAGGGAAAAAAAAATGAAGAGGTGACCACCAGACACTCCAGACCGAATAGGCAGGTAGTATACAAGTGTTCCCTGGGGACCTACTCCGTTTTAGAAACTGGTGTGGGTGCTTGTATCTCAGAGAAATGCAGTCAGAGACGTGCTCCTTGAACCACAAAACTATACTGAGAGGAAGAAAGAAGAAAAGAACAGCAACAATGATAGGGGAATTACTAAGTCAGAGAAGCAGACAGGAGATTCTGTGGCAGAAGACGTGACACCAGGATGGTGTGTTGCCTCCTTCGTACCAGGATCATGGATGTTACTGAAAGGACGGGGTAATGAGTTAGAAGTCTTTGCACAGGTTAGTACCAGTGATATGGGCAAAGTGAGGAACAAGGTTTTGCATCAAGAATTCAGGGAGTTAAGCAGTAGATTGAAAAGCAGTACCATAGTGGTTGTAATCTCCAGATTACTGCTGATGCCATGTGCTTGTGCACTTAGAAATAGGAGAAATAATGCGTCAGTCAAAAGTTGATGCAAGATGGAGAGTTTTAGATTGTGGGTTCCCGGGATCATTTTTTAATGAAACTGGGACACGTACAAATTGGACTGCCTGCACCTGAACCACAATCCTACCAACAAGTAAGTAAGTTCGACAAGTGGTATTGGGAGGTGTTTAAACTAGTGTGGCTTTGGGAGGTGCATAATCATACTCCACCAAAGGCTGTAAGTCTCAGTAAGTTCATCTATGTGGAGTGTCAACAGACAGAGACAAGGCAGGATGGTCTTTACTTGAATGTTAGGACTACAATAGGTAAGACTGATGAGTTAACAGTGCAGACTGACACGTGGAGGTATGATATTGTAGCCATCACAGACACATGGTTGAGGGAAGAGCTGGACTCAACATTCCAGCGTATTAATCATTCAGCAAGACAGATGAGAGTGTAAAAACAGTGGTGATGTAGCAGTATTAACTGAAGAGTCACTTACTGCAATAAGGGGAAATGATATTTTGAAGGGTCCTCAAATGAGGCTTTCAGGATTGAACTTACAAATATTAAGCGAGCAATTACTTTATTACGACGTGTCCTTGATATGTATGTACCTGTCAGGCAGGAAAGAAATGGTCTTGTGAGGGAACCTTGGTTGACGAGGGAGGTTGAATGTCTTGTAAAGAGGAAGAAGGAGGCTTACATAAGGTTGAGGAAACAGGGTTCAGACAGAGCAGTGGAGGGATACAGGATAGCCAGAAGGGACCTGAAGAAAGGGATTAGGAGAGCTAAGAGAGGGCATGAATAAGCTTTGGTGGATAGGATCAAGGATAACCCAGAGGCATTTTATGCGTATGTGAGAAACATGAGAATGACGGGAACGAGGGTAGGTCCGATCAAGGACAGTAGTGGAAGACTGTGTATTGTGTCGGAAGAGATAGGAGAGGTCTTGAATGAGTACTTTTCTTCAGTATTTACAAATGAGAGGGACCGTATTGTTGAAGAGGAGAGTGTGAAACGGACTGGTAAGCTAGAGGAGATACTTGTTAGGAAGGAAGATGTGTTCAAAATGTCCAACAACTTGAGGATAGACAAGTCCCCCGGGCCTGACGGGATATATCCTAGGATTATGTGGGAAGCAAGATAGGAAATTGCAGTACCGTTGGCAATGATCTATTCGTCTTCACTGTCAACGGGGGTGGTACCAGGAGACTGGAGAGTGGCGAATGTTGTGCCCCTGTTCAAAAAAGGGAATAGGGATAACCCCGGGAATTACAGGCCACTTAGTCTTACATCGGTGGTAGGCAAAGTAATGGAAAGAGTACTGAGGGATAGGATTTATGAGTATCTGGAAAGACACTGCTTGATGAGGGACAGCCAGCACGGATTTGTGAAGGGTAGATCTTGCCTTATAAGTCTTATTGAATTCTTTGAGGAGGTGACCAAGCATGTGGATGTAGTATACATGGATTTTAGTAAGGCATTTGATAAGGTTCCCCATGGTAGGCTTATGCGGAAAGTCAGGAGGCATGGGATAGAGGGAAATTTGGCAAATTGGATAGAAAACTGGCTAACCGGTCAAAGTCAGAGAGTGGTGGTAGATGGTAAATATTCAGCCTGGAGCCCAGTTACAAGTGGAGTTCCGCAGGGATCAGTTCTGGGTCCTCTGCTGTTTGTAATTTTTATTAATGACTTGGATGAGGGAGTCGAAGGGTGGGTCAGTAAATTTGCAGATGATACGAAGATTGGTGGAGTTGTGGATAGTGAGGAGGGCTGTTGTCGGCTGCAAAGGGACTAAGATATGATGCAGAGCTGGGCTGAGGAGTGGCAGATGGAGTTCAACCCTGCCAAATGTGAGGTTGTCCATTTTGGAAAGACAAATAAGAATGCGGAATACAGGGTTAACGGTAGGGTTCTTAGTGAGGTGGTGGAACAGAGGGATCTTGGGGTCTATGTTCATAGATCTTTGAAAGTTGCCACTCAGGTGGATAGAGCTTGTAAGAAGGCCTATGGTGTATTAGCGTTCATTAGCAGAGGGATTGAATTCAAGAGTCGTGAAGTGATGTTGCAACTGTGCAGGACTTTGGTTAGGCCACATTTGGAGTACTGTGTGCAGTTCTGGTCGCCTCACTTTAGGAAAGATGTGGAAGCTTTGGAGAGGGTGCAGAGAAGATTTATCAGGATGTTGCCTGGAATGGAGAATAGGTCATACGAGGATAGGTTGAGAGTGCTAGGCCTTTTCTCATTGGAACGGCGAAGGATGAGGGGTGACTTGATAGAGGTTTATAAGATGGTCAGAGGAATAGATAGAGTAGACAGTCAGAAACTTTTTCCCCAGGTACAACAGAGTGTTACAAGGGGACATAAATTTAAGGTGAAGGGTGGAAGGTATAGGGGAGATGTCAGGGGTGGGTTCTTTACCCAGAGAGTGGTGGGGGCATGGAATGCGCTGCCTGTGGGAGTGGTAGAGTCAGAATCTTTGGTGATCTTTAAGCAGCAATTGGATAGGTACATGGATGGGTGCTTAAGCTAGGACAAATGTTCGGCACAACATCGTGGGCCGAAGGGCCTATTCTGTGCTGTATTGTTCTATGTTCTATGAGTGTTTTTGACACTCAAAGAGTCAGCGGAAAATGGAGGAGCAAATATGGAGACAGTTCATAGAGGTGTGTAAGAGTAATAATCGAATACCAGGGGATTTCAACTTTTCCGATAGGAATGGTCAAAGTCATAACGTTTAGAATTTAGTGGGGGTGGATTTCTATAAGGGGCATTTATTTGTCTCGATACATAGAAGACTCAGCAAGGCATGGTATGGTGCTGGATCGGGTTTTGGGAAAAGAAGCCGGAGAAGTGTTGGGCGTGGCATTGGTGGAACATTTCAGTGACACTGACCACAACACAGTACTGGTACTGTTCAAATTTGTTATGGATAAAAGTTCGCCTTCAAAAGACAGCCTTGGAATTGTGGGTGGAGGTTGGGATATGGTTTGGTGCAGATTTTATTAAAACGAAGAAGTATCTGGCTACAGTAGACTGAGAACAACTCTTTGAGTGTATGTCTAAAGTGAAGCAATTGGGGCATTCAAAAAGGAGTTGGGGAGTACAGATCTAACATGTCCCCTTCAAAGGAAAATGTAAGAGCAATAAGAACAGAGAATCGTGGATATCTAGGACAATTCACAACTGGATAAAGGGTGTTTGGCAAGTCCAAAGGGAATAATGCAGCTGTGGACTAAAGGCATTTTGGAAGTGCAAGAGGGAACATAAGAAAGGAATTAGAAGAACAGAAATGGGGGGAATGAAAATGGACCTTTGAATAGGATTCAAGAGAATCCGATGATACTTTATAAATATATTAAGGGAATGGGTTAACCGGAGAAACAAAAGAACATCTGTATGAAATTCAGGAAAGGGGACTGCGAGGAACTTGCATAATTTGACATGGGAAATGGGAAATTATTGGAGGTTCTGTTGCCTTTAAAACAAAAAATATGTCAGGCTGCTATGGGAGGTGAGATAGTTTTGGTGGCATGGCGGCTCAGTGGTTAGCACCGCTGCCTCACAGCAGCAGGGACCCAAATTTGATTGTAGCCTCGGGCGACTGTCTGTGAGGAGTTTGCACATTCTCCCCGTGTCTGCGTGAGTTTTCTCCGGGTGCTCCAGTTTCCTCCCACAGTCCAAAGATGTGCAGGTTAGGTGAATTGGCCATGCTAAATTGCCCATATTGTTTAGGGATGGGTCAGTCAGGGGAAATGTAGAGTAATAGGGGAATGGGTCTGGGTGAGATACTCTTCGGAGGGTCATTGTGAATTTGTTGGGCCAAATGGCAGTTTTCACATTGTAGGGATTCTATAAAATTGAAGAAACACTTACTCAAGTTACTTAATTCATCTCTGGCCACAGAGGAAGTGCCAGAGGACTGGAGGACAGATAACGTGGTACAACTTTTTAAGAAGGTCCTTAGGCTGCACCTTCCAAACCCACAATCACTTCCATCTGGAAGGACGATGGAAACAGATGCATGGGAACATCACTACCTGCAAGTCCCCCTTCAAGTAACTTATCATCCTGACTTGAAAATATATAGCTGTTCCTTCACTGTCGTTGTCATAGTCCCTATTAACATTGTGAATCCACCAGCAGAACATCGACTGGAGTAGTTTAAGCAGGCAATTCGCCATCACCTTCTCAAAGGTGACTAAGGGCAGTCAATAGTTACTGACCTGACCAATGTTGCCCACACCTCACAAATTATTTTTTTTTAAAAAGTTTATGTTTCAACAAGTTTATTCTTGTTTGTTTCTTTTTCCTGAAGTCCAATCAATGAATGCCTAATCTAATAATAGTCTCTCTCTTGCAGAGAAATGCATTAACGGCAATGCTAGCTATCAACAAGATGCACTACAGCAACTTACAATGGTAGCACCTTCAAACCATATGACCTCGATGAGGAATAAGGGCAGCAGGTACAGAAGAACACCACTCTAATATGGAACTATGTCACCGTTCGTTCAAGGCCACTCTGTCAAATCCTGGAATTGACTGACACTTCTGTGGTCCATGTAGCGGTTAATGAAGCCAGACCACTCCTACCCTTCCCACAGCAATTAGGGAAGGTAATAAATACTGGTCGTTGGAGTGATGCCACAATTTCATGGAAGAATTTTTAAAAGTTTTCCCCTCATAAGGTAATCCATAAACTGCAAGAATCATCCGAGTGAACATTTTCCAAACTGCTTGCCATAGAAGCCTATTCCACTTTCAATAAGGAAGTCAAAACTATATAAATACATTATAGAATGCTCTCAATGCACTGTTCAGTTGCAGCAAGACCTTTGAATTTTTGTACCGTTTTTTCCCTTGTCAAACAGCCATCACATCATTTGCCTTCTGAAAGATATAGGTGCTGTATTTGAATGGTATTTTTGTTACTCTTTTACACTGCATCAGGTTCTTCTGTACATACAGAATTCTGTTGGAAAATGCTCTTTTAATTAATGCTTTCCTTTTCAATTCTTAATGCCAATGTGGACTGCTGCACATTTTCCCATGTTATGACTATGTCGCAGATTTTATCCAACCATTTCTCTATCTCTACCTCAGTGCAGCCTCAGTGTATATTCACAATAAGCATTCTCAGCAATCTGTATCTTCAGCAAGTCTGATGACAAAGCACTTGGTGATTTCATCCAAGTCATTAATATAGATCAGAAATTGTTGAACCCGAGTGTTAATCAGACCCTATATACGTTACAGCCTTGCCAACTTGTCTCAAGTGCTATCTTCTGTGGTAATCTTTCATGAAGGACTCCATCATTAGGTCAGAAGTGGGGATAATTGCCGATGACTGTACAGTATTCACTACATTTGTAGCTCCTCAGATACTGAGGAAGGCCATATCGAAATGCAAGATCTGGCTAATATCTGGGTGGGCTGACAAGTAACATTCACAACAGACAATGATCGTCTCCCATAAGAACAATCTAACCACTGCCTCTTGACATTCAATGATGTTATCATCACTGAATCCCTGACATTTAACAACTTGAGGATTACCATTAACCAGATGGACTCTGGTCAAAATTCAATGGCTGCAATAGCAGGTGAAGGATTAGGAAAACTGTGGCGAGTAAATCTCGCACGATGTAGATAAAGCAGGAACCCCACGAGGATTTTCCGTGTGGTTCCTAATACTGTCATCATATGAGAGGGGTTCCAGGCTGGTGAGAACTGATCACTTGACAATGACTGGCTAACCCTTTCATATCCCAACAGAGGAAGATCAATGGGAATTTGATTAGAGCTATCCTTTTCATAAATTTACAGGAGAAAATCTAATAAAATAAGACTGATAATTCCAATCTCAGGCCTTAAAGGTAAATTTAAGAGCTGTCATGAGGGCCAGCAGAGTGGAATACATAGCTTGCCGCATGTCTGGAATCTCTGATGCTGCCAGTGTCCTAGATGACGACGTGTACGGGAAGTGCTATCAGCTGCTATCGGAAGCTCCGGGTCTCAGAGCTTTAGTAACGGTTGGAGATCTTGTGGCGCATCCATGAAGCTGACAGTTACACAAATAATATGTTTGGAGAGATGGTCACACCATGGCCCAGGGGATTAGAGGAAAGCAGGGAATGGAAACAGTCAGGTAGTGCAGGAGTCCAATTTGGAAGCTGATGCGGGTGCTGGTATCTCGGAGGAATGTAGTCAGAGACAAGCCACTGACACCACAAGCAGCTTAAGTTATATGTGCTGGGGAGGCGGAAGAAGAAAGGAAGAGCTATAGTGGCGGAGACAGGCGATTCTGCAGCCAAATTTGTGACTCCAGGATGGTGTATTATCTCCTCAGTCAGGGACGTCATAGACTGGCTACAGTGCATCCTAAAACGGGAAGATGTTGAATTAGAGGTTGTGTACATGTCGGTACGAATGGCATGGCCAATAAAAGGAATGAGTTCTTGCATCAAGTATTCAGAGAGCTAGGCGGTAGACTAAAAAGCAACACCTCAATTATTGTAATCTCTAAATTACTCCCAGTGCCATATACGTGAGTTTAGAAGTAGAAAAATAAGACAAGAATATGAAGCTTAAGATTTGGTACAAAAGGGAGGGTTTTAGGTTCCTGGATCACTGTAACTGTTTTTGGGGAAGGTTGGACATGTAGAACATAGAACATAGAAGAATACAGCTCAGTACAGGCCCTTCGGCCCTCGATGTTGCGCCGATCCAAGCCCACCTAACCTACACTAGCCCACTATCCTCCATATGCCTATCCAATGCCTGCTTAAATGCCCATAATAAGGGAGAGTCCACCACTGCTACTGGCAGGGCATTCCATGAACTCACGACTCACTGAGTGAAGAACCTACCCCTAACATCTGTCCTATACCTACCCCCCCCCCCACCTTAATTTAAAGCTATGCCTCCTTGTAATAGCTGACTCCATACGTGGAAAAAGATTCTCACTGTCAACCCTATCTAAACCCCTAATCATCTTGTACACCTCTATCAAGTCACCCCTAAACCTTCTTTTCTCCAATGAAAACAACCCAAGTGCCTCAGCCTTTCCTCATACGATCTTCCTACCATACCAGACAACATCCTGGTAAACCTCCTCTGCACCCGTTCCAGTGCCTCCACATCCTTCCTATAGTATGGCGACCAAAACTGCACACAATACTCCAGATGTGGCCGCACCAGAGTCTTATACAACTGCAACATGACCTCAGTACTCCGGAACTCAATTCCTCTACCAATAAAAGCCAGTACGCCATATGCCTTCTTCACCTCACTATTTACCTGGGTGGCAACTTTCAAAGATCTGTGTACATGGACACCAAGATCCCTCTGCTCATCCACACTACCAAGTATCCGACCATTAGCCCAGTACCCCATCTTTTTGTTACTCTTACCAAAGTGAATCACCTCACACTTAGCTACATTGAACTCCATTTGCCACCTTTCTGCCCAGCTCTGCAGCTTATCTATATCCCGCTGTAACCTGCCACATCCTTCCTCACTGTCTACAACTCCTCCGACTTTTGTATCATCCGCAAACTTGCTCACCCAACCTTCTAACCCCTCCTCCAGGTCATTTATAAAAATGACAAACAGCAATGGTCCCAAAACAGATCCTTGCGGAACACCGCTAGTGACGGCACTCCAAGATGAACCTTTGCCATCAACTACTACCCTCTGTCTTCTTCCAGCCAGCCAACTCCTAATCCAAACCTCCAACTCATCCTCAATGCCATACATCCGTATTTTTTGCAGTAATCTACCATGGGGAACCTTATCAAACGCCTTACTAAAATCCATATACACCACATCTACCGCTTTCCCCTCGTCCACCTCCTTAGTCACCTTCTCAAAGAATTCAATAAGGTTTGTGAGGCACGACCTGCCCTTCACAAAACCATGCTGACTATCCTTGATCACATTATTCCTATCCAGATGTTCACAAATCCTATCCCTTACAATTCTCTCTAAGACTTTGCCTACAACAGAAGTGAGACTCACCGGCCTATAGTTACTAGGGTTATCCCTACTTCCCTTCTTGAACAAGGGAACCACATTTGCTCGCCTCCAATCTTCTGGCACTACTCCTGTAGACAATGAGGACATAAAAATCAAGGCCAATGGCTCTGCAATCTCCTCCCTTGCTTCCCAGAGAATCCTAGGATAAATGCCATCAGGCCCAGGGGACTTATCTATTTTCACCCTTTCCAGAATTTCCAACACTTCTTCTCTACATACCTCAAAGCCATCCATTCTACTTAATTGTGACTCAGTATTCACATCGACATCAATGTCCTGGTCCTGATTGAATACTGATGAAAAGTATTCATTCAGTGTCTCCCCAATCTCTTCAGCCTCCACACGCAACTTCCCACTACTATCCTTGACTGGACCTATTCCTACCCTAGTCATTCTTTTATTCCTGACATACCTATAGAAAGCCTTAGTGTTTTCCCTAATCCTACCAACTAAGGACCTTTCATGTCCCCTCCTTGCTGCTCTTCAGGTCCTTCCTGGCTACCTTATAACTCTCAATCGCCCCAATTGAACCTTCACGCCTCATCTTTACATAGGCCACCCTCTTCCATTTAACAAGGGATTCCAATTCCTTATTAAACCACGGCTCCCACACACGACCCTTTCCTCCCTGACTGATGGGTACATACATATCAAGGACACTCAATAGTTGCTCCTTGAACAAGCTCCACATATCAATTACGCCCTTGCCTTGAAGCTTACTTTTCCAAGCCACACATCCTAAGTCATGCCTCACCGCATCATAATTTCCCTGCCCCCAGCTATAACTCTTGCCCTGTAGTGCACAATTATCCCTCTCCATCACTAGAGTAAAAGTCACCGAATTATGGTCACTATCCCCAAAGTGCTCACCTACCTCTAATTCTAACACCTGGCCTGGTTCGTTACCCAGAATCAAATCCAGTATGGCCTCACCTCTTGTTGGCCTATCTACATATTGTGTCAGGAAACCCTCTTGCACACATTAGACAAACACTGACCCATCTAATGAACTTGAGCTATAGCTTTCCCAATCAATATCAGGAAAGTTAAAGTCCCCCATAACAACCACCCTATTACTTTCACTCTTCTCTTGAATCATCCTCGCAATCCTATCTTCTACGATTCTAGGACTATTAGGAGGCCTGTAAAAGACTCCTAACAGGGTGAGCTCACCTTTCCTATTCCTAACCTCAGCCCAAACTACCTCCGATGGCGAGTCTTCATCCATCGTCCTTTCCACAGCTGTAATACTATCTTTGACAAGCAATGCCATACCTCCCCCTCTTTTACCCTCACCTCTGACCCTACTAAAACATTTAAACCCTGGAACCTGCAACAGCCAATCCTGTCCCTGTTCTACCCAAGTCTCCATAATAACCACAACATCGAAGTCCCAGGTACCAACCCACGCTGCAAGTTCACATACCTTATTTCGTATACTTCTTGCATTGAAGTACACACACTTCAAGCCACTTTCCTGTTTACAGGCACCCTCCTTTGAAATTGATGCCATGTTCCTAACCTCCCTACACTCCAGGTCCTGCACACTAAAGCTACAGTCTGGGTTCCCATGCCCCTGCAGAGTTAATTTAAACCCACCCCAGAGAACTAGCAAACCTCCCACCAAGGATACTGGTGCCCCTCAGGTTCAGGTGCAGACCATCCTGTTTATAGAGGTCCCACCTTCCCCAGAAAGAACCCCAGTTATCCAAATACCGGAATCCCTCCCTCTTGCACCATCCCTGTAGCCACGCATTTAACTGTTTTCTCTCTCCCTGTTCCTCGAGTCTCTATCACGTGGCACGGGTAACAAACCAGAGACAACAACTCTGTTCGTTCTAACTCTGAGCTTCCAACCTAGCTCCCTGAAAGCCTGCCTAACATCCTCAGCCCTCCTCCTACCTATGTAATTGGTGCCAACGTGGACCATGACTTCGGGCTGCTCCCCCTCCCCCTTAAGGACCCGGAAAACACGATCAGAGACATCACGTACCCTTGCACCTGGGAGGCAACATACCAAACGTGAGTCTCTCTCGTTCCCACAAAACCGTCTATCTGTGCCCCGAACTATCGAGTCCCCAGTTACTATTGCTCTGCTCTTCTCCACCCTTCCCTTCTGAGTAACGGAGACAGGCTCCGTGCCAGAGGCCTGAGCCCCGTTACTTACCCCTGGTAAGTCCCCCCCCCCACAAGTATCCAAAACGGTATACTTGTTCTTGAGGGGAACGACCGCAGGGGATCCCTGCACTGGCTGCTTCCTCCCAGTCCCCCTCACTGTCACCCATCTATCTGCCATCTTTGGAGTTACTACTTCCCTAAAGCTCCGATCTATGACCCCCTCTGCCTCCCGAATGATCCTAAGTTCATCCAACTCCAGCTCCAGTTCCCTAACACGGTCTTGGAGGACCTGGAGATGGGTGCACTTTCTGCAAGTGTAATCAGCAGGGACGACCATGGCATCCCTCACCTCAAACATGTTTCAAGAGGAACATTGCACTGCCTTCACTGCCATCCCTCTGAAAGTAACCTTATTTTTAAAAAAAACTGGGTCTAAAGAATACAACAAGCAAAATGCAGCACTTACCTACTTACCACAACGGGTCTTATTATTTAGGTTAGAGGAGGAGGGAGGTTGGGAGACACTACCTCTGTAGTGCCTCGGGTTCTTCTCCTGCGCGCTTTTAAAGGGAAAAAAACCTACCCAGGTAAGCTTACGCTCTACCTGCTTCCGGGTCCCGGCTGCCCCTCTGGTCTTACCTTAGCTGCTGCTCGCACTCAAAGTGACTGTTGGTGTTGAAGGGTGAGTATTTATACTCACTGCTTTCCTTCCCGGCTGCCCCTCTGGTCTTCGTCACTTCCCCCTGCTGCTCCCGCTCTTTCTGTGAAGAGAAAAAAAAACACCGCTACCGGTAAGTAATTTTAAAACAAACTGTCATACCTTAGCTGCTGCTCGCGCTCAAAGTGTAGAAACAGGACAGTCTGCATCTGAACCACACTGGGGCAAACATTCTTGCATGCTGATTTGTTAGTACTGTTGGGGGGAGTTTAAACTAGTCTGGCAGAGGGAGGAGACACAGCACATTGATGGCACAAACACAACATGCTGGAACAAAACAAGCAAGCCACAGACAGTTCAGCCTTGTTTCGTGGCAAGAAAGTAAGGCAAAGCCTGATGGTCTTTAATACTAGGAGAGTAATAGATAAGATTGATCAAGTTAATGGTGTTGATTGACGCAAGGAAATATTAACTTGTTGCCATCACAGAAATATGGTTAAAGGAAGAGCTGCACTGGTGTAAAAAAGGTGGAGGTGTAGCACTATTAGTTATAGACTCAATTACTGAACGAGGAGAGATGATAACTTGGAATGGTCCTCAAATGAGGGTTTGTGGTAAGAATGTAAGAATGTTAAGGGGGCAGCGACTTTATAAGGAGCATATTATAGGCCCCTGAAAGGGACAGCAGGAAATAGAGGAGCAAATATGTAGACAATTGAAAGGCATGTAAGAGTAATAAATGGATAATTATGTTCAGGGAATTCAACTTTCCAAACATAAATTGGAACAGTCGTTGTGCTAAGGGTTTAGAGGAGGCAGATTTCTTTAAACATATCTAGGGAAGGTTTTGTATCAAAACATAGAGGGTGAACAAGGGATGGCCCAGTTTTGGATCTGGTTCTGAGGAACAAAGCCAGACAAGTGTTCGATGTAGCAGCAGGTGAACATCTATTCTATTTGTTCAAATTTGTTCTGGACAAGGAAAAAGATGCCCTGCGAAAATGGCTTTGGATTGGAGGAAGGTAGCTTTTATTAGTATGAAGCAGGATATGAACAATATAGACTGGGTTCAATTATTTGCGGGTCAGTCTACTGCGAAGTAATGGGAGCATTCACAAAGAAACTGGGGACAGCACAGGTTCAACATGCAATATTCAGAGGGAAAAGTAGGAGAAATAAGTTCAGAGAATGCTGGATGTCTAAAACAATTCACGACTGGGTAAAGAAGAAGAGAAATGCAAGTCCAAAGGGAGCAATTCAATGGCAGCCCGAGAGGAATACTGTTAGTAAATTAGGAAAGGCATAAGAAGTGCTAAAAGGAGACATGGGAGAGGACTTCCCAACAGGATTGAGGAGAATTCTAAGATATTTTATAATACATCAAAGGGAAGAGGTTAACCAACAAAAATGTAGGGCTCAATGGGACCAAGCTGGCAATCTGTGACTGAAGTAGCAGAATGTTGGAAGGATGTTAAATGAATACTTCTCTTCGGTCTTCACTCTGCAGAAGGAGAAGGTAGGTATGGAATTCAGGAAAACAGACTGTGAGGAACTGGCAACATTTTACATTGGAAAATGGGAGCTATTGGAGGCTCCATTGAGATTAAAAAGTACAAAAGCAGCAGATAGATGGAACACCATAACTTCTAAGCCAATCAGCATCCTGACTTGGAAATATATTACCGTTACACTGCTATTGTTGGGTTGAATCCCTGGAATTCCCTTCATAAGGGTATTTGCGACTACCAACTGTGGACTGCAGTAGTTCAAGAAGCCAGCTCCCCACCATCATTCAAGTACAATGAGGAATATGCAATAAATGCTGGCCAGCCAGCGATGTCCAAAAACCCATGAGTGAATAAAAAATTGAGTGTCTTTTTCACTACCACTAATTCTACATTTACTCGTATCTCTTCATCAATTCTGCTTGTTTAAACTGATTGTATTATGATTTTTCTAAATGTTTTGTTACTACCTCCTAAATAATGGATTCAAGCATTTGCTGATCTTCGACTAACTTGCTGAAAGTTCCCAGCTTTCTGTCGCTGCAATGTCTGGAGCAGAAGTGTAAGATTTATAGTTTTCCAATCCATTCGGACTTCTCAAACATCTGAATAATTCTGTATGGTTGCAAAAAAGACAATGTGGAGGAAAGTTGGGCAAAGTCCAAGTGAAAGATAGTGGTAGGAGACTTGCTACTTAGGGGCACAGACAGGTGTTTCTGAGGACACATTCAAGATGCCACGTTGGCATGTTGCCTCTCTGGTGCTAAGGCCCAGGGTGTCTTTAAGCGGCTGCATGAAATTCTTATGTTGGGGAGGATTAGCAGGGTCATTAGGACCACTTCTGGGGCAGGGGTGACCTGTTATAGCAGACTCGATTGCACTTACATTGAATAGGAACCAATAGTCTTGTAGTAAGAAGGTTCATTACTGCTACTCGGGAAGGTATAAACTAGAATGGAAGGGGACTGGGAACCAGAGCAACACATCAGCAGGTGTAGGGATTGAGGGAAGGGTAAACGATAGGACCACTGCGTCAGATGGGAATGACAAGCAAAGACAGGTAAATGAACACGATGGTACTAACGGGCTGAAGTGTTTTTATTTCAACGCAAGGAGCATTGTATGTAAGGCAGATGAGCTTAGAGCATGCATCAGTGTGGGGTGGCCATTACAGAAACTTGGTTGGAAGTGTGATGGAACTAGCTTCTCAACTTTCCAGCCTTTCATTGTTTTAGATGAGGTACAGAGGTATCTTGGAGATCAATCCATAACTACCTGAAAACGATTGGATGGTAAATAAAGTGTATGGCATGTTTGCCTTTATTGGTCAGGGAATTGAGTACAAGTGTCAGGAGGTCAAGTTGTAGCTTTCTAAGACTTTGGTTAGGTCACAGGTTAAGTAGTAAGTTCAATTCTGGTGGCCACATTACAGAAAGGATGTGGAAGCTTTGGAGAGGATGCAGAAGAGGTTTACCAGGAATCTGCCTGGATTAGAGATTATAAACTGCCAGGAGAACTCAGGTTGTTTTCTCTGGAATGGCGGAGGCTGAGTGGAGACTTTATAGAGGTCTATAAAATTAAGTTAAAAATCACACAACACCAGGTTATAGTCCAACAGATTTAATTGGAAGCACACTAGCTTTCAGAGCGACACTCCTTCATCAGCTCCGAAAGCTAGTATGCTTCCAATTAAACCTGTTGGACTATAACCTGGTGTTGTGTGATTTTTAACTTTGAAAACCCCAGTCCAACACCGGCATCTCCAAATTATAAAATTAAGATGCAAAAATAGGGTTGACAGTCAGAATCTTTTTTTCCAGAGTTCCAATATATCATACTAATGTGCATGCATCTAAGGTGAGAGGGGGCAAGTTCATAGGTGGTGTGAGGGTACGTTTTTCACCCAGAAATTGGTAGGAGTCTGGAACGCGTTCCTAGGTTTCAAGATGCCTTCCACATAGTCGGAGAGATTCTCACATAGGGTCCCATTGCCCAATACAATGGGACGTCCTGGTGTGTTGGCTTTGTGTACCATTGGAAGGCACTAGAAGTCGCCTACACGAGAAGTACATGGGATGAGGGCATGTAGGGAATTCTGAAGGACTGGATCCAAAGTTCTGATCAGTGTGTTTAATTCATGGCGTGTTCTTTGGTCGGATCAGCTGGTAGCTGCCTGCAGTGTTCCTGGTTGTTCAGTTATCGGTAAAGTTCCTTGCAGTAATCTGTTCTATTCTGAATGACAATGGTTCCTCCTTTATCTGCTGGTTTGATGATAATGTTGTGATTGGTTTTGAGAGCCTGGATGGCATTGCATTGTGAACGGGTGATGTTTTGCACTGTCTTGTCGCTACGGCTGATGAATCTGGCATTTGTATATTTTCTGAAGGTTTGAGCATACATGTCAAGCCCAGGGCAGTGGCCCTCCGGTGGGGTCCAAGTTGACACCTTCATTGGTCGCTCATCTACAGATCCCTGTGATGACTGTTCCATTTCATCAGTGGGCTCATTGGGATCACTGCTGGCACGTTGAAAGACTTCCCGGAGTCTCATTCGTCTGAGGAACTCCTCCATGTCTGCTGCCAGAACTAACGGGTCCATTTTGGCAGAAGTCTCCAAATCTTGATTAAACTCAGAATCATCCTACGGTAATATTGTGAATTCTCGATCCTACCTTTCTTCATCTCCCCTCAAATTGACACTTTCCAGCTCTTGGTCCTTTAGTCAAGGGAACAGTTCCATCTTTCTCACAGTTTCTCAAGTCCCCTATAATTATGAGCACTGTATCAAGTCTATTTTTAATCTCTCTTCTTCTGGCAGACAACCCAACTTTTCCAATTTATCCAAATAAAATGATGTTCCTCAACCCCATAAGATTGCCTCTATCAGAATATATCTCATGTTCGCTAATGGTTGCATAATGTTCAGCAGCATTCGTGACACCTCAGATATTGAAGCAGTTATGTTCAAATGCAACAAAACCTGGACAATATCCAGGCTTGGGCTGACAATTGGAAAGTGACATCCATGCCATCCAACTGCCAGAAAATGACCATCTCCAACAAAAGACAATCTAGCTATTATAACCATGACTGACCCAACCACTCTTAAAAGTCCTGGGGTTAGGGCAAGACCTTTGAAGCTCTCTGCAGATGTGGCATTGCTCCTGACACAGGAGACCTTGCTAGATTATGATAAAATGTTCTGTCGACTGATCACCCACAACCATGAGCTAGTAAAGGAAGCATTCCTGCACCAAGCAGTGAACCAATGCATCCTTTCCGGCTTGGGAGATACGTAATGATCAAATCGTTTGAAAAGAACTCTCTCTCTCCTAGGTGGAAATGCCTGTTCCTGGTCCTGCTGGTTAACTGCACGGCAGTCAAAGTCGAGGGGAGACCCGAATGGTCACACGGAACACAATGTAAAAGAGCCTAAACCCCAAAGGAACCTCAGAATGGAGATGCCTGCCAAAGTTCCAGCCATAGCCGGAGGAGAATAACCATTGAAACCTTTGCCAGGCTCCTCCTCATCTTACTGACTTTAACTATGCATGATTGGGGCATAAGGGATAGCTTGATAACCTCAAACAAATGGGAATTGCATTTTAATACTTTTCATTACCCAACTTACACTTATGCACAGAAGGTTAGTCACGCCAGCTGCTGGGTATGTGCCCGTATCCCATCCATTCTAAGGGAGGGATCCCACTGAGGCCTATTCCATTTAATGTGTCTGACACGACTGAATGGTGGTTGGATCAAGGTTGGTCCTCTTCAGTGATGACCATCCGGCTCCCTCCTGGGTTTCTGAGATGGGCTGGAATCCCGGAGACGCACGGGGAAATCACCAGGCTCCGCTGGAACTCAGCAGGGTATACAATCGGCACATTCTAATGTTGGTTCCAGCCTTGAAAAAATCTCTCACATACACTCGCGTCCCTGTTCCTTACCAATACCACGGGCAAGGGTACACCCAAGGGAACCATCTGCATTAAAAGCAACCATTTGTCAGGGTGGAATGCTGGCTTTAGTTCGTGTGTGTGCACTCCCTCCTGCTGACCTCATCCGCGTTTCGGTCCAAATCGGAGGGGAGCATACTGAACTTTAAGGTTCTCAACAAGACCACCAAAATTAGATTTGATTCCTTACAGTGTGGAAACCGGCCCTTCGGCACAACTAGGCCACAACGACCCTCCAAAGAGTAACCCATCCAGACCCATTTCCTATATTTACCCCTGACTAATGCATCTAACTCTATGGACAATTTAGCATGGTCAATTCACCTAACCTGCATATCTTTGGACGGTGGGAGGAAACCGGAGCAAATCCATGCATACACGGGTAGAATGAGCAAACTCCATACAGACAGTCGCCCAAGGCTGGAATCGATCCCGGGTGCCGTGAGGCAGCAGTGCTAACCACTGAGCCACCATGCCGCCCTAAAGTAAAAGTATCACTTTTACAGGAGAAAGTGAGGTCTGCAGATGCTGGAGATCAGAGATGGAAATGTGTTGCTGGAAAAGCGCAGCAGGTCAGGCAGCATCTAGGGAACAGGAGAATCGACGTTTCGGGCATTCCTGAAGAAGGGCTAATGCCCGAAACGTCGATTCTCCTGTTCCCTAGATGCTGCCTGACCTGCTGCGCTTTTCCAGCAACACATTTCCATCTCTATCACTTTTACAGCCTATTGGACTGGAACCCAGACCAGCCATCTGCGGGTATATCATGGCACTTACTTCATCTGTGGTCACAACGCCTCCCCCTGGCTGCCTGCTTCCTGGACTTGGAGCTGCAACTCTGGTACATGGTCCCCTTTGTTTACCATTTATACTCTCCATATTTTGAGGTATCGGGGGGCTCACAGCAGGGGGACTATTTCCACTTTTCAGCAAATTTTAACTATTTTCTCTCTTCCTTATGGCACTATCCAAATGGAGGTAGAGGCTAGGTGAATCGTCATGACCCTGGAGGAGATAGCGAATGGCACGCTTCAGGCCTGGACCATCTTAGTGAAGAGTTGGTTGTACCACTCTCTCTGCAGAACAGGATGGCTCTAGACTGCCTATTGTCTGATAAAGGAGGCACCTATGCCTTTATCAGCAGTGACCGTTGTACCCACCTCCCTGACTCCAGTGAGAACGTGACGCACATCACTGAACACATTCACGAGGCAGCATCCTCCCTGCGTGACGTTGGTCCGCGGTGGGACCTTTGGAGCTGGATGGGCAGATGGTTTGTGTCTTGGGCTAGTGCCCTCCTCCAGGATCTCGTTGTTCTTATTGTTGTTTTTGTGCTTCTTGTGATTGTTATCATTTTCATTAAGCAATGTTGTGTCCATTCCCAACTCGCTACTGCTGCCTAATGTCCTGGTCTCTTCCCAACTTGCCAAGATTCCCATCCCAATATTCCTCTGCCTAAGATTGGATGCTCTGGCTCAGATGGCATGGAACCTGATGCTCCTGAGTCTAAGGGCTTCCGTCGGACCCGTTTGCCAGACAACAACCTCCCCCCAACACCGCCCCAGCTCAGCCTACTTTCCACCGTTTGCCAAAGCCCCATATCCGCTCTAATGATTTGATGGGTGGCACGTTGGCACAGCGGTTAGCACTGCTGCCTCACAGAGACCCGGATTCATTTCCTGCCTCAGGCGACTGACTGCGTGGAGCTTGTACATTCTCCCCGTATCTGCGTGGATTTCCTCCGGGTGCTCCGGTTTCCTCCACAGTCCAAAAATGTGCATGTTAGGTGAATTGGCCATGCTAAATTGCCCGTAGTGTTAGGGGCATGGGTAAATGTAAGGGAATGGGTCTGGGTGGGTTGAGCTTCGGCGGGCCGGTGTGCACTTGTTGTGCCGAAGGGCCTGTTTCCACACTGTAAGTAATCTAATCTAAGTAAAAGGGGAGGAATTGTGGAAGCCATTTTGTCACATATCCGTTGTCTGTCCCGAAGAAACCAGTTTAGCTGGGCTGTAGCTGAGCTGTCGCTGAGATTTCTGTTACTGTTTGGCCTTGCAGCTGTGCCTGCATAGCGATAAATAAATTCTTCCCTCTATATGAGGCCATTATCTAACCACATTACGAGCAATTGCTTATCAGCTACTAACCTTTGCAAAACAGGAGTCTACATGACCAGGGCTAAAGATATGCAAGTTGCCCTCTGCCCGCCTATTATCCTATAGTTAACGGTCAGCTAATTATAAGACAATGAAGACCCGCGGAACTCTGTAACCCGTTGGAGTGATTTGGGACCATTCATTCCTATTAGTCTCTCTTTCTTTCTCTCTCTCCCTGATATATATCATGAAACAAGCACGTCATTACTCAAGGTATGTATACAAGATTTATTCAAAAGATTTTCTCCAATAGTTAGCATTGACGAGAAACTCATGGACTAATCATGTAAATTTTATGACAAGGATGAGCCACTCAAAGGTTAGGAATCCTGCATTGAATAGCCTCTTTCCAGAATCCCTAAAGCTTGTCATTATCTTTAAGACACACATCAGGAGTATGAAGGAACACTTTCCAATTCTCTGCTTGAGTGCATTTCAAACAACTGGTAAAAAGCTTGACATCTTGCAGGACAAAACAGCATTTCTGATTGATACCACATGAAAAAAAGTTTCATCCCTCCACCACTGGCACTGAGTACCAGCAGTGTATACCATCTAGGAGATGCACTGCAGGTCACTTTGACTCCTTAGATAGTACTTTCCACACCCATGATCTCAACCATCCAGAAGGACAAGAGCAGAAGATATCTGGGAATACCATCATCTGCAAGCTCCTGTCCAAGCCACTCACCATTCTGTCTTGAAATTATATCACTATTCCTTTTGAGTCACTGGGTCTACTTTCTGGATGACCTCTCCAATGAGTCTACTTGTAGCAAATGAACTGCAACAGTTCAAAATTTCTCAAAGAAATAGGTTCAGAAATAGGAGCAGGAGCATTGAATCCTTTGAGGCTGCTCCGCAATTCAGTATAATTATTGCTGATCATCTAACTCAGTACCCAATTCCTGCTTTCTCCCCACATCTTTTCATTGCTTTAAACTTAAGAACTGCAAGCAACTTCTTCTTCAAAATATTCAATGTTTCTGTCTCAATTGCTTTGTGGTAGCGAATTCCACAGGCTCACCACTCTCTGGCTAAATAAATTGCTCCTCCTCTCAGTCCTAAACAGCTTACCCCATTTCTCTAGATTGTGACCCCCCTGGTTCTGAACCCCCGATCATCAGAAAAATTCTTCTTACATTTACCCTGATTAGTCTTTTTGAAATTGCATAGGTTTCGATGAGACCCCCTTCCTTCTTCTAAATGCCAGTCAATACTGTCCTAATTGACCCAATTACTGTTCATACACCAGTCCTGCCATCACAGGAATCAGTCTGGCAAAGCTTTGTTGCACTCCCTCCATTTTCATAGCATCTTTCCTTAGATGAGGAAACCAAACCTATCGACTTGGAGTCATTACAGTTAGTTCCCTGATTTAAATCATTAATTTATATTTTGAATACCTGGGTTGTAAGCACTGATCTTTGCAGTACACCACTACATACTAGCTACCAGTTGGGGGAAAAGAAAGACCTGTTTAATTCTACTCTTTGTTTCCTGTCTGCCAACCAGTTTTCTATGGATACCCATACTCTATCCTCAATCTCATTCACTTTAATTTTCATGGTATTCTCTTATGTCAGAAGTTATCGAAAGCCATCTGAAAATCCAAATAAATGACATCTTCTGGTTCCCATTTATTAACTCTACCACATATATCCTTGAAAATTACAATAGATTTGTCAAACATGATTTGCAATTTGTAAGTCCATGTCTGAGTCTGTCAGTAGTTTCCAAGTTCTCTGCTATTAAATTTCTTATAGTCGATTCTAACCTTTCCCCCATTATCAATATCAGGCTGACTGGTCTATAATTCACACTTTTCTTTCTTACAGTATTCTCCAAACCACGGGAACACTTCCAGAGTTTATAGAATCTTGAAGGATTCCCTCCAAAGCATCCATTATCTCTCAGCCACTTCATTAATTGCTTTGGGATGTTGTTTATCCAGCCTCAGATATTCAACCTTCAACCCCTCAACTTCCCCAGTGCTATTCCCTCATTGATACTGATTTCCTTCAGTTCCCCCATCTCATTATACTCTGTGTTCCTCATCAGTTTTCAGATATTGAGTATTCCTTTGTGAAGATAGACCGAATATATTGATTGAATTGGCCTGCCATTGCTTTGTTCTCCATTATAACTTCGCTAGTTTCCAATTGTAATGATTTTCTCTTCACTATACAATCAATCTCTATGTCCCCTGTGAGCTTAGGTTCATACTCTATCTCCTTTACAGAAATCTAAACTGCTTCTACTCCTCTGGCTTGCCCCATTTATTGGCCCATTTGTATGCTCTTCTTTCCATCTTATATCATCCCCTTTTCCCCTTGTTAACCAAGGTCAGGCAACCTTTCCAGTTTTATTTTTGTGCCAGATAGGAATGAATAATTGTTGCAGTTCTTCCACACACTCTTCCAAGACTCCCCTTCTCCTCTGATACTGCTTGACCTAATGTGCTTGTTCCAGCTCCACTCCTTATCCACTCTGATTCTCCAACATCTGCACGTTTCACTATCTCCACTGTTGTCCCTTTAATTAATATTCCCAAAGCTCATGTACAAGCTCATGCCTCATACCATTGCAGTTTTCTTTATTCAGATTCAAGACCTTAGTTGCAAAATCAACGATGTTACTCTCGCCTAATGAAAAATTCTACCATATTATTGCCTCTCTTACCCCCAAAGCTGGTATAGTTCGATTTGAAGTGCTACTAGGAATGGTCAATAAAAGCTGACACAGCCAACGATTCCCACATCCTCATGAATGAATGATAACATTCCCATGAATATTTCTTGAAGTTTCTTTGCTGACTTCTCATCATTTGGAAAACTGGATTCAGATGCCAGTTGATGCCAAAGATGCAAGAATTTTCTTCACAGTGATCATGAATTATCCAGAATTATTGTTTTATTATTGTATTTTATCAGAACTTTATTTCCTTTTGAATTCTCTCCCCTCTATTTGCATAATGTAGGATTGCTTACACTGCCTGAACTAAGTTTTCTAAGATTCCTGAAGAAGAACATATGCCAGAATCGTCGGTTCTCCTGCTCCCCGGATTCTGTCTGACCTGTTGCGTTTTTCCAGCACTACACTTTTGACTGATCTCCAGAATCTGCAATCCTCACTTTCACCTGAACTAAGCATTAATCACTTTACGTTTATACACATCGTTTCACAATGCCTTTCTTCATTATTCAACCAGAAATAATTCACTTTACACACCTGCACATTAAATCCTCTGCCACATATACCAACGTCGACTGTATCATCTTCAATCATAACACCATCTACATGAAAGATCACAATAATTCCAAAATTTGTATCATGCACTCTTACATCTAGATCAGTAGTATATGGAAAATGCAGGAGTCCTAACTCCAAACCCAGTGAAGCCTCATTACAAAACCTTTTCCACACTAACAAATAAGTATTTGCCTTTGCACTCTCTACTCTGTAATTTATAGAGTCATAGAGATGTACAGCACGAAAATAGACCTTTCGGTCCAACTTGTCCATGCCGGCCAGATATCCTAAATTATTCTAGTCCCATTTGCAAGCACTTGGCCCATACCCCTCTAAACTCTTCCTGTTCATATACCAATCCAGAGGTTGGGTACATACTGTAATTGACCAGCCTCCACCAACTCCTCTGGCAGCACATTCCATATATGCACCACCCTCTCCATAAAAAGTTTTTCCCTCAGCTCCCTTTTAAATTTTTCCTTCTTCACCTTAAACCTATGACCTCTAATTGTGGATTCTGCTTTCCTGAGGGAAAGACCTTGGCTATTCACAATATCTATGCCTGTTGTGATGCCTGCTATAAGGTCATCCCTCAGCCTCTGACTATCTAGGGAAATAGTCCCAGCCAATTCAGCCTCTCCCTATTGCTCAAACCCTCCAAACCCTGGAAACATCTTTGTACGTCTTTTCTAAACCCTTTCAACTTTTGTAACATCCTTCCTACGGCAGGGAGACTGGAACTGAATGCAGCATTCCAAAAGCGGCCTAATCAATGTCCTGTACAGCCTCAGCATGACCACCCAACTCCAATACTTAATGCTCTGACCAATAAAGGAAAGCATATCAAACACGTTCTTCACTATCTGTCGATCTACAACTCCACTCTCAAAGAAATATGAACCTGCACTCCAAGGTCTCATTGTTCAGCAACACTCCCACAGTATCTTACCATTAAGTGTATAAGTGCTGCCCTGATTTGCCTTTCCAAAATGCAGCCCCTCATATTTATCTAAGCTAAACTCCATCTGCCACTCCTCAGCCCCTTGGCCCATCTGATCAAGATCCCATTGTACCCTGAGGTAATCTTCTTGGGTGCCCAGTGCGTCATCTGCAATCTTACCATCCATACCTCCTATGTTCACATCCAAATTATTTCGATAAATGACAAAAAGCAGTGGGCCCAGCTCTGATTCTTGAGGTACATCGCTGCTCACAAGTCTCCAGTCTGAAAAGCAACCCTCCACTCTTGTAAACAAAATGTGTAAACAGAAACAAACAAAACCCCCAATACCATCTCCATCAGACACTCCAGAATGGGACAGCACCTGGTGAAACACAGAGCAAAGCCCACATTGCTTTATCAAAACAGAAGATGAAACTGCCATGATTTTATTAAACAAAAGTAAAGGCTCAATTAGTCTGGGGAGAAACAAAAACAGATGACCAAACCAAATGCCTCGACCTTGACTCTGTCCCCACCAACCTCACTTGGGCAGTGACCACGAGGAGCCAAAATAAAAATAAGTTCAAAGAAAATCAAAGAAGACAATTCATTAAACAAACAAATAATCAACCAAGTAAATAAAACTGCTCCATTGCCATCAAACATTCCTGGATCAGAGACAATGGTTTAAAATCCAGAGACATTTCCCCTGTGCATTGAAACGAAAAATAAAAATCTCATCACACTGAGGTGATGAATCTCATCAATTGCATCTGAGGTAGGGACAGAATGAGGCTTAAATAGAATCCCCCGGGCTCTTCCAAGGGTCCAAAATCAGAACAAAGGGAAAATAAGTCAGCCCTCTTACCAAACCGAAAACAATCGAATCGCAGGTAGACAGGATAGTGAAGAAGATTTTAGGTATGCTTGCTTTCATTGGTGCAGGAGGGAGAGTTTTCAGATACCTGGATAATGGGGGCTCATTCTGGGGTAGGTGGGACCCATACAAACAGGATGGTCTACACCTGAACTAGGAGGGTACCAATATCCTGCGGCGGGGGGGGGGGATGGGATTTGCTAATGCTCATCAGGAGGGTTAAATTCAGCAGGGGGATGGGAACCTAAATTGTAGTTCCAGTGTCCAGGAGGTTGAGAGTAATGAGATCAGAAATATGGTTTCAAGGTCGCAAGAGGGCACTGGCAAGCAGGAATGTGGTTTGAAGTGTGTCTACTTCAATGCCAACAGCATCTGGAATTAGGTGGGTGAACGTGCAGCATCGGTTGGTTTCTGGTACCTCGATGTTTTGGCCATTTCAAACACATAGATAGAGCAGGGACAGGAATGGTTTTGCAAGTTCCAGGATTTTGATGTTTTGAGTAAGATCAGAAAAGATTGTAAAAGATGGGGAGGTGTGGCATTGTTAGTCAAGGTAACAGAAAGGACGTTTGAGGACTCATCTACTGAGGTAGTATGGGCTGAGGTTAGAAACAAGAAAGGAGAGGTCACCCTGTTGGGCGTTTTCTATAGGCCTCCCAATAGTTACAGAGACGTAAAAGAAAGGATTGCAAAAATAATTCTGGATAGGAGTAAGGGTAACAGGGTAGTTGTTATGGGGAAATATAATGTTCCAAATATTGGCTAAAAGACTGTAGCTCAAGTACTTTAGATGGGTCAGTTTCTGTCCAATGTGTGAAGGAAGGTGTCGTGACCAGTATTTAGACAGACCAACAAGGAGTGAGGCCACATAGGATTTTGTACTGATCAAAGAACCTGGCCAGGTGTTAGATTTGGAGGTAGGTGAGCACTTTGGTGATAGTGAACACAATTAGGCTATGTTTACCTTCATGATGGAAAGGGATAGGTATATACTACAGGGCAAGAGTTTTAGGTGGGGGAAAGGCAATTATGATTTGATTAGGCAAGATTTAGGATGCATAAGATTGGGAAGGAAACTGCAAGGGATGGGCACAATTGAAATATGGAGCTTATTCAAGGAACATTTACTGTGTCTCCTTGATAAGTATGTACCTGTGAGACAGAGAGGAAGTGGTAAAATGAGGGAGCCATGGTTTACTCAAGAATTTGAATCTCTTGTCAAGAGGAAGAAGAACGCTGATGTTAGGATGAGATGTGCAGGCTCAGTTTAGGTACTTGAGAGTTACAAGCTAGCCAGGAATGACCTAAATAGAAAGCTAAGAAAAGCCAGGAGGGGACATGAGAAGTCATTGGTAGGTAGGATCAAGAAAAACCCTAAAGCTTTCTCTTGGTATATCAGGAATAAAAGAATGATGAGAGTAAGATTCGAGCCAATCAAGGACAGTAGTTGGAAGTTGTGCATGGAGTCTGAGGAGATAGCAGAAGCCCTAAATGAAAATTTTTCGTCAGTATTCACACTGGAACAAGACTGTTAAGGACAATGCTGAGATACAGGTGACTAGAAAAGATGAGATTGAGGTTCACAAGGAGGTGGTGTTAGCAATTTTGAGAAGTATGAAAATAGTTAAGTCCCGTGGGCTGGATGGGATTTATCCCAGGATTCTTTGGGAAGCTAGGGAAAAGATTGCAGAGCCTTTGGATTTGATCTTTATGTCATCATTGTCTACAGAAATAGTGCCAGAAGACTGGAGGATAACAAATGTTGTCCCCTTGTTCAAGAAGGGGAACAGAGTTAACCCTGATAATTATAGACCAGTAAGCCTTATATCAGTTGTAGGTAAAGTGTTGAAAAAGTTATAGGAGATAGGATTTATACTCATCCGGAAAGGAATAAGTTGAGTAGTGATAGTCAACATGGTTTTGTGAAGGGTAGGACATGCCTCACAAACCACATTGAGTTCTTTGAGATTGTGACCAAACAAGTGGATGGGGGTAAAGCGGTTGATATGGGTTTTAGGTAGGTGTTTGATAAGATTCCCCATGGTAAGCTATCGCAAAAAATACAGAGGCATTGGATTGGGTGTGATTTAATGGTTTGAATCAGAAATTGATTAGCTGAAAAAAGGCAGAGGGTGGTGATCGATGGGAAATGTTCATCCTGGAGTTCATTTGGTAGTGGTGTATGTCACTGCAGTATGTCATTTTTATAAATGACCTGAATGAGTGCGTAGAAGGATAGGTTCAGAAATTTGTGGAGGACGCTAAGGTCAGTGGAGTTATGGATAGTGCCGAAGGATGTTGCAGGTTACAGAGGGGCATAGATAAGCTGCAGAGCTGGGCTGAGAGGTGGAAAATGATGCTTAATGAGGAAAAGTTTGAGATGATTCACTTTGGAAGAAGCAACAGGAATATAGAGTTCTGGTCTAATGATCAGATTCTTGGTAGTGTAGATGAGCAGAAATCTTGGTGTCCATGTATATAGATCCTCGAGAGGATATTGCATACAGTTCTTGTCACCACATTATCGGAAGAATGTGGAAACTTGGGAAAGGGTTCAGAGGAGATTTACTAGGATGCTGCCTGGTATGGAGGGAAGGTCTTATGAGGAAAGGCTGAGGAACTTCAGGCTGTTTTCATTAGAGAGAAGAAGGTTGAGACGTGACTTAATTGAGAATTATAAGATAATCAGAGGTTAGATAGGATGGTCAGTAAGAGTCTTTTTCCTCGAATGGTGATGGCTAGTACGAGGGGATATAGCCTTAAATTGAGGGATGGTAGATATAGGACAGATGTCAGAGATAATTTCTTTACTCAGAGAGAAAGAGGGGGGTTTCATTTAGAGAATGCAAGGTGCTGAATTTTGGAAAAGCAAATCAGAGCAGGACTTATACTCTTAATGGTAAGGTCCTGGGGAGTGTTGCTGAACAACAAGACCTTGGAGTGCAGTTTTTAAGTTCCTTGAAAGTTGAGTCACACATAGGTAGGACAGTGAAGAAGGCGTTTAGTATGCCTTCCTTTATTGAACAGAGCAAGAGTCTAGGAGTGGGAGCTCATGTTGTGGCAGTACAAGACATTGGTTCGGCAACTTTTGGAATATTGCAATCAATTGTGGTCTCCTTCCTATGGGAAAGATGTTGTGAAACTTGAAATACTTCAGAAAAGATAGACAAGGATTTTTCCAGGGTTTGAGGATTTGCGCTAAAGGGGGAGATTGAATAGACTGAAGTTGTTTTCCCTGGAGCATCGGAGGTTGAGGGGTGACCTTATAGAGATTTATAAAATCATGAGGGATATGGATAGGATGAATAAATAAGGTCTTTTCCCTGGGGTGGAGGAGTCTCGGAACTGGAGGGCATAGATTTAAGGTGAGAGGGGAAAAATATAAGGGGCAACTTGTTCACTCATAGGGTGGTGCACGTATGGAATGAGGAAGTGGCGGAGGTCAGTACGATTGCAGCATTTAAATGGCATCTGGACGATAATATGAATCGGAAGAGTTTAGAGGAATATGGGCCAGGCGCTGGCAAATGGGACGAGATTAAGTTGGGACATTTGTTCGGCATGGATGAGTCAGACCATGCTGACTCATCCATGCCGAACAGAGTCTGTTTCCATGCTGTAGATCACCATGATTCTATCACTCTAAGCGTTCAGGCCGTAAGCTGTTAGTGTCCAGGCCTGAAACCCCCGACAGAAGGAAAATAGTGCAGGCTCCAGGAGCACACCTCCCCAGCCGCAAACAGAATGGACAAGTCCAGAATTCAGGAACTGAAACTGCAAGGCACTGGCTGGATAGAAATAGGGCGGCACGGTGGCACAGTGGTACAGTGATTAGCATTGCTGCCTCACAGCGCCAGGGACCTGGGTTCAATTCCCGCCTCAGGCGACTGACTGTGTGGAGTTTGCACATTCTCCCCGTGTCTGCGTGGGTTTCCTCCGGGTGCTCCGGTTTCCTCCCACAGTCCAAAGATGTGCAGGGCCAGGTGAATTGGCCATGCTAAATTGCCCGCAGTGTTAGGTAAGGGGTAAATGTAGGAGTATGGGTGGGTTGCGCTTTGGCGGGTCAGCGTGGACTTGTTGGGCCGAAGGACCTGTTTCCACACTGTAATGTAATCTAATCTAATCTAAAAAAATACAGGCCAGCAAATTCCTCACAGCAGAAACAACAACCGGTCCCCATTACAAGTCCCATCAAGCAGCCAGGCTGCAGTACCTGAGGCCTCAGGCTCCAGGCCCCAAGCACCAGCAGTGGCTTACAACACAAAAGCCATGTCTACCTCCATCAATCCTTTCTGCTGCCTCATCAAAACAAAAACTCAAGTGACTTCTGTATGATTTGTACTTTGCAAACCTGTCCTTAACCACTACATCAACAGTTGTCCAAGTAACTGTGAATTGTCCAGTCTTATTTTCATTAAAGACTCTCTCACTACTGACATTGAACTGATTGTACTTGCTCAGATTAACACTATATAATTAAAACATAGAATAGAACCCTTACAGTGTGCAAACAGGTCATTTAGCCCAACTTGTCCACACTAATTCTCTGAAGAGCATCCCACAGATTCACTCCCCTAGTCTATCCCTTTGACCCTGTATTGCCCATGGGTAATCCACCTAACCTATACATCCCTGGACACTATTAGCAATTTAACATGGTCAATCCACCTAACCTTCACATCTGTCGACTGTGGGAGGAAACCAGAGCAAAGCCACAGGGATCATATGCAAACTCCATAGACAGTCACCTGAGGCTGGAATTGAGCCACCATCTGTGATTTTTCAGTCTTCTGTCACCAATTGAAGGAATCTGTGGTTTGGTGGTTAATATCACTGGGCTATTAAGCTGGAACCCCAGGAGTCCAAGGACATGATTTCAAATCCTATTATGTCAGATAGTGAAATTTCAATTTAATACAGGGGAATACCTGAAATACAAAGTCTAAGGGTAACCATTGTAACAACTGGCAATTGTCATCTGCTCTCCTGGCCTGGCCTTCATGTGACCCACAGCAATGCATTGACTTTTTACTGGGCTATGTGGAATGGGCAACAAATGTCTGCCTAACCAGTGACGCCTGAATCATGTAACCAAAACAAAAATCTGCGTACTTAAGGAAGATTGTAAAGTTATTGTCAATTGTTTGTTAACTCCCATCCTTAATTCCTTGATGCAGCTGGACACATTTCATTTATTGAATTGAATTGAATTAAATGTATTGTCACATGTAGCAAGGTACAGTGAAAAGCTTTGTCTTGTGAGCAATACAGGTAGATCACAGAGTTAAGTAGCATAGATAAGTAAATTATAGGTAAACATCGGCAAAAACAAAAACATAGGAACAGGCGAATATTAAGAGTTTTGTGAGTCCATTCAGTATTCTAACAACAGTAGGGTAGAAACTATTACGAAACCGGCTGGTGTGTGTGTTCAGGCTTCTCCGATGGTAGAGGTTATAGAAAAACATTGCCAGGGTGGGATGGATCTTTGAGAATGCTGGCGGCCTTTCCTTGACAGCGGGCCTGGTGGATGGATTCCATAGATGGGAGGTTGGCCTTTATGATTGTCTGGGCCGAGTTCACCACTCTCTCTAACCGTCTCCGATCTTGAATGGTACAGTTGCCATACCAGGTGTGGTGCACCTATATAAAAAGGTATTTGGCAAAGATATTTGCCGTCATGCAAAATTTCCTCAGCTGTCCAAGGAAGAAGAGATGTTGTTGGACCTTTGTAACCAGTGTGTCTACACGAAGAGTCCAAGAAAACTTGTTGTGGATGACGACTCCCAAGAGCTTGACAGTCTCCACTTGTTTCACCTCTGTGCTGTTAAAGCATAGGGGGGCATGAGTAACATCCCGCCGAGAGTCAAAAATGAGTTCCTTGGTTTTGCCGGCATTGAGAGGTAGGTTGTTTGCAGTCCACCATTCTTCCAGGTCTTCCATCTCCCATCTGTAGTCTGTTTCATCGCCATCTGAGATTCAACTGATTCTGGTGATATCATCAGCGAACTTGTAAATGGCATTAGTCTGGTATTTGGTGACACAGTAATGGGTATACAGTGAGTACAGGAGGGGGCTAAGTAAGCACCCCTGGGGGCCTCCAGAGTTGAGTGTTAATGAGGATGAAATATTGTCCCCAGTCTGTACTGATTGGGGTTTGCGTTTATGAGGAGAAAGTGAGGTCTGCAGATGCTGGAGATCAGAGATGGAAATGTGTTGCTGGAAAAGCGCAGCAGGTCAGGCAGCATCTAGGGAACAGGAGAATCGACGTTTCGGGCATGAGCTTTACATGGGCGTAGCCTATTTAACAAACTTAATCAGTGATTTTTCATTTGTTATTGTTTATTAGGAAACTTTACTTGTGTATTTACTGCAAGCAAAACAAACGGAGCAAAGCACATTTTTAGTGGTCTCCTTGATGTGAGCTACCATCTTTGAAATCTTATTGATGTACATGTTCAGTCTGCAGTTTGTGAATCCTTCCTAAATTTGTGCTTTTTGTGTCAACCCACACCATGCTATTTACAAATATTGGTGAGAATATTAGTTCCAACACTCTAAGCCAGCAACTGCATATGTACCTGTTGTCAAGAAAAGAAAATGAACAAGTGTTTACCAGATTTTTCAGGTTTCTGCCGTGTATTAAAGTCCATGCCACCATAGCAACTGATTATCTGATCTCATTGTATTCGGTGTAACTTGCCTTGAACCTGTAATTTTGGTCTGCTTTCCTTTATTGGGCAGAAAATTGAATAAAGGGGTTGGGAGTCGAGAGTGTGGTGTTGGAAAAACACAGCCGGTCAGGCAGCATCTGAGGAGCAAGCGAATCAATGTTTCAGGCATAAGGCCTTCATCAGGAATGATGATTGTTGGGGAGATTTCACTGGGGTGTTTAATGTAGGGCTAGGGAGGGTGACACTAGTTCTGCAACAGACACTTCTAGTTCCAGCCCTGAAATGGTTAACAACAGCCAAGCGAGCTGCTGCTGGCGACTGCATGACTACCTGGCTGGAGCTTGTAAGGGATATGCATAATGTTAATTAAATCTTGGAGCCTGTAAATACCAGCCAGTATCAATTGCCCCATCGAAACTCGGGATTAATAAAGAAACCGATCGGAATCTGTAACTGTTAGACAAGTGTGAATTGCTCTATCGGAACCTGTAACTGTTAAGTGTGAATGGCTCTATTTAAGTCTAAAGTTGATAAGTGTAATTGTCAATTTAGTTAAACTGAAACTATTGAAAATGGCTAGCCTGTCAGATGCATAGTACTTCCTTGAAACAATGAACTATTGGATACGGGATCGGAACCGCTCCCGGGGATGGCTGAGCCATTGTCAAGCACAGCAGGAGCTGGACAGGCACTTCGATGCGGCCAATAGGAGGACGGATCCCCAGCGCGCGCAGATGAATGGACCAATGGGGAAGGCGAACTGACCGGGGACTCCAGGCAGCACGAAGTATAATTGTGTCAAGTTTGAACGAGAAGGGAGAACGCCTTCTCCAACGAATGCATGCTTGTAGATTCGTTGTACCAGTTAAGATTCTGTGAATAAACGGCTGTCTGCGTCTAACCATAGTTGCCAGTGTGAGTCTCTCCTTCCGAAAGAACATGCAAAGATGGGACCCCGCGGGTCCGTCTTAACATTTGGTGAGCCTGACGCGGGAAGGAAAAGAGACAACGGCAAGTTGGCAACGTTGGCGGATCAGGGAGCAGACAACCTTCGGCCGAAGTTTTCTAAAGGTGAGGAAGCGCCTGTTAAATCTAAGGCTTCCAGTAGTTAGATTTTCTCTCAGTTAGTTTCTTGTCTGCTCTCCGACCCTCACCAATCCAAAAAACCTGATCAATTTGACAGCAGCATCGCAGAGTCCTGACTGGTAAGCTTTTACTAACCTTTTAACTTACCTAGAGTGTTTATTTCACTAACGTCTAACTGTTTTTGCCTGAGTCCCTTGCGCGGCTTTCAGAGCCGGAGCGCATATCTGTTTTTGCCTGAGTCCCTTGCGCGGCTTTCGGAGCCGGAGCGCATATCTGTTTTTGCCTGAGTTCCTTGCGCAGCTTTCAGAGCCGGAGCGCCTAACTGTGTTTGCCTGAGTCCCTTGCGTGGCTTTCGGAGCCGGAGCGCATATCTGTTTTGCCCGATTTTGCAGATTGTTCTGCCTGACGATTACCTGACGTTACCGACCTGAGCGCTGACCATATTTGACTTCCTGGATCCATGTTACTGAGCACTTAAAACTGATGAATTTTTTGTTTGCATATTCGTTGTGACCACCGAACATACCCGGGGTGACCGAGGTCGGAACTCTTCTCCTAAAGAGGGTTTAACCGTACAGACGTCTGCCTTAGACCGGTTGTTAAGAGCAGAGATCTGCCACGCGAAGGTCAGGCTTTGAAAGACGTACTGTTCTTGAAGCGGTTCCCTTCAGGGGAGATCCGACATGGGGGACCTGAATTTCGGACCACCTAAGTTGACTCACCTCAGGACAGCATGTCCCGGAGTGCCCTGGTGGCACTGCAGGGACGGTGGGGACATGCCTATTCACAGTCAGTTACTGCTGGATAGCGTAGCCCTGCATAAGGAAAGGTTGGACCTGGTGATTGCCCAAGCACCAGAACAAAAGGGAATTATCCTGACAAGATTGAGGGAAACATTTAAAAATCCCACATTAATGATCAAGATTCTGGATGGTCTCTACGGTCACCACATTATTCGGCTCTCCAAACAATTGCGCTAGGCAAGCCCCCCGCTGGCTGGGCACCCCCGAGCACTGATAGCTCCCGGGAATGGAAAACAAAAATGGTTGTGATCTTTACCCTGCAGTGGCGATACAGACCGGTTTGTTCCCCTAATGGCCCAACTGTTTCGGACGGTCTTACCCGGGAGCTAGACTATTTAGCCGCGACTGTTACTTTACCCACTGATGCATACACTAACGAGTCCACCCCAGTTCCGAAAACCCCCGACTTGCGGCCACCAACAGGGGAGATATTGGGGGAGATCAGGACCCAGTTAAGGGAGAATAATACTGCTATGGAAGTTAAAAGAAAGGTCCGTAACCTAGAGAATAGTCTCAAGCTGTGGTGGGTTAAGAACTGGTTCCCTAAGGATGACCAACCCTTCTTTACGACAAGCGAATTTGATGCCTTCCAAGCTAAAGTCCAAACCTACCTGCGGGAGAGGAAAGGGGATACCAAGAAAGGGTTTTTTAATTTAGCCAAGTCTTCCACTAAAAGGGAGGATGAAGACGTTTACTTGCGAGAGCTTCTGATACGCTTCCAAAGCCACTTACCGATTTCACCTATTCACACACCAGTATTGGATGAGTAGGGTCCTGTCCCGGAATGTGAGCCGGAGTGGTCTCTGAGCCAAACTCCAATTTACCCCCCTACCCCCTACACTTCCCCTGTGGACATGCCCACCCCCTACACTTCTCCTGTGGCCGTGCCGACCCAAGGTGCCAACCACGAGGGAAGTCCGCCACCCCCTTACACCAGCTCACAGTCAGGATCACCCGCTCCCGGTGCATCGCCCACGGCCCCGCTTGCGGACACCAGGGCACCACTGTGTCCGCTCCAACCGTGTTGCGAGGGGCCAACCATACAGGTGCCTGTTGTCAAAGTTCTAGGGGGAAATAGCGCGTATGAGGACCCGGTTCGAGACCGTGTAACAGAGCGACTGGAGAGTGTGCTCAATAATCATGAGCAGAAACTAAACGCCCTCACTGAAATGGTCGCAGCCGGGACGGGGATGGTAAAGGCAGGGGGCGGTCTGTGTCGGATCGGCCAGCCGTACGGCATCCCACAGAGATGGGAAGTACAGGACGTAGAGGTACAAGGGGAGGGTTGCTGCCCCGTGCTGGGACAGGATGGCTCCCATGCCCCAAAGTTTCCTTCCCTGGGAAGACATGACAAATTGGCTTCAATGAATAGCCAGTCCGCCAAGTCTGAACAGGCACCCCGGGGAATTCAAAAATCCCGGCGGGACAGTAGGTCCTTTGCTGCAGAAGGGGACACTTTAATTGTTACGGGAGCTCGCCTCCAGAGCAAGCTTGTGAAGGGAGGGAGCAAGTATGACTCCCAGCTAGATACCACCTCCTCGGAGGACGAGGGGGAGATTATTGGGGATTTTGATAAGGGGTCCTACACATCACTCCCACGGCCCCACGGCAGCCCAATGCAGGGGACATTCGCCACTATGCCGCCCGTTCAAGCGCCTCTTCTCGCCACTAGTATGGGGGTAGAGAAGTACGTCCCCTGGTCACGGACAGACCTAGACGCCCTGGTCAGGAGGCTTCCTCCGATTGCCAACGGGGCGTCTGCCTGGATAGCGACTTTTGAGAGGGAGACCTGTCATGAGAAACTAGCGCTGGCGGATTTTAGAACCATAATGGTACGCATCCGAGCAGAGGAGGCGCTGATCAGGGCAGAAAGACTGGCTAGGTGTTCCAGGTCAGATGAAACTGTCTCGTTTGACCTCTACCGAATTTTAATCTGGCGGTCCCTGCGGGACAGCTTCCCCACTACTTTCTCGCTGGACGCGTTGGGGACCCTCAGACTAAAGGACGGGGAGGACATACATGAATACCTGGGGAGGGCCTGGGACCTATGGGAGGCTGGGACAGGTGAAAGGCCAGATAGCTCTCCCTTGGCAATAGCACATTTTCGGAGGGGGGTGACCGAGGGACTCCCTGTACCAGTGCAGAGTAAATTGAAAGACCTGGTGGGGGTGGATTCGATGAAGGAGGACATATGGAGGAAACAGGTACATCACTATCTGAACAGGTACCGTACATCGGAAAAGATGAAAGCCGAAGGGCAGGCCTCCAAGATGACTATACAGATCTTAGAGCAGTTTGGGATGATTTGTTGATTGCCAGTGAAACTGACACCCAAAATTTGGAGGCGGTCCGCACCTTGCTGAACACCGGCAGCCGGTTTTAAAGTAAAACGGGAAAAGTGCCAGATAGCCCGAAAATCAGTATCCTTTATGGGACGGATAGTAGGAAAAGGGGGCACCACACTTTCAAGAGCGCACAGGGAAGCGATCCTCTCCTATGGCACCCCTATAACAGTACAGGACATGATGGCCTTCCTGGGGTTATGTGGGTATTCTCGCACCTACGTCCCTGACTTTGTGACTATGACATCCCCACTCAGGAAAATGATCACGGAGGTTGGGGCAAAGAGGCTCAAGAGTCAGTTGCGATGGAACGTGGAGAGAGAGAAATCATTCAAGGAGGTGAAGCAAGCTTTGGGAGCAGTGGCCACGCTAGCGCACCCAGACTATAAGAAAGGTTTCCACCTGGACGTGGCAGAGACTGAGGGGATAGTAAACGCCGTCCTGTACCAAAAGGACTGAGGCTGCAGGAGAGTGCTGGGGTATTACAGCTGCCGTTTAGAGCCCATTGAGAAAGGGCAGCCAGGCTGTGCCAGATTTGTGGCAGCAGTAACGAAAGCGGTCAACAACACTGACCATCTAGTACTCTGCCATCCCTTGACTATTCACACAGATCACAGCATAGGAGCCTTTCTGGCCTCCAACTCATTCAGCTTTTCAGCTGGGCGGCAGGTTAGAATTGAGAATGCCCTTCTATCACCGCACATTACGTTTGCATCCGATAGGGGGAGTACTAGGAATATGATAGTGGGAGTGAATGGGGGATCCTTGAAGCCCCACGACTGTGTGGCCAGAGTGGCTGAGGAGAAGAGGATACGTAAGGGGTTGCACACAGAACCCCTGGCCGAGGCAGACTGGGACCTGTACACCGATGGCAGCAGCCGTCGGGAAGCAGGCGGCGTACAAGCCTCATATGCCGTGGTCAGAGATTCGGGGGGGGTGTACGACACCATCGAGTCTGGGGAAATCCTGCATCTGCACAGCTAGCAGAGATTACAGCCCTGACAAGGGCATTAGAACTGAGTGAGGGACACCGAGTTAACATCTTCACTGACTCCAATTATGCATGGACCGCAGTCCACGTAGAGGGCACAGCATGGGTTAGACGTGGTTTTAAAACCAGCACGGGGAGGCCGGTAAAACACGACCAGAGTTTGCGACGGTTGCTCCAGGCAGTGCATCGTCCAAGGGAAGTGGCAGTAGTGAAAGTGCAAGGACACTCTGCCTTACGTACCAGGGAAGCGCTGGGAAATGATGCAGCTGACAGGGCAGCCAAGCTCGCAATGCAGATGGTCACCCTGAGGTCAGGGACAGACACCCAACAGAGTCCGGGGCGGGGGGAGGGTAGCAGTGATTCCCCTGGGGAGGCGGCTAGGGTTGATGCCATTGGGCAGGCCAGAAATATCCCCGATGAATACAAGCTGGTGGATGAGATTGCTGCGGGTTTTGAAAGTTTTCCCCTTTGTTCCGCCATTTTCCCGATCACAGTTAATAAAAACGTTAACAGAATCAACCTCCTCCACTACAATATGCAGAGGCTTACCAACCTAACCCAGGATGCAGTTGACGCCATCCATGAACAGCTTGCACAGTCCTCCCTCATGACCTTACAAAATAGGATGGCTTTGGACATGTTACTTGCCGAAAAAGGAGGTGTTTGTGCACTGTTTGGGACCATGTGCTGTACAGCCATATCAAACAACACAGGCCCAGATGGCAAACTCACTAAGACCCTGGTGAAGCTCCGAACCCTGGCTGCTGAGCTGAAGCACCAATCGGGGGTCAAAAATCCAGTCGTCGACTGGCTGAACGCCACATTTGGGAGATGGGGGACTCTGCTAGGGCAGCTGGCCATGGGGGTGTGCATCTCGGTAGCTATTCTTGTCACTTGCGGGTGTTGCTGCGTGTATCAGGACACTGGTAACACGCACTATTGATCGTGCCCTATCAGGAACAGATGCCTCCTCGCCCGCATACCAGGCGGTGATGCTGGACCGGCCTCCAGCTGAAACTGCCCAGCGAGAGGGTACGCTCCAAAACCCGCACACGTTACATGCGACATCACGGGTAATGAGTCGCAAGACTATCTACGACTTTCCCCTGTAACCCTAGTGCCCGATTCCCTCACTTTCACCCGGGTGTGGGTACTGTCTTCCACAGACCCCAGGCTGTGTCATCCGTCCGTTTAAATCGGGAACTCACCCGGCTTTTACCTCAAGGGCCCTTGCTGTCTACACAGCCGACAGCCTGTGGTGAAATTGCTAGAGTTCTAGGTAATCACTTTTCAAGTGCCTCTAATATGTTTACACAGCTGGCGGGCTGCGGGGGGGGGGGGGGGGGGGGGGGGGGGGGGGAACTCCTGCTGATTCGAGTACCTAAATCCTAGAAAGCTTACTCAGCTGACAGCCGGATTGCCTCTGCGTGGGGGTAATTGCTTGTCTACAGATACTTGCGGTTTATTTTTTTTTCTTTTTTTATGGTGTGTGTGTGCAGGTGAGAGACACAGTGAAAGACACAAAGTGCACAAATCTTTATTCAAATTCCACCACCAGGAAGATAGGAAAACACCCGGGTGGCCAGTAACAAACACTGCCCTTCACATCAAAGGGCAGTGCTGTGTGATACTTGCGGTTTATTTTTTTTTTCACAGAGTCAGTCCCCTCAAATGAGAAGCTTCTAGTTATATTTTATTAAACAAATTACAAAACAGTTTACAAAAAACATTAACAGCTGTACACAAGAGACAGCAATTTTACAAGGGAGAGGAGCAGCAAAGCTAGGCCCCAAACCCTACCGTTCAACCATTTTACAGGGAGAGGAGGACAAACCTCAAATCCCAGTTCCACACATGACAAGACAGTGACAATGACATTTGTACATTAGACAATACCGTTACATACAAAAGTGCAGACAATACAGACCCAGCAAGCCCCCGCCCCTCCCACCTTCCGACCACTCTAAGGCAGCCCGCCCCTACCCACCTTCCGGTTTACTTGCGGTTTATTTTTTTTTATATTTTCTCCTAGTGATATATATTTTATTAAACAAATTACAAAACAATTTACAAAAAAACATTGACAGCTGTACACAAAAGACAGCAATTTTACAAGGGAGAGGAGCAGCAAAGCTAGGCCCCGAACCCTACCGTTCAACCATTTTACAGGGAGAGGAGGACAAACCTCAAATCCCAGTTCCACATATGACAAGACAGTGACAATGACATTTGTACATTAGACAATACCGTTACATACAAAAGTGCAGACAATACAGACCCAGCAAGCCCCCGCCCCTCCCACCTTCCGACCACTCTAAGGCAGCCCGCCCCTACCCACCTTCCGGTTTACTTGCGGTTTATATTTTTTTTTATATTTTATTAAACAAATTACAAAACAGTTTACAAAAAACATTGACAGCTGTACACAAAAGACAGCAGTTTTACAAGGGAGAGGAGCAGCAAAGCTAGGCCCCAAACTCTACCGTTCAACCATTTTACAGGGAGAGGAGGACAAACCTCAAATCCCAGTTCCACATATGACAAGACAGTGACAATGACATTTGTACATTAGACAATACCGTTACATACAAAAGTGCAGACAATACAGACCCAGCAAGCCCCCGCCCCTCCCACCTTCCGACCACTCTAAGGCAGCCCGCCCCTACCCACCTTCCGGTTTACTTGCGGTTTATATATTTTATTAAACAAATTACAAACAATTTACAAAAAACATTTACAGCTGTACATAAGAGACAGCAATGTTACAAGGGAGAGGAGCAGCAAAGCTAGGCCCCAAACCCTACCATTCAACCATTTTACAGGGAGATGAGGACAAACCTCAAATCCCAGTTCCACTTATGGCAAGACAGTGACAATGACATTTGTACATTAGACAATACTGTTACATACAAAGTGCAGACAATACAGACCCAGCAAGCCCCCATCCCTCCCACCTTCCAACCACTCTAAGGCAGCCCGCCCCTACCCACCTTCTGGTTTACTTGCGGTTTATTTATTTATTTTTTCTTTTTTATTTTTTTTTCTTGTTTTCACACCCGGGTGGCCAGTGACAAGCACTGCCCTTCCTGTGTATATTTTTTTTTATTAACTCCCACACTACCGCTTAACGGCGGTAGTGCTTAACGCTTCTGTTTATTTTTTTATTTTTTTTTCTTTTAACCCTCACACTACCACCTAAGTGCGGTAGTGCTTATTTTATCCCCAGCACCCATGGTGTGTGTGTGCAGGTGGGAGACACAGTGAGAGACACAAAGTGCACGAATCTTTATTCAATTTCCACCACCAGGAAGATAGGAAAACACCCGGGTGGCCAGTGACAAACACTGCCCTTCACATCAAAGGGCAATGCTGTGTGATCAAAACAGTGAAGGGGAGGGTAGGGACTAAATCAAAATAGAATTGGAGGGAGAAATGATGCACTCCACTCCCTGCGGCGCCCACCTCTCCCTGAACAACTCCAGGGTGTTGGTGGACACCGCGTGCTCCTTCTCCAAGGACACCCGGGCCCTAACGTAACCGCGGAAGACACTTGCGGTTTTTTTTTTTAACCCCCACACTACCACCTAAGTGCGGTAGTGCTTATTTTATCCCCAGCACCCATGGTGTGTGTGTGCAGGTGTGAGACACAGTGAAAGACACAAAGTGCACGAATCTTTATTCAATTTCCACCACCAGGAAGATAGGAAAACACCCGGGTGGCCAGTGACAAGCACTGCCCCTCACATCAAAGGGCAGTGCTGTGTGATCAAAACAGTGAAGGGGAGGGTAGGGACTAAATCAAAATAGAATTGGAGGGAGAAATGATGCACTCCACTCCCTGCGGCGCCCACCTCTCCCTGAACAACTCCAGGGTGTTGGTCGACACCGCGTGCTCCTTCTCCAAGGACACCCGGGCCCTAACGTAACCGCGGAAGACACTTGCGGTTTTTTTTTTCTTTTCTTTTCTTTTTTTTTTCTTTTAACCCCCACACTACCACCTAAGTGCGGTAGTGCTTATTTTATCCCCAGAACCAATGGTACACTCCTTTTTTTTAATTTTATTTTAACCCCCACACTACCGCCTAAGTGCGGTAGTGCTTATTTTATCCCCAGCACCCATGGTGTGTGTGTGCAGGTGTGAGACACAGTGAAAGACACAAAGCTCCGGTCTCCTGTTTTTTTTTTTTCTTTTTTTTTTCTCCACACTCCCCTTTTTTCTTTTTAACCCCCACACTACCACCTAAGTGCGGTAGTGCTTATTTTATCCCCAGAACCCATGGTGTGTGTGTGCAGGTGTGAGACACAGTGGAAGACACAAAGTGCACCAATCTTTATTCAATTTCCACCACCAGGAAGATAGGAAAACACCCGGGTGGCCAGTGACAAACACTGCCCTTCACAGCAAGGGACAGTGCTGTGTGATCAAAACAGTGAAGGGGAGGGTAGGGACTAAATCAAAATAGAATTGGAGGGAGAAATGATGCACTCCACTCCCTGCGGCGCCCACCTCTCCCTGAACAACTCCAGGGTGTTGGTCGACACCGCGTGCTCCTTCTCCAAGGACACCCGGGCCCTAATGTAACCGCGGAAGACACTTGCGGTTTATTTTTTTTTTCTTTTCTTTTTTTTCTTTTTTTCTTTATTTTTCTTTTTTTTTTTTTTTTTTTAAAATTCTTTATTTTTCCCCTTTAACCCCCACACTACCGCCTAAGTGTGGTAGTGCTTATTTTATCCCCAGCACCCATGGTGTGTGTGTGCAGGTGTGAGACACAGTGAAAGACACAAAGTGCACCAATCTTTATTCAATTTCCACCACCAGGAAGATAGGAAAACACCCGGGTGGCCAGTGACAAGCACTGCCCTTCACATCAAAGGGCAGTGCTGTGTGATCAAAACAGTGAAGGGGTGGGTAGGGACTAAATCAAAATAGAGTTGGAGGGAGAAATGATGCACTCCACTCCCTGCGGCGCCCACCTCTCCCTGAACAACTCCAGGGTGTTGGTCGACACCGCGTGCTCCTTCTCCAAGGACACCCGGGCCCTAACGTAACCGCGGAAGACACTTGCGGTTTATAATGATTTTTTTCTCAAGTGGGAGCAGGTGCTTGCGGTTTATAATGATTTTTTTCTCAAGTGGGAGCAGGTGCTTGCGATTTATACTAATTTTTCTCAACTGGGGACATATGTTTGCGGGTTACAATGATTTTTTTTTCTCTTGGATAGATACAGATGCTGCAGTTTGCGTGCATGTCCGTTCCCGGTAGACGGGGGACTTATCATTAATGTACGGCAATTCACACTGCTCACGGTGACAGGTCTATTTCAGGTTCGTCTATTTCCGTAGGGTACGGGGTTCCAATAGGTGTGTGCTTATGCTTCTTTTTTTCCCTACTACTACCCAATACTATCCCTTCTCCCTCAGTGTAACATCTGCTGTTCAAAAAAAAATAAACCCCTTCCATGTTAGTTTTGCCCACCTACATTGGCAGCACTTTGACTTATACTGTACGCTGCAGTCAGGGGCCGAGAAGTACTGTATGCCCCGGGATTCAACTGCTGATGACACCAGTGACTACTACACTGCAATCGGAGATTCTACGTGGGTTTTGATCGGATTGCCACTGCCCGGCTCTGTCCTCAGCGGCAACTAGATGGAGGTTGCTGTCCGTTACTGACTGGAGGTTATCCAGTGGCAGAAGAGTCTCCTCGGGCACGGGTCAGCCTGGCACAGGTGCAATTGCACTGTGCACTCGGAGGAGATTGCCTCCGACCACATGGCCTGCAGTACATACATCAGACGCCTGGACGAGCCTGCAGGCCTGTGAACCATTCTGGCCGGCGGGAAGGCCGGGGCACAGTACACTGTTCCAATGGTTTTCCGATCACTGGCGTGTACCTGACTGCGGGCAGTATGCCCTTACATTTTCTCGTTTGTTTTAAAAAAAAACACAAGACAAAACACACACCACCGTAGCGAATGGGCATTTACACTTGGGACTTTTTTTTGGACAGCCAACGTGGCACCCGATGTAGTTTACTTTCCCCCCTTCCGGACCTCTTACGTTCGTTAATGTTTACATGGGTTGGTGTGGCCTCAGTAGAGGCCAAGGGAGGGAATGTTGGGGAGATTTCACTGGGGTGTTTAATGTAGGGCTAGGTAGGGTGACACTAGTTCTGCAACAGACACTTCTAGTTCCAGCCCTGAAATGGTTAACAACAGCCAAGCGAGCTGCTGCTGGCGACTGCATGACTACCTGGCTGGAGCTTGTAAGGGATATGCATAATGTTAATTAAATCTTGGAGCCTGTAAATACCAGCCAGTATCAATTGCCCCATCGAAACTCGGGATTAATAAAGAAACCGATCGGAATCTGTAACTGTTAGACAAGTGTGAATTGCTCTATCGGAACCTGTAACTGTTAAGTGTGAATGGCTCTATTTAAGTCTAAAGTTGATAAGTGTAATTGTCAATTTAGTTAAACTGAAACTATTGAAAATGGCTAGCCTGTCAGACGCATAGTACTTCCTTGAAACAATGAACTATTGAATACGGGATCGGAACCGCTCCCGGGGATGGCTGAGCCATTGTCAAGCACAGCAGGAGTTGGACAGGCACTTCGATGCGGCCAATAGGAGGACGGATCCCCAGCGCGCGCAGATGAATGGACCAATGGGGAAGGCGAACTGACCGGGGACTCCAGGCAGCGCGAAGTATAATTGTGTCAAGTTTGAACAAGAAGGGAGAACGCCTTCTCCAACGAATGCATGCTTGTAGATTCGTTGTACCAGTTAAGATTCTGTGAATAAACGGCTGTCTGCGTCTAACCATAGTTGCCAGTGTGAGTCTCTCCTTCTGAAAGAACACGCAAAGACGGGACCCCGCGGGTCCGTCTTAACATGATGAATGATCGGAATGATCAGGAATGAACGGAAGGATGTTCTGAAACTTGAAAGGATTCAGAAGAATGTTGCCAGGGTTGGAGGAATTGAGGTATAGAGAGAGGCTGAATAGGTTGGGGCTGTTTTCCCTGGAGCTTCACAGGCTGAGGGGTGACTTTTCAGAGGTTTACAAAATTATGAGAAGCATGGATATGATAAATAGACAAAGTCTTCTCTCTGGATGGGGGAGTCCAGAACTAGCGGGCATAGGTTTACAGTGAAAGTGGAAAGATGTAATAGGACCCAAGGGGCAACGTTTTCACACAGAGGGTGGTGTGTGTGTGGAAGAACCTGCCAGAGGAAGAGGCTGATACAATCCCAGCATTTAAAAGGCATCTAGATGGTTATACGAATTGGAAGGGTTTGGGCCAAGTGCTGACAAATAGGACTAGGTTAGGTTAGGATATCTGGTGGCATGGACAAGTTGGGCCGAAGGTTCTGTTTTGCTATTGTACACCACTATGACTCTGAGTCTAAATGCATCTGCCTCAGCCATTTTCTTTGGCAACCTATTCCATATACAACCCACTCTCTGTGTGAAGAAGTAACTCCTCAGGCCTTCCTTAAATCTTTTCGCTCATACCTTAAACCTCTAGTTTTCAATTCCCCACCCCTGGGAAATTGACGATCCCATCTATGCCCCTCATGTTTTTATGCATCTCAAAAAGGGTACCCCTCATTCTGCAGCGTTCCAAGGAATAAATCCTACCTTAGAACATTTTTTTTACATTTCTTACAGTGTGGAAACAGGCCCTTCGGCCCAACAGGTCCACACCGACCCGCCGAAGCACAACCTACCAGACCCATTCCCCTACATTTACCCCTTCACCTAACACTATGGGCAATTTAACTTGGCCAATTCACCTAACCTGCACATTTTTGGACTGTGGGAGGAAACCGGAGCACCCGGAGGAAACCCACGCAGATACGGGGAGAAGGTGCAAACTCCACACAGAGAGTCGCCTGAGGCGGGAACATAAAACAATAAAGCGCAGAACAGGCCCTTCAAACCTCAATGTTGCGTTGACCTGTGAACTAATCTAAGCCCATCACCTTACATAAGCCTATCTTAACCAATATCTCCCTAAAATTCAGTCCTGGCAACGTCTCCTTAAATCATCTTCACGTACTTTCCAGGGTGGCCAAAACTGCACACAATACTTTAAGTGTGGCCTCAGCAACGAATACTACAACTGTAACAAAAGGTTCAAACTCCTATACTCAATGTCTTGACCAATGAAGGCCAGCATGCTAAATGCTTTCTTCACCACCCCGTCTACCTGTGATGCCACTTTCAAAGAACTATGTACTTATACTCCTCAGTCCCTCTATTCCACAACACTCCTCAGGACCTTACCATTTATTGTTTCAGTCCTACCTTAGTTTGACTTTCCAATGTGCCACACCTTACATATCTCTTCATTGAATTCCATTTGTCAATCCTTAGCCCACTTCACCATCTGATCAAGATCCCTCTGTAATTTTGATAACCTGCCTCACTATCAATGATATTTCCTAATTTTGTATAATCTGCAAACTTACTAATCATGCCTTGTACATTTGCATTCAGATCATTTCTGCAAATAACAAATAGAAAAGGTTAGAGCACTGACCCCTGTGACACACCACTAGTCACGGGCCTCCAGTGCAAGAAACAACCTTAACCATCACCCTCCTACCATCATGCCAATTTTGAATCCAATTAGTTAGCTCTCGCAGAATCCCATGCAACCTCAGCTTCATTACTAACTTACCATGTGTGACCTTGTTAAAGGTCCTAAGAAAGTCCACATAGACAACATCCACTGCTCTACCCTCATCTATCCTTTTGGTTACCTCTTCAAGAAACTCAAAGATTTCTCAGACATGAATTCCCACACACAAGTCCATGCTGACTATCTCTAATCATATCTTGACTACCCAAAAGTTGGTTAATCCAGTCCCTCAGCATCCTCTCCAACAACGTGCCTACCATTGATGTCAGACTTAGTGGTTTGTGGTTCCCTGGCTTGTCTTTGCTACCTTTTTTAAACAATGGAATAACATTCATACAGCAAAATGTTTTAAAACAATAATTATATGTTATCATAACAAAAACAAAGAAATACAGATGCTGGAAATCTCAAACAAACATTGCTGGAGAAATTCAATAAGCCTGGCAACATCTGTAGAGGTGAAACTGAATTAATATTTCAGGTCCTAGGACCTTTCCAATTCTAATGAAGGGTCACTGGACCCAAAATATTGACTGTGCTTTCTCCAGCAATTTCTGTTCTTGTCTCGGTTATTATAATGTTTAATATTAACTGTACAGTCAATACAAGCTTTAGACTTTACAATTTTGTTCATGAATTCTATTAAATTCATTTTGTTTGAGTTAATTTTAATGTGCTGAAAGAAAGCCTGTGGAGAAACAATATGTATTAATGGTATAAAAATAGGGAGCAGGCGATTGATCAGAAATATCGCCTGTACCAGCTGTATTTTCTAGTGCCACTCTCTTGTGTTTGCGCCATGTCCCTGCATGCTGTTACAATGAAAACAGTGCAAATACAAACAGGAATAACTGCAGATACTGCAAATCAGAAACAAAAATAAAAATAGCCTGGCAGCATCTGTGCACACAAATCAGAGTTAACATTTCAGATCATGTGACCCTTCATCAGACCTGCACTCGACCTGAAATGTTAACGGTGATTTCTCTCCACTGATGCGGCCAGACCGTTTCTAGTAGTTTCAATTATTGTTTTAAAAAATTCAAAGCTCTCTTCAATGCGTCAGTTGAACTTATTGAAGATATAATATGATTTATGAGATGGGAGTGAATTCGGATTCAAAGCAAATCTGCTCACTGTTTGGTGGATCTGACAAGCATAGAAAATGGATATTTCCCAATTGTTTTCAGTTACTCTCAGAACTGACTCTGGGTCACTGTGTAGATGCAAGTGTTTGAGCAGGTACTGAGGAGCTGAAGCAGGTATCCAATGGTACCTGCAGTGGCTGAAGGTGGATATGAGTCATACAAAAATGCAATTCGCTGATATAAGAAACATATAAGGTAAGGGGTCCATAAAGCAATAAAACTGCCTGAGATAGTGAAGAGTAAAATGATGGATTTTCTACGTTTATCTATCTCTGGGTCATTGGGAGACCCACCGTTCTTCTCCTCCTGGAGTCTCTTCCGAGCGAGACTAGCTATTAAAATGTGTCTGATGGTCAGAGTATTGAGCATCAGAATCAAAACAAAAGGGAGCAAAGGATTTAAGAGACGATGAAGGAGCTCAAATGCTGCCCAGAATGTTGAACTGTAATACTCTTGTTTGGTGATGCAAAACCATTCCTGATCTTTGTCGATATACTGAGATTTAAATCTGAAGAACCATGGAGTGCTTTCCAAGCAGGCAAGCACACTCACTGTCACAATAATGATGACTGCAGTCTTTTCTGTGCAGTATCTTGTTTTGAGCTTCTGGCAACAAATGGCAGCAAATCGATCAAAGGTGAAGACAACAGTGAACCAAACTGAACTCATTGTGGAGGCAAAAATGAGAACGGTAATCAAGCTACATACCGGAGTAATATCCAGGAAAGAAATAGGGAAATAAATGATAAACCACCTGAGGATCACATCAGTCACAACAACCAGGAGATCAGCTGAGGCCATGGCCACCAGGTAATGAGTGACACATTTGGTGAGACCACAGTTACTCTGAGAGAGGAGCAGAGTTGTCAGCAGGTTCACTGAAAAAAGAAAGGGAAGAAATGGGTGAGAAGGATTTTATGTGAATTTGGTGCATCCAACACTTGAAAAAACATTCGATCTAATCTGTGTTGAGAATGAAATCGGATAAAAGATAACCACAAACAGGGATTAAACATTGGCTGTCTTAAAACTGGATCCTTGCCAAAAAAAGCCATTGTCATAGAGATGTACAGCATGGAAACAGACTCTTCAATCCAAATTATCCATGATGACCAGATATCCTAAATTAATCTAGTCCCATTTGCCAGCACTTGGCCCATATCCCTCTAAACCGTTCCTATTCATGTGTCAATCTAGATGTCTTTTAAATGATGTCTTTTAAATCAGCTACTATCACATCCCCTGACAACTCATTCCATGCATGCACCACCCTTTGCGAGAAAAAGTTGCTTCTAAGGTCCCTTTTAAATCTTTCCCCTCTCACCCTAAATCTACGCCCTCTAGTTCTGGACTCTCCAACACAGGGAAAAATAACCTGTCAATTTATGCTATCCGTGCCCCTCATGATTTTATAAACCTCTGTAAGCTCATCCCTCAGCCTCTGACACTGCAGGGAAAACAGCCCCAGCCTATTTCCTCAAATCACCCAAACCTGGCAACATCTTTGTAAATCTACGCTGAACCCTTTCAACTTTCACAACATTCTCCCTTTTGGAGGTGACCAGAATTGCACATAACATTCCAAAAGTGATGAAACAATGTCCTTTCCAGTTGCAACATGACCTCTCAACTCCTGTGCGTGATGCTCTGATCAATGAAGGAAACCAGACTAAACACCTTCTTCACGACCTTATTTACTGAGACTGCACTTTCAAGGAGCTATGAACCTGCACTCTAAGGTGTCTTTGTTCAGCAACACTCCCAAGACCTTACCATTAAGTGTATAAGTCATGCCCCGATTTACCCTACCAAAAACCAGCACCTCACATTTATCTAAATTAAACTCAGCTCGTTGGCCCATCTAATCAAAATCCTGTTGGACTCTGAGGTAATGTTCTTCACTTTCCACTACACCTCCAATGTTGGTGTCATCTGCAAATTTACCAACTATACCTCCTATATTCACATCCAAATCATTTAAAAATGATGAAAAGCAGTGAACCCAGCACTGATCCGTGTGGCACACCACTGGTCACAAGCCTCCAGTCTGAAAAACAACTGTGCATCATCACGGTCTGTCTTCGACCTTCAAACCAGTTCTGTATCCAAATTGCTAGTTCTCCCTCTATTCTAGGGTGTTCAACCATGCTAACAAGTCTACCACGAGGAAGCTTGTCGAATGCCTTCTTCAAGTCCATATCGATCGCGTCCAGTGCTCGACCCTCATCAATTCTCTTTGCTACATCTTCCAAAATCATGATTTCCCACACACAAAACTATTTTGACTATCTCTACTCTGTCCCTGCCTTTTCAAATACATTTAAATCCTCTCTCTCAGGTTCCCTCCAACAACTTGCCCACCACCAATGTCCGGCCCACTGGTCTAGCATTCCTGGCTTGTGCTTATGACCTTTCTTAAGTAGTGGCACCACGTCAACCAACTTCCAGTCTTCTGGAACCTCACCTGTGACTATCGATGATACAAATATCTCAGCAAGTGGCGCAGCAGTCACTTCCCTACCTATGCACGAAGTTCTCGAGTGTACCTGATCAGGTCCTGGGGATTTATTCACCTTTTTGCATTTTAAGACGTCCAGCACCTCCTCCTCAGTAATGTGGACATTTTCATGATGTCAACATCTATTTTCCCACATTCTATATCTTCTAGTCTTTCCCACAGTAAATACTGATGCAAAATACTCATTTAGTATCTCCCCCATCTCCTGCAGTTCCACACATAGTCTGCCTTGCTGATCTTTGAGTGGTCCTATTCTCTCCCTAGTTACCCTTTTGTCCTTAATGTTTTTATAAAATCCCTTTAGATTCTCCTTAACCTTTTTTGCCAAAGCCAACTCATGTTCCTTTCTTCCACACCTGATTTCCCTCTTAAGTATATTCCTCCTGCCTTCATAGTCATTTAAGGATTCTACTCAATCTCTGTTCGTGGCATACGCTTTGTTCTTTTTCTTGACCAAACCTTCCATTTCTCTCATCATCCAGCATTCCCTAGCAGCCTTGTGTTTCACCCTAACAGGAACATGATGTCTCCTGACTCTCATCTCATTTTTGAAGGCTACCTATTTTCGAGTCGTCCCTTTACCTGTGAACATCTGCCCCTTTCAATCAACTTTTGAATGTTCTTGCCTAATGCCATCAAAATTGACCTGCCCCAATTTAGAACTTTAAATTTTAGATCCTGTCTATCCTTTTCCATCACTATTTTAAAACCGTAGAATTATGGTCACTGGCCCCAAAATGCTTTCCCACTGACACCTCAGTCACTTGCCCATCTCATTTCCCAAGTATTGCACACACTGAATTAGAAACGTTTCTTGCAAACACTTCCAGATGATATGACTGAGGGCATTCTGATTAGGTTTGTAGATGATACAAAGATAGGTAGAGGGACACATAGAATTGAGGAGGCAGGAAGGCTGCAAAGGTTTTTTCCAGGTTAGGAGTGTGAGCAAAAAATTGGCAGATGGAATGTAATGTGGGAAATTGTGAGGTAATGCACTTTGTAGGAAGAATAGAGGCATGGACTGTTTTCTAAATGGGGAGAAAATTCAGAAGTCTGATGTGCAAAGAGATTTGAGAGTTCTTGTCCAGGGTTCTGTCAAGGTAAACTTGCAGGTTGAATTAGTAGATAGGAATGCAAATGCAATGATGCCATTTACTTTGAGAGGACGTTAATATAAAAGCAGGGCTTTACTTCGGAGGCTCTATAAGGCTCTGGTCAGGCCACATTTGAAGTATTGTGCGCAACTTGGAGCAAGATATCTCAGGAAGGATACACCGGACCTGGGGCGTGTTCACAGGAGCTTCACAAGAATGGTCCCAGGAGTTTAGAAGAATGGGAGGGGCGGTCTAACTGAAATGTAAGATACTGAATGGCCTGGACAGAGTTGGATGTTAGGAAGATGTATCCATTATTAGGTGAGACCAGGTGCTGAGGGCACAGACTTAGAGTACAGGGAAGACCTTTTAGAATGGAGATATGGAGAAAGTTCTTCAGCCAAAGAGTGGTAAATCTATGAAATTCATTTCCACAGAAGGTTGTGGAGGTCAGGTCGTTGAGTATATTTACGACTGACTTAGATAGGCTCTTGAGTATCAAGGTGATCAAAGATAATGGGAGAAAGCGGGAGAATGGGGTTAAGAAACTTATCAGTCATGATTGAATGGCAGAGCAGACTCGATGGGCTGAATGGCATAATTTGTGCTCCTATGTCTTATGGTCTTATGGATGTTGACCAATCTTTGTGGCATTTGGACATGAACTGTCTAGTATCTGAGGAATCATAAATATTGCTCTGATCATAAACTCTAATGGAAGAAAGGTGATTGAGAGACTCCAGCATGATCCTGCTGGATGGCTGAGCCAATTGTCCCCATAACCTTTCAGATCTGCAGCCCTCATTGAGGCATATGCTTCATTCTCTGAACTGCTTGATGCTCTGCTGACAGACTCAGTCACAACTGATGGTCCAGTGATGGACCTTGAGTTTCTGCATTTTTATTTAGACCTTTACTCATCAACATTTCTCAACAGATATCAGATGTCCTTCTTCCTATGCTGTTGCTTCCACTTAGTCCACATTATTTGGATCTTGGCCTTATTTTCCAGGTTTGTCCCTATCTCTGAGGAGATATCTCTAACTGGGATTCAGATCACATAGCACAAACATCATAATGTCCATTCTCACATGCCAAGAACAGTTTTCACCCCTTCCAGGTTACTGTCTATCAGGGAGGTAATGGCCGAGTAGTATTATCACCAGAATGTTATTCCAGAGACCCAGGTAATGTTGTGGGGACCTGGGTTTGAATCCTGCCACAGCAGATAGCGGAATTTGAATTGAATAAAGATCTGGAATTAAGACTCAAATTATGACTGTGAAACCATTGTCAAAGTTCAGGAAAAACCCATCCAATTCACTAGGGAAAGAAACTGCCATCCTTGCTCGGTCTGGCCTACATTTAACTTCAGACTCACAGGTTGACTCGTAACAGGCCTATGGTGAATAAATGCTGGTCTAGCCAGTGATGCCATCATCCCATGAATGAATACAAAAAAGATTATTTATCAACCCCTGCCAATTCGAGTGATAGTCCCCCTTCATACCATCACATTCATCAATCCAGCCCAATGTCCTTTTCCTTCTTTACAAAGGTGACAAGTCCTTCTTCTCCTAGTGAAAAAAAGTCCATTATAACATTCCTCCCTCACTTTCGGTCACACCACCCTTTCCTGACCATTTACGAAAGCTGAACGTTCACATAACCTTAAGAGTGTGACATCCATTTGAAACAAGGGATTGCTGATGGGTGGGGAAAAGTAAATGGTGAACAATTGGACAGAGTTAGAGGAACAGAAAGACCAGAGTGTGGGTGAGGGTCCAAGGAATTTGGAGCAAAATGGATAGAGAGGCTATAGAAGGATTTCAACAGCTTTGTGGATGAGCTTTACAGCAGAACGTACTTTTGAGTTATGGTGGAGGTCAGTACAGATTTCAAGTCAAAACCAAGTTCATACTGTGTCAAAAGCTTCCCTGAATATCAAGTGTGATACAAAGGTTTTGACCAGTTAGTTTCAGCATTAGACATTAGTCAGAGGTCAGCATGAAATCTGAGAGGTTTTTTAAGAGAGATTGTGATTGAGAGTAGAGATGGCTGTTTCAGGTATCAAAACTAAATATAAATAAAACAAAAGTAGAAAATGCTCGAGAAATACAGCTGGGTTAGAGGCATCTATGGCAAAATAAAGCATTTTGGGTCCAATCAGACTTGTCTTCAGAAGTGAACACTTTTTTTTCGTATCAGACAGAGAACTGAAAACCAAAGAATATGTTGCACACATTCAAATATTAGGGGAAGGAACATTTTCAGATGAAAATTCTAGTAAATTGTGGGAGTGAATTAACATCATTTTTCCAGTCAATATATCAGTAATAACTGATGTGCTGGGAGAGCCAGTGCCAAGAAACCAACTTTAATAAATGTCCAATAACTTGAGAGGGGAGAGCATGCATTAGCAATGAATTTATTTTTCTTGTTTCTTTAGTTTCATAACAATTCTTCATTTAATTATCAAATGAAAACACTAAACTGTTACCATGAGAAATGTTTTGACTTTATTGAAATGTAAGCTGTCGGTAAAATATTTGGAAATTTCCTTGAAGTGGGAGAGAAATTATTCATGGAAGACCTTAACAATTCAACAGGGAGTTCCAACAAAATAGAGAAGAAATTTGCAGAACTGGAAAAAGACAGACAAACACTTGGTGAGTTTAAGTTCAAAATTAAACGTGTGATTCAGGAAATTAGAACCATCGACAAGAACTTCCAATCAATGATCTCAGAAGTGTTAAGAACAGTGGATGATTGAAAAGTAAAAGCAGAAGAAGCAGCAAGAACTTATTTAATAGCTTTCATGGCTCCAGCTTCACAGATCACGTCTGGATCAAATTATAAAGCAAATATAGACAATTGTAATTAGGTCTGGGTAGTAAGATTTTAAACTTGATAGTTTCTCGATAATTTTCATATTGCACATGTGTAGCAACTAACAAGGTCGAGGAAGTCATTTTGTTATCCACATAGAGTTAGAGAAGATATTTACATTTTGTATTCCATTTTTACTATCAACAACTGTTTTGATCAAACCTACCACACTGAGGTAGTCAGAAACAGTCGACTGAATGCATAATAAGCCTTAACTCTGTAAATATATTCGAAAGATTATATTTTGCTTACCATTTCTCCTAGGATTGCTGAAGTTGTTAATTAATTGTGGAAATAATGTGCGTTCAGATGAAATGTGCTGGGAATGAAATCTTGATGTTCTGATAAACTTCAAAAAGAGCATCTTGAGTTAAAAAGGTGTGTGTGTTTGTGTGCGTGTGTGTGTGTCTGTGTGTTATTCTAAAATGTTTACTTTCAAATGTCACAAGATATTCTAAAAAGAACATCAGTCATTTTTAAGAATACTATTTATTCATTTAACAAATGTCTTTAAAATTTGCTAATTTAAAATTGGTTAAACTTTTGCAAACCAAAATGAAGTGATTAATTTTCAGGTTAGAGTGATTGAAATTAGTTAACTTACAGATAGCCAGAAAACAGAAATAAATCAACACAAGAGAAACCAGCAGAACCACATTCAATTACAATATACAGAAATGCTCAGAATGGCTCCACATACTATTGCATTCAACAGATTCTGTTTGAATGTTCAGGACACAGTTCAGTCAATACCACAATGATATTCTGTGGGTAGAACGTTCTGAAATCTGGTGTAAATTTTTGATCTCCAGGTTTTGTCTGCATCTAATTACTTCATTATTTATCTGCAATAGCGTCCAATGTCACTGTACCTTTTAAAAAAATACATCAGTGAATGCATCTTCCTGTCAATCCAGTCAAAGCTGCAAAACTCGTTTATATTTGTTGTTTTATATAACATCTGTGTAATGTCTACAGACTGCTGAACACACTCCAAATTGGTTCTGCAATGGCTGTTTTCTAAATACTATCAAAGTGATAGCTACTGTTCAGTTTCAGCACTTCTCCCTTTCACTGACAACATGGTCCATTAAAAGTCAGGAACTTTCCTTGACAAACATTTTAAAAATTACATTTCCATTGTAGCACTAAAACACAAGCACAGGAGGATAATCGTTAACCTATCATGTCAATACCAGTGCTTTTGTGGAGTTATTCAGTCCCTGCTTCCATCAACACTCACTCAAAAATATTGAAATCCTTTCCTCGTTGACTGTTCATTTAATTTCATTTTAATATGTGGAGTGTAGAATTTTTTGAAAGCCTAACAGATTTTTTGAAAATGTGATCAAGTGCTTGGATGAGGGAATCTCATTGGTTGTAGTTTATACGGATTTTAGCAAAACTTTTGACAAGGTTAGAGAACATGGAATTGAGGGAAACTTTGTGATATGGATTAGAAACTGGCTTAGTAATAAGACACAGAAGTATTGGTGGAAGATTGTATTAGTGACTGGGAGCTGGTGTTCAGTGGGTATCATAAGGATCAGTACAGGAGCCCTATCTATAAATGATACAGAAAGAAATGTGGGGTATAGGTTATGCAAATTCTCAAATGGCACCGAAATTGGCAGAGTGATTAATAGTGAAGAAGATAGTCATAGGCTATAGGAAGATATGGATGCGCTGATCAAACCTGATACGTGTGAGGTAATGGATTGGAAAAGAAGAAACAACATGATGGAATATTAAAGTCAGAGAGCCCGACAGGTCTACAGCATGGAAACAGACTCTTTGGTCCAACATTTCCATGCCGAACAGATATCCTAATCTAATCTAGTCTCATTTGCATCTCTTGCCCAAATCCCTCTTTCCCTTTCCTATTCATACATCCATCCAGATGCCTTTTAAAAGTTGCTATTGCAACATGTCCACCACTTCCTCTAGCAGCTCATTCCATACATGCACCATACACTGTGTGAAAACATTGCCTCTTAGGTCAATTTTATATCTTTCCCCTCTCACCCTAAACCTATGTCCCCTAAGTCTGGACTCCCCCAACCCAGGGAAAGGATTTTGTCTACTTACCCTATCCATGCCCGTAGTGATTTTAAAAACATTTATAAGGTCACCCCTCAGCCTCTGATGCTCAAGGGAAAACATCACTAGCCTATTCAGCCTCTCCCTGCAACTCAAAACCTCCAATCCTGGCAACATCCTGGGAAATCTTTTCTAAACCCTTTCAAGTTTCACAACATCCTTCCTACTGGAGGGAGAACAGAATTGCACACAACATTCCAAAAGTGGACTGGGCAATGTCCTGAACAGCCGCAACATGACCTCCCAACTCCTATACTCAGTGCTCTGACCAATAAAGGAAAGCATACCAAAAGCCTTCTTCACTATCCTATCTACGTATGACTCCATTTTCAGGGAACTATGAACCTGCACTCCAAGGCCCCATTGTTCAGCGACACTGCGCAGGACCTTACCATTAAGTGTATAAGTCCTGCTATGACTTGCAAGTGCAGCACCTCACATTTATCTAAATCACACTCCATCTGCCTCTCCTCAGCCCATTTAATTTCATTTTAATGTGTGGAGTGTATAATGTTTTGAAAGCCTAACAGATATTTTTGAAAATTTGATCACATGCTTGGATGAGAGAATTTCATTTGTTGTAGTTTATATGGACTTTAGCAAAGCTTTTGACAAGGTTCCACATGGGAGACCAATTGACAAGGTTAGGGAACATGGAATTGAGGGAAACTTTGTGAATGGATTAGAAGCTTAGTGATAGGACACAAAGGTACTGGTAGAATGTTGTTTAAGTGACTGGAAGCAGGTGTTCAGTGGGTACCATATGGATCAGTACAGGGGCGCTTATTGTTTATCTATAAATGATACAGATTTAAGATCCCATTGTAACCTTCACTGTCCACTAGACCTCCAATTTTAATGTCAACTACAAATTTATTAACTATACCTCCTGTGTTCACATACAAATAATTTGTATAAATGATGAAAGGTAGTGGGCCCAGCACCAATCCTTGTGGCACACTACAGGTTACAGGCCTCAGTCTGAAAAGCAACCTTCCACCACCACCATCTAGATTAGATTAGATTAGATTAGATTACAGTGTAGAAACAGGCCCTTCGGCCCAACAAGTCCACACCGACCCGCCAAAGCGAAACCCACCCATACCCCTACATTTACCCCTTACCTAACACTATGGACAATTTAACATGACCAATTCACCTGACCCTGCACATCTTTTGGACTGTGGGAGGAAACCGGAGCACCCGGAGGAAACCCACGCAGACACGGGGAGAACGTGCAAACTCCACACAGTCAGTCGCCTGAGGCGGGAATTGAACCCGGGTCTCAGGCGCTGTGAGGCTGCAGTGCTAACCACTGTGCCACCGTGCCGAACCTTCAAGCCAGTTCTGTATCCACATGGCTAATTTTCCCTGTATTCCGTGTGATCTATCCTTGCTAACTAGTCTCCCATAAGGAACTTTGTCAAATGCCTTCATGGCCTCCAGCATGAAGACAGGCCCTTTGGTCTAAACTGATCCATGCTACCTAAATGTCCAACCACATTAACCTCTTTGCTCTGCACTTGGCCCATATCTTTCTAAAACTTTTCTGCCCATGTATTTGTCCAAGCGTCTTTTAAATGTTATGATTGTATCCGCCCCAACCACTTCCGTAGGCAATTCATTCCATGTACCTACCACCTGCTGTATAAAAAAACGTTGTCCCTCAAGTTCCCTTTTATTCTTTCCCCTTTAACCTTAAGCTGATGGCCTCTAGTCCTTGATTCTCCAACCCTGGGAAAAAGAGTGAATGCATTCACCCTATCCATGCCTCTCATGATCTTGTGCATCTCTACAAGAAATCATAGAATCCCTACAGTGGAAACAGGACGTTTGGCCCAACAAGTCCGGACTGACCCTCTGAAGAGTAGCCCACCCAATCCCATTCCTTTTCCCACTACTTTATATTTACCCCAACTAATGAACTTAACCTACACATCTGAATACATTATAAGCAATTTAGTATGACCAATTCACCTAACTTACACATCTTTGGATTGTGGGAGGAAACCAGAGCACCCAAAGGAAACCCACACAGACACAGGGAGAATGTGCAAACTCCACACAGACAGTCGCGAACACAGGAATCGAACCCATGTTCCTGGTGCTGCGAGGCAGTAATGCTAACCACTGAGGTTCCCCCTCAGTCTCCTACACACTAAAGAAAGAAGTCCTAGCTTGTCCAACCTCTCTCTATAACTCAGACTATTGGGTTCAGGCAACATCCTGGTAAATTTCCTCTGCACTTTTTCCAGTTTAATAACATGCTTCGTATAATAAGATGATGAAAGCTAAACATAATACTCCAAATGTGGCCTCATTAATGATTCTCATAAAGTCCCTACAGTGTGGAAATAGGCTATTTGGCCCAAGAACTCCACACCAACCTTCCAAAGAGTAACCCACCCAGACCCATTTCCCTACCCAATACTCTGCATATACCACTGATTGATGTATATAACCTACATATCCCTGAATACTATGGGCAATTTCGCACGGCTAATACATCTGGCTTACACATCTTTGGATTGTGGAAGGAAACCGGAGCACCTGGACAAAATCCAAACCTGTGCAAACTCCGCACAGGCAGTCGTCCAAGGCTGAGATCGAACCCGGGTCTCTGGCGCTATGAAGCAGCAGTGCTTACCACTGAGGCACTGTGACTCCCCACGTAAAATTGTACAATGTTCTGTATAACTGCAACATAAGTTCTCAAATTCGATACTCAATGCCCTGACTGAGGAAGCCCAATGTGCCAAAAGCTTTCTTCACTGCCCTGTCTACCTGTGACTCACTTTCAGACAACTGTGAACCTAAACTCTAAAATCCTTCTGTTCCACTGCACTCCTTAAGTCCCTAACATTCACCATAAAACTCATTCCTTGACTTGACTTTCCAAGATGCAATACCTTAACTTACTCATTTTAAGTTCCATTTGACATTTTTTGGCCCACCAACCCAGCTTATCAAGGTCCTCCTGCAATCTCTGATAACCCTCCTCACTGTCCACACTAACTCCTGTTTTAGTGCCATCAGCAAACTTACGAATCATGCCTTGTACATTATCATCCAAATCATTGATATAGATAACAAACAGTAATGGGTTCAGCACGGACTCGGAGGCACACCAATAATCACAGACCTCCAGTTCGACCAGCATCCTCCCACAACTACACTGTGCTTCCTACCATCAAGCCAATTTTGTATAATTTGCCTGGATTCCATGTGGTCTAACCTTCCAGAGCAGCCTACCATGTGGAACCTTATCAAAGGCCTTAATGAAATCCATATAGACTACGTCACTACCCTGTCCTCAACAACCTTCTTGGTCACTTCATTAAAGTACACTAACAGATTTGTGAAGCATGACCTCGCACTCACAAAACCACGCTGACTACACCTAATCAAACCCTGCCTCTCCAAAAACATGGATATCTTATCTCTCAGAATGAATGGCAAGATTCAAACTTAGAGCAAGAGAGTGACCCTGGGGTAATTATTCACAGACCCCTGAAGTTGGCAGAGTACATGAATAGGATAGCTGAGACGACATGTGGGACACTTGATTTTATCAGATGTGGCATAGATTTTAAAAGCAAGGAGATAATGTTACAGTTGCACAGAGCGTTGGTCAGGCTGTAACTGGAGAATTGTGTGTAGTTCTGGTTACCTCACTACAGGAAGAATCGGATAGCACTGGAGGGGTTACACAGGAAGCTCACCAAGATGTTGCCTGTGATGGAGAAACTGAGCTAGAAGTAGAGGCTAGATACTCTTAGATTGTTTTCCTTAAAGCAAAGACTAAGGTGGTCATGATTGAGGTAAATGCGATTATCAGGGATATGGACAGGGTGAACAGAGAGCAGTTGTTCCTTTTGGTTGATGTCATGATGAAGAGCAATTTAAGTAAAGTGGGAAAGTACATGAACAACGGGTATTATGCAACAACAGTCTGTTTTGATTGGGAACAAATCGCCTGATATTGAGGGACTGTGAACATTTGGCAAATTGAACTTGTTTTTATACGTATACAGGACATGGAAAAGTACCAAAGGTATTACAAAAATGTTGATATAGCACGCAATTTTAAATTCACAACCTTATTAAAATAGGGACTTGGTCCCACTCAAGGGACTTTTCTCCATTGGGCTGAGGTTCGTGCCATGGAATCTGACATCGGGCTCCAAGTGGAGAGAAGGCAGTGTGAGACTCACCTGTTAGTGTGCATGTGTGTATATATAATATATATAAATGTATGTGGGGATTAAGCCAATAAATGTGCTCCATATTGAAGTGCATGTGTCTTCTTTTATTAATTTTTATCAGAACTCAAGGAACCTGTGAGATACCCGCAGACTAACAGTACCGCGTACAATGTGTTTACATTGTCGATTGATGCAAAATACAGGTTGCATCATTATAAAAAAAGGAGTGCCCTCATTTTGTCTCTTGTTCTATTTCCCACTCAATAGAAAAGTCTCTTGTTCTATTTCCCACTTATCTATTTCCTCTTGCTAAAAAGATGCCTCCTTGTTATTTGATTCTTCACATTCAATCAAATCTTATTGCATGATTTGGCAAATCCCAATTCAAATTTCGGTGCTCCACAGAGAAAATAATTCATCTTCTCCGAGTATTAATTTGTACAGTTCCATTAAATCTCTTCTGCACCTTCTCCTAGGCTTGAACTCGTACATAGAGTGTGGTGCCAAGACTAAGCAGAATTCTGCAACTGGGTCCTCATCAGCACTTTAAAAACGTTCAACAAAAATCCTTGCTTATTCATTCCATTATTTTCATTGAGTCTTCCCACTTACTTAATATATCTAACTTCTCCTGATTAAATGTTATCATCTTTCCCATTACTTACTATATTTCCAGATTTATGTAATCTGGAAGGTATGAACTATTGTCTTGTGTCACCAAGAATCAAAAAGACAAATGGTCCCAACATCGATAGGATATACCACCCATGTGTATCACAATAAAGCAAACGTTCAACAAAGCTCTCTGCACTTTGCCTCTTAACCATTGTCCCTTTTGATTCCATCCACCTTAGTTGTGCTAATAAGACTTCAGGAGGTTTGGCACTTCAACAATCACCTTTCCAATATTCCATAATACTGTGATACTCTAATCAGCACTCTTCTTCGGGAATAAATACCAAGAACCCAATATTGCACATTTCACCACTAATAAATTACTCTGAGCAGTTCTGTGAAGTTACTTTCATTATTTCAATCGGATTAAATACAGGTGGTGGAAAACACACTGAGTTCAACTGCTTATTTTTTCTCTATTAAACCAATTTTCATTTGTAATAGTAAAACCAGATTACCCTTAAATTATGAAGCAATATCCTCTTAAATTGTAATATTATTGCATGTCAAACTACTATACAATTGGGTTGGTACACAAAACATTGAGGTGCTCTCAAAAGTAGCATGATTTTGAACAGGACTTGGGCTCATATTGCTGAATATGTCAAAAAATATCAACACCTGGTGAATGAAACAATAATGAATGATATTCACAACTTACTTGGCAAACCGAGGGCCCCAAGTAAAGGGCAGTAAATGAATTCAACATCAGCGAGCATTGGCAGCAGGTTAAATGGGTATTTCATTTTCAGTTTAATCAAGGGTGTCAAGTCGAACTGAAAATTTAGTCACATGCATGCATTATACATCCTAGATAATTCCTCCAGAGACACAATGAGATGAGTGCTGATATTACTTACAGACATTTGAACAACAGATCCCGCAGAGGCACACAATATTAGACTAAATATTACATCAGAAACTGGAGTCCCCAGGCTAAGGAATGGAGAAGCAATATGTGACACAGAATAAAGAAGGGTTGAGAAGGTACATGGGCAGAAAGATGGACCAATAATGTTACAGAAACAAAATGAGCTGCATGCTCTTATGATATAGTTGTAAAAATAAACACTTAATTTATCTGATTTCACCGTGAACAAGAGACTGACTGGACTAATTCTTCTCCATCCCTAATTCTCTGCTTTATTGGTAATCTTTTATCCATCTCTATTCCAGAGGCTGTGTCTGTGCTCCAAGCAGAGGGATGCAAATGGAACAAATCCAGGTTTAATACAAATGATTTAATGTCAATATTTAACAAGGGCAGGAGGAATGAAAGGAGGAGGTCCCCTGATGCGCTCAATGCTTGCTATGCTCAGCTCAAGCAGAATGCCAGTAACACTGTGTCACCTACCCCAACAGCTGCAAATGCATCTGTTGACTCTGTCATTGCTGCAGATGTCAGTCCAGTCTTCCTGAGAGTAAACCTAAGGAAAGCGATGAGCCCAGATGGAGTCCTTGGCCGTGTACCTGGCTCTTGTGTCGACCAGCTGGTGGAGGGGTTCACTGACATCTTCAACCTGTCCTTGCTACAAGCTGAAGTCATAAGAAGACTTCAAGAAGGCTAAAATTATCCCAGTACCTAAGAAAGTGCATGCAATATGCCTTAATGACTACTGCCCAGGTCTATGACTTCCATAATAATGAAGTGCTTCGAAAGGCTGGTCACGGCCCACATCAACTCTAGCCTCCCAGCCTGCCTCGATCCCCTGCAATGTACCGACTGGAAAAAGAGGTCCCCAGGAGATGCCATTTCCCTAGCCCTACATTCATCCCCAGAACATTTGGATAACAAGGATACTGATTTCAGTCTCCCACTCATCAACTATGGCACGGCCTTCAATACCATAATCCCCACCAGACCAATCTCAAAACTCTAGGACCTAGGTCTTGGCTCTGAATTCTGCAACTGGATCCTCAGTTTCCTGACCCACAGACTGCAATCAGTGAAGATAGATAACAGTACATCCTCTACGATGATACTCAACACTGATACTTCACAAGCATGCATTATCAGCCCCCTACTGTACTCCCTGTAAACCCATGACTGTATAACCAAGTTCCTTAACAATGCCATCTACAAGTTTGCTAACGATGCCACCGTGGTAGGGCGGATATCAAACAACGATGAGCTAGAGTAAAGGAAGGAGATAGTGTGCTTGGTGTCATAGTGCAATGATAACAATCTCTCTCTCAATATCGGCAAAACAAAACAACTGATCATTGACTTCAGGTAGAAAGGAGGAGGACACGCCCTGTCTACATCAACACAGCTGAGGTGGAGAGGGTCGGGAGTGTCAAATTCCAAGGAGTATTGATAACCTACAATCTGTCCTGCTCTTCCCATGTAGACGTGACAATCAAGAAGGCATAGCAATGTATCTACTTCCTCAGGCAGCTTAAGGAATTCAGCATATCCATAACTTCCCTCACCAACTTTTACAGATGCACAATAGAAAGCATTCTATCTGGGTGTAGAATGGCTTGGTACAGCAATTGCTTTGCCCAGGACCATAAGAAACTACAGAAAGTTGTGTACATGTCCCAAACAATTCTGAAGAAGGGTGACATCTGAAACGTTGACTACTCCATCTCCTGATGCTGCCTGGCTTGATGTGTTCTTCCAGCCTCCTGCTTGTCTGCCAGACGATCATGGAAGCTGATCTCCCAACCATGGGCTTTCTCTTTGCTGCGGAAAGGCTGCCAACATCATCAAAAATTCTGGATCAGTGGTGCTGGAAGAGCACAGCAATTAAGGCAGCATCCGACGAGCAGCAAAATCGACGTTTCGGGCAAAAGCCCTTCATCAGGGCTTTTGCCCGAAACGTCGATTTTGCTGCTCGTCGGATGCTGCCTGAATTGCTGTGCTCTTCCAGCACCACTGATCCAGAATCTGGTTTCCAGCATCTGCAGTCATTGTTTTTACCAACATCATCAAAGAGCCCTCCCACGCTGGTAATGGTCTCTTCCAACCTCCTCCATCAGGCAAGAGATACAGACGCTTAAACACACACACCAAAAGATTCCAGAACAGCTTCTCCCCTGCTGTTTTATACTGCAGAATGGATCTCTGCAATTTCAAATAATTGCTGATCTTGCTAACGTTGATCTTGCTTGTGAACCTCCTGTGAAGCCATAATCTTGTACGCCTTGCTGCCTAAGCACCCTATGATATATGTATGTCCTTGTTTGCTATGATCTATATGTACTGCTCTCAAAACAAAGATTCTCACTGTACTTATGTACACATGACAACAATTAATCAAATGAAATCAAACAAAGAAGGCTAAGACTGTATCTGTCTCTAATGCAGGTTTCAAACCCTAATAAACTGTTCAAATGTGACACTGTTCCTTTCCAATCTTTGTTTTCTTCATTCATGGGACGTGTGTATTGTTGTCTAGCCAACATTTGTTGCCCATTCCGAGCTTCTTTTAGATAGGTGGTGGTGAGTTGTTGTTATGAACTGCTGCAGTCCACATGCTGGAGGTTGACTCAGAATGCCCTTGAGGGGGAAATTCCAGGACTTTGATCTCGTGACATTGAAGGAACAGTGAGACATTTCCAAGTTAAGATGGTGAGTGGCTTGGAGGAAAACATGCAGGGGGAGGTCAAATGACAGCACTTGAACTTCAGCAGTTCAAAGAAGGCAATGCATCACCATCTTCTCTCGGGCAAATCGAGATGGGCAATAAAGACTTCCCCAGTCAGTGATGCCCACATCCTGTGAGTGAATAATAATAAGAAAAGGTGATTCTTGTTTCCAAGTTGATACTCATTTACAAGTTGTTGCACTTTTTTATCCATTCGTACGTGGGATGTGGGAATTGCAGGCTGGTCAAAAATTAGTTCCCCTTGAGAACTTAGTTAGTGAGCTGCCTTCTTGAATTGCTGTGGTCCAAGTACTATACATTGACTCACAACTCCCTTAGGGAGAGAAAATTGTGAGTTTGTTTTAGTTAAATCAGCTCAATATGTTTGGAAACACAATCTGTCTAGTATTACACCACACTGAGATTGCACACTGGAAGGAAAGCCCCAGTGTTCTTGCAGTTACCACAAAAGTTCAACATTCAAATCATCAATTCCCCTGTTCTTTAGAGCCCATGTAACAGCAAACACAGATTTCTGTTGTTATGAAGTTGATGGTGTGTACTGCAACTTTAAGAGAGAGAGAAAGCTGTTCGGAACAAAGAGATTACAAACACTTGTGTCCATGACTAGATGGCCGTTCCACAGTGTACTGGAAAATTGAAATTACGCAATGTTTGGCTGTGAAATGGATACTTGAGTTTTGATTGCTGTTTTGACAACAATTTGAATTTAACCAATCTGTTTGAATTTTGCCCCAGGATACAAAAATCCAATTGAATTTGAATTTCTTGCTTTGCCAACATTGAACCCTTACGACGATCCGATGTTAGGGGATATAAGAATGCAGGCATTTTTAAAGTTAATTAGACAGTGTGACACGGCGGAGAACCTCTTCGGTAAATAAACCAAGTACCCAGAAAAGCTCACCTCACCTCATAATCTGTTCAACTATGAGTGACAGAGAACTTCCATTTATTCCCAACTTCCACAAGTTAAATAAAATAACATCAATTTATTTTTTAACTCTAAAAGTGAACATTAAACAATAACTATTCACAACCCTTTGTCTTAACTGTTTATTACCTGCCTCCAACTATGTAACAATATGCTGTTCGATTAAGACACTTATTAAAATTACATCAACTTCATTTCAAAACCACACAGCAGTTGTCCTCTACTGTGCCTTTCTTCTTCTGGCTAATGACCTCCCTGGGTTGCTTCCTTTTTTTCATCTTTCATATGAAAAAGCACCTTAGATACAGAGTGCTTCCTAATTCCTTGCATCTGTCTCAATGGCAGTTGCTCTCTTTCCAATGTTCAAAATGCCCACACTTTTAAATCCCCAACTTGGGAGCTCTAGTCCAGGAATCTCACAAGGTAAACTTGCAGGTTGTGTCAGTAGTCATTCCTGAAGAAGGGCATGTGCCCGAAACGTCGAATCTTCTGTTCCCTAGATGCTGCCTGACCTGCTGTGCTGTTCCAGCAATAAAGTTTCAGCTTTGATCTCCAGCGTCTGCAGACCTCACTTTCTCCTCGTGTCAGTAGTAAGAAAGGCAAATGCAATGATGGCATATATTTTGAGAGGGTGTGAATACAAAAGCAGAGGTGTGCTTCTGAGGCTCTATAAGGCTCTAATCAGACTACATTTGGAGTATTGTGCACAGTTTTGGGCCACATATCTCAGGAAGGATGTAGTGGCCTTGGTGTGTGTTCATAGAAGATACACAGTGGTAGTCCAAGGAATGAAAAGCTTAACATATGAGAAACGTTTGAGGGCACTGGGTCTACACATGGAGTTTAGAAAGTTGAGGAGGGATATAATTGTAAAATAAAAAATACTGTATGGCCGGGATAGAGTAGATATTGGGAAGATGTTTCCAGGTAGGAGAAACTAGGACCCAAGGGCACAGCCTTAGAGTAAAGGGAAGACTTTTATATAAGGAGAGACTTATTCAGATAGAGAGTAGTGAATCTATGGAATTCATTGCCACAGAAGGCTGAGGAGGCCAGGCCATTGAGTATATTTAAGACTGAGATACATGGGTTCTTAAGTATCAATGAGATCAAGGGATACTGGGCGAAAGTGGGAGAATGGGGCTGAAAACGTAATCATTCATGATTGAGTGGCAGAGCAGACTCAATGGGTTGAATGTCCTCATCTTTGCTCCTATGTCATATGGTCTTAAAGTCTTAGATCACCTTGAAGAAGAACTATTTCTTTTTGATCACTATTCTTTTGACAGTTATCAAATTGAGCTGAGACCTTTGCCCATCCAGCCCCTTACGAGGCAAAGTGGCTACTCCTTACTTACAATATGAGCCAGAGATCGTGAACCCTTCAATTAATATCCAAAAACAGCAAAAGAAATAAAAACCACAGTCAGCCATTTGGGCCCTCGATTCTGGTCATCTTTAGCCGATTTGACCCTCCTCACATTCACTTGCCTGCCCTTTCCTCATATCCCTTGATTTCCTGATAATCAAGAATCTATCTATCTTAGCCTTAAATATACACATGGACTCTCCCCACCACATCTCTCCGTGGCAGCAGTTCCAAAGACTAACAACCCTTTGAGAGAAGAAATTCCTCTGCAACTCAGTCTTAAACTGGTGGCTGTTTATTTTAAGACTGTTCTCTGGTTCTAAATTCTTCTATCAGGGGAATCATCCTCTCAACTTTTACCCCGTCAAGCCCATTAGGAATCATATATGATTCAATGAGGTCACCTCTCATTCTTCTAAATTCCAATGAGTAACATCCCAGCCTGTTTAACATTTGCTTATAAGACAATCCTATACCTGGCCAGGTTCATTCACCAGTGCCAAATCCAATATGGCATCACCCCTTGTTGGCCTGTCTACATATTGTGTCAGAAAACCCTCCTGCGCATATTGAACAAAAACTGCCCGATCTAAACTGCTTGAAATATAGTATTTCCAGTCAATATTGGGGAAGTTAAAGTCCCCCATAACAACTATCCTGTTACTCTCACTCCTATCGAGAATTATCTTTGCTATCATTTCCTTTATATCCCTGGAACAACTCAGACGCCAAAAGAAAATCCCAACAGGGTGACCTCCACTTTCCTGTTTCTAACCTCAGCCCAAACTACCTCAGTGGATGAGTCCTCAGCTGCTGTAATACTACCCTTGACAAACAATGCCACCCCCACACCCCACACACCCCCACCCCCCTTTTACCATCATCTCTGTTTTTGCTGAAACATCTAAATCTTGTAATCTGCAACAATCATTCATGTCCCTTCTCTGGACATGTCTCTGAAATGGTCACGACATCGAAATCCCAGGTTCCAACCCATGCTGCAAGTTTACCCACCTTAATTCGGATGCACCTGACATTGAAGTATACACATTTCAAACCAACATCCTGATTGCCTCTCGTGACCTTGTAAATCTATTCCTGACCTCACTAGCCTCAACCTTCTGTACATTGGAACTACAATTCAGGTTCTCATCCCCCTGCTGCATTAGTTTAAACTCCCCTGAAGGGCATTAGCAAATATCCCCCACAAGATATTGGTAGCCCTCTGGTTCAGATGATGACCATCCTATTTGTGGAGGTCCCACCTACCCTAGAAAGAACTAGGGTATCCAGGAATCCAAAACCCTCTCTCCTGCAACATCCCTGCAGCCATGTGTTCAGCTGTGCTGTCTCCCTGTTCTTCACTTCACTAGCACATGGCACGGGCAACAAACCAGAGATAACAACTCTATTTGTTCTAGTTCCAAGCTTCCAACCTAGCTCCCTGAATTTCTGCCTTAAATCACCACCTTTCTTCTAATCTATGTGATTGGTGCCCATATGGACTACGACTTGGGGTTGCTCTCCCTCCCTGTCAAGGATCCTGAAAACACAATCAAAGACATTATGAACCCTAGCACCTGGCAGACAACGCACCGACCGAGAATTTCTCTCTTTCCCACAGAACCTCCTATCTGTCCCCCTATCTATGGAGTCCCCAATGACTAAAGCTCTGCAACTCATCCCACTTCCCTTCTGAGCAGCAGGGACAGACTCTGTGCCAGAGACCTATACCCATTGCTTACCACTGGTAGGTTCCCCCCCAACAGTATCCAAAACGGTATACTTGCTGTAGAGGGGAACCACCACAGGAGATCCCTGTCTTGCCTGCCGGTTCCCTTTATGACCACTGACAATAACCCAACTACCTTCTTCACGTGGCTGTGGAATAACTACCTCCCTGTAACTCCTCCCAATAACCCCCTACACTTCCTGAATGATCTGATGTTCATCCAACTCCAGCTATAATTCCCTAACACAGTTCTTGAGGAGCTGAGTTGGGTGCCTTTCCCACAGATGCAGTCAGCAGGGACACTAGAGTCACCTCTACCTGCCACATGCTGCAGGAGAAACATTCAACTATCCTTAACTCCATTCCCACTATTCTAAATTCCCAAATAGAACGCTAACATATTAAATACAAAAGAAAACGTTTACCACCTTACCAACTGACGCACAGATCTTTTTCTTTTGGTTCGAGGAGGAGGATGGGCGGGAGACACTAGCTGAGTAGTGTTTTGGATAAAGAAACCGCCCAAATGAGCGTGTGACCTATCCGACAGCTTTCTGCGTGACGATCCAGCACTTCCTGCTGCTGGAACAACAATGGCAGACCCCAATGCTGGACATGAGTTTTTAAACCTATTTCCTCACCTTTCCGAAAGCCTCCTGCTCAACTCTCCCACACTTCCTGCTCCTGGAACTACAATCACAAACACACTGTCAGAATTCGTGACAACCTTCATCCTATTTTTTTCTAATGTGAAATAATTTGTGAAATGATCGTGCTTTTGCAGACAGTGGCTGCACTTTATTCAAATAGAAGAAGGATGAGCACATGCTCGTAGCTGAGTGGTGCTAGTAGAGTGCAATAATATTATTGTTTGTACTTGGGGCATAAGAGTGATTTCTGTTTGGTTACTCCGTGTTCTTGCCACTTAATGCAACACATTTTAGACAGCAGGCAATTCTGGATTTGGTGACATATACTGAGGCAGGCTTCACTGGGAAGCTTAAGGTCAAGGAACCCTTTGGGGTAATTTCCATAATATGAGATCATTCACCCTGTGGTTTAAGAGGGAGAAGCTTGAACCAGATGTCAAGATATCACATTTGACTAAAGGTAAGTACAAAGACATGAGAGAGGAAGTTTGTGAGAAGATTTGTAGCTCGGGTGCTCATTGCTGTGGTTCTGTTCGCCGAGCTGGAAGTTTTTGTTGCAAATGTTTCGTCCCCTGTCTAGGTGACATCCTCAGTGCTTGGGAGCCTCCTGTGAAGCGCTTCTGTGGTATTTCCTCCGGCATTTATAGTGGCCTGTCCCTGCCGCTTCCGGTTGTCAGTTTCAGCTGCCCGGTATATTGGGTCCAGGTCGATGTGTTTGTTGATGGAGTTTGTGGATGAGTGCCATGCTTCTCGGAATTCCCTGGCTGTTCTTTGTTTGGCTTGCCCTATAATGGTAGTGTTGTCCCAGTCAAATTCATGTTGCTTGTCGTCTGCATGTGTGGCTACTAGGGATAGCTGGTCATGATGTTCATGGATGCGGATCGTTAGCTATCTTCCTGTTTGTCCTATATAGTGTTTTGTGCAGTCCTTGCATCGGATTTTGTACACTACACAACAACTACTTGCAGATACCAACACCTACCAAAAGAGGGAGTTTGACCCCACCCCACAGCTCACCAATAGGATAAACAACACACTGAGGAACCTACAAAAAAACGGATAGATAACCACAAAGAATGAAACCTGAAAGCAACAACACCCCCAGATTCTATGGACTACCTAAAGTGCACAAACTAGACATCCCACTCAGATCCATAGTATCATTACCAGGGACACCATCACACAAACTGGCTAAAGAACTACAGCAGAAACTGAAACACCTGATCAGCTTATCCAGACACTCTATACAATTAACACAGGAATTCTTGGACATCATCAGAAATATACATATAGACAAGGAAGAAACCATGGTCTCATTCGACGTAATGGCACTGTTCACCTCTATTGACAAAGCCCAGCCAGAGAAACAATAGCCAACCTGCTGAACAGACATAACAGAAAACAGGACGTTGAACCCATCAACAAAGACAGCATACTTAAACTACTGGACTTGTGCCTCACAACACACTTCACATTCTACAACCAGATATACGAACAAATCAACGGAACACCCATGGGCTCACCGATCTCGGGACTCATAGCAGAAGCAGTAATGCAAAGGTTAGAACAAACAGTCTTACCACAAATTCAACCCAAACTCTGGGTCAGATACGTTGATGACACCTTTGTAATCATTAAAACACGGAAATAGAGAAAACACACCGGATCATCAACTCAACACTGACAGGAATCCGATTCACGAGAGAGGAAGAAAAGGACAACCAACTCCCATTCCTAGACGTGAGGGTACAGAGAACACCAAACGGAGAATTCACCACTAAGGTACAGAGGAAAGTCACACACACAGACCAAGTCCTGAACTATGAAAGCAACCACCCCAATACACACAAACGAAGTTGCATCAAGACACTATTCAAAAGGGCCACAACACACTGCAGCACACCAGAACTGCAAAAAGAGGAAGAGGAACACCTATACAAGGTATTCGCCAAAAACGGATATCCTCGCAATTTCATCAACAGATGCCTAAGGGAAAGACAACGGAACGAGGACATGCCGCAACCCAAAGGACTAGCCACACTACCATACATAAAGAGCATTTCCGAACTGACAGCCAGACTACTGCGACCACTAGGACTTATAACAGCACACAAACCAACAGCCGCTCTCAGACAACAACTCACCAGAACGAAGGACCCGATACCCAGCATGAGCAAAACTAATGTAGTGTACAAAATCCGATGCGAGGACTGCACAAAACACTATATAGGACAAACAGGAAGACAGCTAACGATCCGCATCCACGAACATCAACTAGCCACGAAACGACATGACCAGCTATCCCTAGTAGCCACACACGCAGACGACAAGCAACATGAATTTGACTGGGACAACACTACCATTGTAGGGCAAGCCAAACAAAGAACAGCCAGGGAATTCCTAGAAGCATGGCACTCATCCACAAACTCCATCAACAAACACATCGACCTGGACCCAATATACCGGCCACTACAGCGGGCAGCTGAAACTGACAACCGGAAGCGGCAGGGACAGGCCACTATAAATGCCGGAGGAAATACCACAGAAGCGCTTCACAGGAGGCTCCCCAGCACTGAGGATGTCACCTAGACAGGGGACGAAACATTTGCAACAAAAACTTCCAGCTCGGCGAACAGAACCACAGCAAATTGAGGGAGGAGTTGGCAAGAGTCACAGAGTCATTGAGCTGTACAGCATGGAAACAAATCCTTCAGTCCAACCCGTCCATGCCAACCAGATATCCGACATTTTTCTAGTCCCGTTTGCCTGCATTTAACCAATATCCCTCCACACGTTCAGATTCACGTACCCATCCATATACACAACCATTTCATTTTCCATCTTCCACCTCACTTATTTCTTAACGAGGGTGTTAAATTCACCATTTTCTGGTCCTCCGGCACCAGAAAGTCCTGAAAGCTCGTCATCAATGCTGTAATTGTACCAGCCTCCAGCACTTCCTCTGGCAGCTCATCCCATATACGCACCACCCCCAGTGAGAAGTAAATGCTCCTTCAGTCCATTTTAAATCTTTTATCTCGTACCTTGAAAGTATGCCCTCTAGCTTTGGACTCTGCTATCTTGTGGGAAAAAAACATTGGTTATTCACCAGCTGTATGTCCCTCGTGATTGTGCAGACCTCTATAAGGTCACTCTTCAGCCTCTGAAACTTCAGGGAAAATAGACTCAGCTTATTAAGCCTCTCCCTCTAACCCTGGCAACAGCCTTGTAAATCTTTTTTGAACCCTTTCAAATTTCGTAACATCCTTCCCATAGCAAGGAGACCAGAATTGAATGCAGTGTTCCAAAAATAGTCTAACCAATCGACACAAAATGAAGCCCAGCAGGGAAGGGGGTAGAGCACCAAGGGCAGGAGTTTTTGGGAGGAATTAGAAGATTGCAACAGTTTTATTTTAGGATATAGAACATAGCACAGAATCTTGCCCTTTGTCTGTGTCAACGACAAGATATCATGTTCCAGGTACCCATTGCTCTGTGTATGAAAAGTTTTCTGAGCACATCTCCTTTAAACTTTTCCCCCTCACCTTAAACCTATGCCCCTAGTATTTGAAATTCCAACCTGGGAAAACGACTCCGACTATCTGCCCCTCTTGTATTTTTACATTCTTCAAGAGAGAGGTGAGAGTGGAAATTGGAATGTGGAAAATCAAGCTACAGGAGTAATAAATGGAACAAAGAAATGGCAGCAGAACTGAATAGATACTTTGCATCAGCTTTCATTGTGGAATACACCAGTACTGTGCCAGAACTTCAAGAGAGTCAGAGGGCAGAGGTGAATGCAGTGGCCATCACTAAAGCGAACGTGCTTTAGGAAGATGGATAAATCACCCAGGATGGATTGACTTGACTCCAGCATGCTGAGTTCGCTCTCCCCATGCTGATCTCCTCCATGCTGCACAAACTCAATCTTATCAGAAGGTAAGTAGATTAAAGTGAGAAAACTAAACATGATAGAAGAGAAAAAAATCATAAAAGCCAACAGAGCTCCAGGAAGAAGTCCACATGCTACATTGCTACAAAGAGATTGTGGAGTATAGTCATGGTGTTGTACAACAAGGAAAAAGAGCTTTCAGTCTAACCCGTCCATGCCAACCAGGTATCCTAAATTAATCTAGTCCTATTTGCCAACAAATCCCTCTAAGCCTTTCCGACTCATGTACTTACCCAGATGCCTTTTAACTGTTAGAATTGTACCAGTCTCCACCACTTCCTCTGACATCTATTTCTAAAAATTAACTTTTCTTGTTTTTCATAATTAACTATAAGCATTTTCATTTTTCCTATCAAGAATTCAAGTACACTAAAAATTCACTCCTAGGTATCATGTAGTCACATTAACAGAAATATTGCTATGAAACTGCCGCTTCAGTAAGCGAGGCAGAGGGGATATTGGTGTAAGGGGACTGGATGGGTCTATTGAAGAGAAAGACAGGGAGAGCCTGGAGACCGTCCTTGTGGGGTATAGACCTGTATAACAACTGCATGTCCGTAGTGAAGAGAAAGCACAGTGCGCTGGAGAACTGGAAACTGCTGATGAGATGGAGGGTGTGGTTGGTGTCCCGGGTGTAGGTGGGAAGTGTGCATGAGGTAGGATGAAATGAGTTTGGTGGTATGAGCATGCCGAGACAATAGGTCGGCCAGGGAGTTGGTATTGTGGATCGAGGGGAGCAGGTAGAACCAGGCAGTACGGGCTGGGGGACTATGAATTTGGAGGCAGTGAAGGGGAGATCACCAGAGGCAATGAGGGCACTGATGATGTCTTGGACTTGGGCCTGATGGATGGTGATGGGTTTGTAGGCAAGGGGGAGGAAGGATGTGGTTTGGAGAGTTGGCGTTCGGCCTCTGCGATATAGAGGACTGTCCTCCAGATACCCAGATGGGCCCCAGCTATGCCTGCCTCTTTGTCGGCTACATCAAACAGTCTCCCTTCAATACCTACATCGGCCCTGTACCCCTAGTCTTCTGCCGTTTCATCGATGACTGCATTGGTGCATTGTCCTGCACCCAGGCTGAACAGGAGCAGTTCATCGACTTGATCCACAACTTCCACCCCACCCTCAAATTCTCTTGGTCCATCGCAGACACCTCCGTCCCCTTTCCTGTATAGCCACAATATGACCTCCCAACTCCCATGCTTGCTGCTCTGAACAATAAAGGAAAGCATACCAAATGCTTTCTTCACTATCCTATCTACCTTGGACTCTACTTTCAAGGTCTATTTATTCAGCAACACTCCCCATGGACCTTACCATTAAGTGCATAAGTCCTGCCTCGACTTACCTTTCCCGCCCCTCACATTTATCTGAATTAATCTCCATCTGTCACTCCTTGGCCCATTGGCCCTTCTGATCAGGATCCTATTTGGAGTCTAAAGTAACCTTCTTTGCTGTCCACTACACCTCCAATTTTGGTGTGATCTGCAACCTTACTAACTATACCTCCAATGTTCACATCCAAATCACATAGCTCCAGTCTGAAAAGCAACCCTCCATCACCACGTTCTGTCTTCTACCTTCCAGCCAGTTCTGTATCCAAATGGATAGTTCTCCCTTTATTCCGTGAGATCTAACCTTGCTAACCAGTCGTCCGTGGGGAACCTTGTCGAATGCCTTACTGAACTCTATATAGATCATGTCTACTGCTCTGTCCTCAACAAACATCTTTGTTACTTCTTCAAAAAACTCAATTAAGTTAGTGAAACATGATTTCCCATGCACAAAGCCATGTTGACTTTCCCTAATCAGTCCTTGCCTTTTCAAATGCGTGTAATTCCTGTCCCTCAGGATTCCCTCCAACAACATGTCCACCACCAATATCAGGCTCACCGGTCTATAGTTCCTTGGCTTTTCCTTAACATCTTTCTTAAATAGTGTCACCACATTATCCAACTTCCAGGGTTCTGGCATCTCACCTTTGTTTATCAATGAGACAAATATCTCAACAAGGGGCTCAGCAATCACTTCCCTAGCTTCCCACAGAGTTCCAGGGTACAACTAATCAGAGCCTGGGAATTTATTCACCTTTATATTTGTTAAGACATCCAGCACTTGCTCATCTGTAATATGGACATTTGGCAAGATGTCACCATCTATTTCTGTATTTTCCATGTCCTTCTCCATAGAAAACACTGATATATAACACTCATTTCATATCTACCCCATCTCCTGTGGTCCCATACATAGGCTGCCTTGCTGATCTTTGAGGGGTCATATTCTGTCCCTAGTTACCTTTTTGTCCTTAATGGATTTATAAAATTCCTTTGGATTCTCCTTAATCCTATTTGCCAAAACTACCTACTTTTCCCTTTTTATCCTCTTTATTTCTCTCTAAAATATATTCCTAGTGTCTTTATCCTCTTCAAAGCATTCACTCTATCTCTGCTGTCTATACCTGACGTATGCTTCGTTCATTTTCTTAACCAAACCCTCAATTTCTTCAGTCATCCAGCATTCCCTACACCGAACAGCCCTTCATTTCACCCTAACAGGAAATACTGTCTCTGGATTCTCATTTTCTCACTTCTGAAGGCATCCCATTTTCCAGCCATCCCTTTACCTGCACCCAATCAATTTTTTAAAGTTCTTGCCTAATACCGTCAAAATTAGCCTTCCTCAAATTTAGAGCTTTAACTTTTAGATCCTGTCTATTCTTTTCCATCACTACTTTGAAATTAATAGAATTATGTACACTGGCCCCAAAGTGCTCCCCACTGACACCTACGTCACTTGCCCTCCCTTATTTCCCATGATAGGTCAAGGTTTGCATCTTCTCTCGCAGGTACACCCACATACTGAATCAGAATATTTTCTTGTACAGACTGAACAAATTGCTCTCCATCCATCTCCTTAGCACTATGGCAGTCCCAGTCTATGTTTGGAAAGTTAAAATACACTAACATCAGCCTATTATTCTTACAGATAACGGAGATCTACTAATAAATTTGCTTCTCAATTTCTTGCTGACAACTGGGGAAACCATTGTACAATCCAAATAAGGTAATCATCCCTTTCTCATTTCTCAGTTCCACCCAAATAGCTTCCCTGGACATATTCCCAGGAATATCCTCCCTAAGTATAGCAGTAATATAATCCATATCAGAAATGCCAATCTCCTTCCTCTCTTGCCTCACTTCTACCCCAGAAGATATTCCAATGATCCAAAAATGTGAACACTTCTCCTCTGCATCAGCTCGTCAGCCACACATGCTGTATCCTCCTATTTCATCCCCTCACTAGCTCATAGCACCAAGGGTAAGCCAGATATTACTAACCTTGAGAATCTCCCTTTTAAATTCCTGCCTAACTTCCTGTACTCTCCCTTTCGAAACTCATCCTTCTCCCTTCAAATGTGTACAATGGCTGGTGCCACTCCCCTTTGAGAATATTCTGCACTCTCTCTGAGATATTCTTGCTCCTGGCACCAGGGAGGCAACACACCAGTCTGATTTCTTGCTGTTGGCCACAGAAATGTTTGTCTGTGCCTCTGACTAAACAGGTCCCCTATCACAATCGATCACTTGGAAACTGACAGACCCAACAGTACATTAGAGCCAGTCTCAATACCAAAACCTAGTTGCTAGAAAGATCAGCACAAATTTCTTTCACCAACTATCGATACCTCTTCTGCTGCTTTCTCAGCTTCCCACACATTATCTGCTTCCATTAGATCTTTCAGATTGAATGTAGTTTGATCCAGACTCTTGTTGGAAATGGCTTTTGGAGACAATATTTATTTGAATTATTGCACTCTAATGGATCTTGAAACTTATTTGCACAATTTTTTTTAATTATGTGAATGTGAATAAGTGAATGCCCCTACCATGGATTAGGTATTTAATTTATCACTATTTCTTGGAGGACTTCACATATTGAGCATTTACACTTTGGATCCGTTAAATAAATGGAAGAAATGTTTTAAGGAATGTATTCATGAAGACAAGAAACTCATATCGGGGTTAACAAGCCATACCTTTAATGAGCATAAACCAATGGAGTAAAGTGAATATAAATCAGCAAATTTCCAGAAAAGACTGAACACGCTGTCTTCAGGGACGATGGTCCATGTTCCTGTCTCTGGAAAATCCCTTGGGTCTTCTTTTAGTTGGATGATTATCTGGTGAATTCCACAATCAGAAGGTTTACAAAATCATCAAACCTCAAACTGTTGTCTCAGCACAGAATCCAGAAACTAAACTGAGATATACAGTCAGTGATTTATATACTTTAGGAGTGTAGGACCCCAGTATTTAAACCTTCTGATAAAGAGTGCATGATCTGTTCCATTGTACCTTTCCTTTTTTACCTGAAATCCCTGACCCCGAATAATATACATATATTTCTATACTGTGGTGAAAGACTTCAACTGTCAATTCTTTCAATGCCTCTCATAATTTTGTAGAGTTCCATCAGGTCACCCCTCTGCCTCCGACGTTCAAGCAAAAACAAATCAAGTTTGTCTAATCTCTCTTCATACCTAATATTCTCCCAACCAAATAATATGGTCGTAAACCTTTTCTGTCTCCAAAGACAGGCTGGAACATTTTTTTCACTGAAGTGCAAGAAGTTGACAGATGATTTTATCGAAGTTTTTAAATCATGGGAGGCACAGAAAAGGTGACTAGCAAAGAGTAGCAAAGCCTTACGGTAGGGGAATTCAAAACTAGAGGGTATGTTTGAAGGTGAGAGGAGAAAGATTTAAAAGGAACCTGAGAGGCAGTCTTTTCACATAGCTGGTGGTTCAAATGAACAACTAGAGGAAGTGATAGATGCCGGTACAGTAACAGCTTTTAAGACATTTTGACAAACACATGAATAGGAAAGATTTGGACGGTTATGATCCAAAAGCAGGAAATTGTGGTTAGTCTGGCTTGGAAAATTTGCCTGCCATGGGTGAGTTGTACCAAAGGGCCTGTTTCCGTTCTGTATGATTCTATGATTCATCCTTCTGGTAACGTGGTGATCAGAACTGTTTGCAATATTTCAAATGTGACCTCACTAAATTTTTATATGGCTGCAACATGACTTACCAATTTTTAAACTCTATACCCCAACCAATGGAGGCAAACATGCTAACTGCCATCTTGACCACCTTATCCACTTCTGTTGCCACTTTCAGAAAAGAATGGACCTTTATGCCTTAATCCCTCGGTATATTAATGTTTCTAAGTGTTCAGCCATTAACTGTAGATTTCTGCCAGAGTTAAACCTTCCAAAATGCATTATCTCACATTTGTCCAGATTAAATTCCATCTGCCATTTCTCTTTGTCAATCCCTAGCCTATCTATATCCTGCCATCTCCTCTGGCCATCCTCCTCACTCCCTGCAGTTCTCAAAATCTTTGCGTCATCCACAAAATTACTAAACATAACCCTTACATTCTCCTCCAATCACCAGCGATCACCAACTTATCAGCTTACAGATCTCATGTGACTTCACCTTTTGTATCAGCCTGCCACGACGAACCTTGACAAAGGTCTTTCTGAAGTCCATATAAGCAACATCTACCACCCTGCCCTCAATAATTGTCTTTGTCACTTCCCCAAAAATCTCAATCAAAGTTGAGAGACACCATCACCCCCAGTCACGTTCATGCTGCCTGTCACTGGCAAGTCCTTTTTTTCCCCAACAGCTGTGGAAATGCAATCCCAAGAATCTTCTCTAATAACTTCCCTACAATATCACCAGCCTTTAAATTGCTGGATTATTCCTACTGCTCTTCTTAAACAAAGGAATAATGTTGGCTACTCTCCAGTTCACTCAAATCTTTTCTGTGACTGAAGAGGATATAAAGATTTCATACAATTTCCTTCCTCGTTTCCTTCCGCATTCTGGGATAGATTCCAGATGATTTCCAAGCAAGTGAATCCATGTTTCTGTCCTTGACTTTCAACAACATAAACTACCATGGCTCTTAGATTTATAATTGACAAGTAACATAACTAGTCCAACCGTATAAAAGATAAACTCTAGAAATACAGTGGTATACAGCATAACTCGTGACTACACCACCTACAATCAAGAAGTTAGACATGGAATGAAAATTATAGACTTCTCTGAAAAAACAGAAAATGCTGAAAACAATCAGCTGATCAGGCAGCATCTGTGCAGTGAAACAGTGAAAAACTCATGATAATGATCATTTAGTCTTAACCAATCAGAAAAAAAACCTCCAATTTCACATTTTAATAGAATTTCACAGGGTGCCTTGCTAGTTTGCTGGGAGGTCGGTGTTCTATGCACTTTTTTTTCTTGGATTGGACCACCATGTCTGTGTTTTTTCCGTTACCTCTTTGAGGGAAAGTGGGATTTGAGGTTTGTCTTCTTTTCCCTGAAAGCTGGTTGAAGAGTGGAGTTTGGGGTTTAGCTTTGCTGCCCCTTCCCTCGTAAATAGTGTTTTTTTTATGAACAGGTGATTTGTGTTTATTGTTAACTATTTGCACTTTTTACCTTTTCATAAATTTTTTAAGAAGAATTTAAGTAGAAAAAAAAAGTAGATTTCTGTTGGTATAACTAATTTTATTCAATATTCCACCATCAGGAAACTAAAACACCCATCAGGAACCAGTAAGAAGCCATGAAAACAAAACATAACAAGGAGATTTAGAATAAGCAGATTGATTGTGAGCTGGCTGGATACAACTAGTTTACTGTGCACAGGTAAATAAAGTGTGATTTAGTCATGGGCACTACAATTTCCTTGATTAACCTCTTCCCTTTAAAGAATTTATAAAACACGTTAAGATTCTCCCAAATCCTGTTTACAAATCCTCTCTCATGCCTCTTTCTTGCTCTTCTAATTCATTTCATAATTTACCTGCTGGCTTCCTCTAGAGCTGCAGCTGAATTTGGATTTGATTAAAGCACTTTTCTTCTTCTTTACCCAGTTGTGAATTATCATCGACATCTCGGGTTCTCTGAACGGATTGCTTCCCCGTTTCCCTCTCAAGGGTACATGTTGAATCGGTTCCCTCCCCAGTTCCTTTTTGAATGCATTCATTGATCTGCTTATTTGTAAAGAGCTTTTCTCAGTCTACTGTGGCCAGATACTGCTGTATTCTTTCAAAATCTGCTTTCCCAGAATCCTAATCCAGTTTTTGCAGGTCATACTTTGTCCACAGCAAAATTTGAACTTATTGCTTAAATGTTTCTCCACTGCCACATCAAACACTTTTCAGGCTATTCACGGTATTTTTTAACGATTTGGATGGGGGAACAAAACGTAACTTCTCAAAGTTTGCAGATGATACCAAGTTGAGTGGGAGGGTGAACTGTGACAATGATCCTCCAAGATGATCTGGCCAGATGGGTGAATGGGAAAATCAATGACGGATGCAAATTAATTTGTAGAAATGTGAGGTTATTTACTTTGGAAGCAAAGACAAGGAGCATCAGAGGCTGAGGGATGACCTTATAGAGGTTCATAAAACCATGAGGGGCATGGATAGAATAAATAGACAAAGTCTTTTCGCTGGGGTGGGGGAGTCCAGAACTAGAAGGCATAGGTTTAGGATGAGAGGGGAAAGATATAAAAGAGACCTAAGGGACAACCTTTTCACTCAGAGGGTGGTACGTGTATGGAATGAGCTGCCAGAGGAAGTGGTGAAGGCTAGTAAAATTGCAACATTTAAAAGGCATCTGAATGGGTATTTGAATAGGAAGGGTTTGGAGGCCTATGGGCCGGGTGCTGGCAGGTGGGACTAGATTGCGTTGGGATATCTGGTCGGCATGGACAAGTTGGACTAAAGGGTCTGTTTCTGTGCTGTAAATCTCTATGACTCTATCACTCTTAGAAGGCAGATCATTATTTACGTGCCAGTAATTTGGAAGAGGGGAGTGTTGCAGTGGGACTTGGGTGTCCTTGTGCACCAGCTGGTGAAGGTAAGCATGCAGGTGCAGCAGGCGGTAAGGAAGGCAAATGGCATGTTGGCCTTCATTGTGAGAGGTTTAGAGTACAGAAGCAGGGATGTGCGATGACAGTTATACAGGGCCTTGATGAGGTCACACCTAGAACATTGTGTACAGTTCTGATCTCCTTTTCTGCGGAAGGATGCAATTGCTCTCGACTGAGTGCAGCGAAAGTTTCCCAGGCTGATTCCGGGGATGGTGGAACTGATATATGAGAACAGATTGACGAGATTAGGATTGTTTTCGCTTGTGTTCAGAAGACTAAGGAGGGACCTCATAGAGACTTATAAAATCCTAACAGGACTAGACAGGGTAGATGCAGGGAGGATGTTCCCAATGGTAGGTGCATCCAGAACTAAGAGTCACAGTCTGAGGATTCAGGATGGAGGTGAGGAAACATTTCTTCACTCAAAGAATGGCATGCCTTGGAATTCATTACAATAGGAAATAGTTGATGCCAAAACATTGAATGTATACAGTATACGGCTAGATATAGCACTTGGGGCAAATGGGATCAAAGGTTATGGGGAGAAAAGCAGGATTAAGCTATTGAGTTGGATGATCAGTCATGATCAGGTTGAATGGCAGAGCAGTATCGAAGGGTTCAATGGCCTCCTCCTCCTCCTATCTTCTATGTTTCTATGGTTCTACTTCCAGAAACAAAAGTGTGCAACTCCTAGTTGGGCCTTATGTTTCCTGATACAAAAATCTCCCCGGGTACATTTCAAGAAGTCCACGCCCTTTAAACGTGTAACATATTGACTATCTCAATTTATGTTTAAAAAGTTGAAATCCCCAGTTATGATTACCTGATTATTACTATTACATATCCCTGTGAACTGTCTACATATTTGGTCCTTGATTTCCCGCTGACTCTTTTAGGGCCTATAATATGCTGCCTGCAAAGTAGCTCCTGCTCAATCCTCCTAAGTTCAACTCAAAACCAAAGTTGAGGAACTTTCCAATATATCATCTCTCCTCATTGCAATAATTGACTGCTTAATTAATAATGCTACACTACCAACATTTGAAAACCCACCTCCAACCTATTGAAAGGTCCGATATCCTGGAATCTGAGTTGCTAGTCAAGCCCTTCCTTCGATCATGTCTCTGTGATGGCAAAAGTATCACACTTCCATGTGCCAATTCATGCCAGTAACTCATCAGTCTTACTTATTTCAGTTCCAGCATTAAGGTAAACACCATCCAGTTTTGCCTCACCCAATTGACACTAAACATTACTGAGTAAAAAAGTGTGGCACTGACAAAGCATACAGGTCAGGAGCGTCCGAGGAGCAGGAGAGTTGACGTTTCAGGCTTAGCCGTTCATGAGGAATGTATGTGTTGTGTGTGTGTGTGTGTGTGTGTGTGTGTGTGTGTGTGTGTGTGTGTGTGTGTGTGTGTGTGTGTGTGTGTGTGTGTGTGTGTGTGTGTGTGTGTGTGTGTGGCCCAAGGGGGCTGATAGTTAAATAGGAGGGTGGTGAGGCTGCAGGGAAGATGGCTTTGAAGTCAATATGTAGATGAAGGTGGAGGATGATAGTGATAGTTTGGAGCAGAGGGTGGAGCGGATAGGTGGGAAGGAAAATGGACAGGTAAGAAAGTTCAAGAGATGGGTACCCAATTGGAGGGTTGGATCTGGAATAGGGTGAGTGAGGGGAGCTGAGGAACCTGGAGAAATAGACACTGATGTCCTGTGTTTAAAGGATCCTCCATCATCTACAGTCCCCACTTTCTCTTAAACATAGTTGAACTTGCTATGACCTGCTTGCTTTGTAATGGCATGATGTGGCTGTGTTATCAAAATTCTTTGTCCCGTCCCACTGCCAGACTATAATAAAGTCCGCCCAACAGCAATAGCAAACCCCTCCTGAAAGGATGTTTTTCCCAGCGTGGTTCAGGTGCAGACTAATTGGTTTCTACATTAGATTACATTACAGTGTGGAAACAGGCCCTTCGGCCCAACAAGTTCACACCGACCCGCCGAAGCGAACCCACCCATACCCCTACATTTACCCCTTACCTAACACTATGGGCAATTTAGTACGGCCAATTCACCTGACCCTGCACATCTTTGGACTATGGGAGGAAACCGGAGCACCCGGAGGAAACCCACGCAGACACGGGGAGAACGTGCAAACTCCACACAGTCAGTCGCCACACGTGTCCCACTTTGTCCAAAAATGGTTCCAGTGATCCACGAATCTAAAACCCCTCTTGAGCCACACATTCATCTGCCCGATCTTCCTATCGCTATAACTTCATGCATGTGCATTTGGAGTATTACAGTAATTACAACCATTGAGGTCCCGCTTTTTAATCTACTGCCTAGCTCCCTGAATTCTCGATGCAGGATCTCATTCATCACTTTGGCCATATCATGCACACCGACGCGTACACAACCTCTAACTCATCATCCTCCCTTTTAGGATGCGCTGTAGCCATTCCATGACATTCTTGACCAGGGAGGTAACATACCATCCTGGTGTCAAACCCCAGCCCCATTCAGTCAAGCCGCTTGTGGTGCCAGATGCACGTCTCTGACTGCATTCCTCCGAGGTACCAGCACCCACATCAGCTTCCAAAATGGAATATCTGTGAATGAATGGATCCCCAAGCAACTCCTGCATTCTATATACCTGCTTCCATTCCTTTATTTCCTCTGGTCCCCTGAGCTATAGTATGACCACCTCTCTAAACATGTTATATACATAACTCAGTCTTTTGGAGACACCATTATGTCTCCAAGCGCTGTTCAGAGATCCAGAGCTCCAGCTTCTGCAGCTGGGAGCACTTCCTGTACCTGTGGTCATTTGGGACACTGGCACGCATCAGGGACAAAGGTAAAAATCACACACCAGGTTATAGCCGAACAGTTTATTTGAAAGCACTAGCTTTTGAAGCGCTGCTCCTGAAGGGCGTATGCTCGAAACATCTCCTGCACCTCGGATGCTGCCTGACCTGCTGTGCTTTTCCAGCACCACACTCTCCACCCCAGTCCAACACCAGCACTTCCAAGACAGGCCCAGCATCAGGGATGCCACATGTGACAAGCTGCACATTCCACTCAGCTGACCCTCCTGACAGCTCTTACATTTACCTTTAAAGCCTGAGGTTAGAATTATTAATCTTCTTTTGTTAGACTTTCTCTTATGAGTTTATGAAAAGGTGTAATCAAGTTCCCATTGCTCTTACTCTGTTGGGATATGAACAGGGATTTTTGATCAGAGTGGTGCTGGAAAAGCACAGCAGTTCAGGCAGCATCCGATGAGCAGGAAAATCGACATTTTGGGCAAAAGCACTTCATCAGGAATAGAGGCAGGGTGCCTGCAGGGTGGAGAGATAAATGAGAGGAGGGTGGAGATGGGCAGAAAGTAGCATAGAGTACAACAGGTGGATGGGTTGGGGATGAATGTGATAGGTCAGAGAGGAGGGTGGGGGAAGGTAGCAAAGAGTACAATGGGTGAATGGGGGTGGGATGAAGGAAATAGGTCAGAGAGGAGGGTGGAGTGGATAGGTGGAAAAGAAAATAGGCCGGTAGGACAAGTCATGGGGACAGTGCTGAGCTGGACGTTTGGAGCTGGGGTGATGGGGGGGGAAAGGGGAAGTGAGGAAACTGGTGAAGTCCATGTTGATGCCCTGGGGCTGAAGTGTTCCTAGGCGGAAAATGAGGCATTCTTCCTCCAGGTGTTGGGTGGTGAGGGAGTGGCAGTGAAGGATGCCCAGGACCTCCATGTCCTTCACAGAGTGGAAGGGGGAGTTGAAATGTTGGTCCACAGGGTGGTGTGGTTGATTGGTGCGGGTGTCCCAGAGATGTTTCCTAAAGCGCTCTGCTAGGAAGCGTCAAGTCTCCACAATAAAGAGGAGACCGCATCAGGAGCAACGGACACAATAAATGATATTGGTGGATGTGCAGTTCAAACTTTGATGGATGTTGAAGGCTCCTTTAAGGTCTTAGATGGAGATGAGGGAGGAGGTGTGGGCGCAGGTTTTGCAATTCCCGCGGTGGCAGGGGAAGGCACTAGGACAGGAGGGTGGGTTTGTGGGGGGGGGTGTGGACCTGACCAGGTAATCACAGAGGGATAGGTCTTTGTGGAGGGCGGAAAGGGGTGGAAGGGAAATATATCCCTGGTGGTGGGTTCCGTTTGGAGGTGGCGGAAATGTTGACTGAAGATTTGGTTTACGCGAAGGTTAGTAGGTTGGAAGATGAGCACCAGGGGGGTTCTCTCCTTGTTACAGTTGGAGGGGTGGGGTCTGAGAATGGAGGTGCGGGATGTGGGCGAGGTGCGTTGGAGGGCATCTTTAACCACGTGGGAAGGGAAATTGCGGTCTATAAAGAAGGAGGCCATCTGATAGGTTCTGTGGTGGAACTGGTCCTCCTGGGAACAGATACAGCCAAGGCTGAGGAATTGGGAATACGGGAATTCAGTTTTGCAGGAGGGTGGATGAGAAGAGGTGTAATTCAGGTAGTTGGGGGAGTCGGTGGGTTTGAAAAAAATGTCAGTGTCAAGTCGGTCGTCATTAATGGAGATGGAGAGGTCAACGAAGGGGAGGGAGGTGTCATACATGGTCCAGGTAAATTTAAGGTCAGGGTGGAATGTGTTCGTGAAGTTGTTATTTGCTCAACCTCCTCACAGGCGCACGAGTTGGCGCCAATGCAGTCATCAATTAGCGGAGGAAGAGGTGGGGAGTGGTGCCGGTGTAATTACGGAAGATGGAAAGTTCTACGTAGCCAACAAAGAGACAGGCATAGCTGGGGCCCACAGGGGTGTCCATGGCTACCCCTTTTGTCTGGTGGAAGTGGGAGGATTCGAAGGAGAAATTGTCAAGGGTGAGGACCAGTTCAGCCAAATGAATGAGAGTGTCGGTGAAAGGGTACTGTTGGGGATGTCGGGAGAGGAAGAAACGGAGGGGTTGGAGGCCCTGGTCATGGCGGATGGAGGTGTAGAGGGATTGGATATCCATGGTGAAGATGAGGTATTGGGGGCCGGGGAAACGGAAGTCTTGGAGGAGGTGGAGGCCATGGGTGGTGTCTCGTACATATGTGGGGAGTTCCTGGACCGGGGGGATAGGACAGTGTTGAGGTAGGTAGAGATGAGTTCAGTGGGGCAGGAGCATGCTGAGACAATTGTCGACCAGCGTGTTCAGGCTTGTGAATCTTGGGAAGGAGGTAGAAACGGGCAGTACGGGATTCTTCACCATGGATATCCAATCACTCGACACCTCCATCCGCCATGACCAGGGCCTCCAAGCCCTCCGTTTCTTCCTCTCCCGACGTCCCCAACAGTACCCTTCCATCGACACTCGGCCGAACTGGTCCTCACCCTTAACAATTTCTCCTTCGAATTCTTCCAAATCTCCCAGACCAAAGGAGTAGTCATGGACATCCATATGGTCCCCATCTATGCCTGTCTCTTTGTTGGCTTCGTAGAACAGTCCATCTTCCATAATTACACTGGCACTACTCCCCATCTCTTCCTCCGCTACATTGATGACTGCATTGGCGCCACCTCGTGCTCCCGCGAGGAGGTTGAGTAATTCATCAACTTCACCAACACATTCCACCCTGTCCCTAAATTTACCTGGACCATGTATGACACCTCCCTCCCCTTCCTGGACCTCTCCATCTCCATTAATGACGACCGACTTAACACCAAAATGTTTTTTTGAACTCACTGGTGCTCACAGCTACCTGGATTACATGTCTTCCCGCCCTTCCTCCTGCAAAAATGCTATCCCGTATTCCTAATTCCTCCGCCTCGGCTGTATCTGCTCTCAGGAGGACCAGTTCCACCACAGAACACACCAGATAGTCTCCTTCTTTAGAGACTGCAATTTCCCTTCCCACGTGGCTAAAGATGCCCTCCAACACATCTCGTCCACATCCCATACCTACGCCCTCAGACCGCACCCCCAACCATAACAAGAACAGAACCCCCTTGGTGCTCACCTTCCACCCTACCAACCTTCCCATAAACCAAATCATCCAACGACATTTCCGCCACCTCTAAACGGACCCCACCACCAGGGAGATATTTCCCTACCCACCCCTTTCCACCTTCCACAAACAACGTTCCCTCTGTGACTACCTGGTCAGGTCCACGCCCCCCAACAACCCACCCTCCCGTCCTAGTACCTTCCCCTGCCACCGCAGGAATTGCAAAATCTGTGCCCACGCCTACTCCTTCACCTCCAGCCAAGGCCCTAAAGGAGCCTTCCGCATCCATCAAAGTTTGACCTGCACATCCACCAATGTCATTTATTGTATCCGTTGCTCACGATGCAGTCTCCTCTACATTGGGGAGACTGGACGCCTCCTAGCAGAGCAGTTTACGGAACATCTCTGGGACACCCGCACCAATCAACCACACTGCCCTGTGGTAAAAACAATGACTGTAGATGCTGGAAACCAGATTCTGGATTAATGGTGCTGGAAGAGCACAGCAGTTCAGGCAGCATCCAAGGAGCCTCGAAATCGATGTTTTGGGCAAAAGCCCTTCATCAGGAAGGGCTGCCCTATGGCCCAACGTTTTAACTCTCCCTCCCACTCTGTCGAGGACATGGAAGTCCTGGGCATCCTTTCACCGCCGCTCCCTCACCACCCGATGACTGGAGGAAGAACGCCTCATCTTCCACCTCGGAACACTTCAACCCCAGGGCATCAACGTGGATTTCACCCATTTCCTCATTTCCCCTTCCCCCACCTTACCCCAGTTCCAAACTTCCAGCTCAGCACCGTCCCCATGACCTGTCCTACCAGCCTATCTTCCACCGTTTATTTCCTCTTACATCCGGTTAATTCCCTTTCTGATGTCCGTTTATATAAACTATAGCTATTTCTCTCGGGATTAACAGGAATTCCAGCACTTGTTTTATTAATTCCTCATGTGCTAGTTATTTTCCTCTGCTGTTTATTAGTCCTCTTTATTGCCAAATTTTTCTGAAGGTGTGTACCACTCTAACCGCATATTTGGAGTCTGTATATTCTGTTCCTTCCTTGTCTTTGAAGGCTCCGAGAGCTCTTTCGAGGGCATAGAGTTCACAGGTTCGGGATGACCAGCCGTTAGGCAGTCTTTCAGCCTCGATAACGCTTCCCTCTATCCCATTTACTACAGTATATCCATTGTGCCTTTTACCCGCAATCATTTGTGGGCGGCAAGGTGGAACAGTGGTTAGCACTGCTGCCTCACAGCACCAGAGACCCGGGTTCAATTCCCGCCTCAGGCGACTGACTGTGTGGAGTTTGCACGTTCTCCCCGTGTCTGCGTGGGTTTCCTCCGGGTGCTCCGGTTTCCTCCCACCATCCAAAGATGTGCAGGGTCAGGTGAATTGGCCATACTAAATTGCCTGTAGTGTTAGGTAAGGGGTAAATGTAGGGGTATGGGTGGGTTTCGCTTCGGCGGATCGATGTGGACTTGTTGGGCCGAAGGGCCTAATTCCACACTGTAATCTAATCTAAATCTAAATCTAAATTTGGGAGGACCTGTCGATAATCAACCAAGCTCCCGCATGCTGCGTGATGTCCCTTAAGTCCATTTGCACTTTAGTCTGTAATTCAATAATATCAAGGCAGCCGTATTCTGGATTGCCGAGGGCCTCCCCCTCTCCCCGCCACAGAAATGCAGCTGGATTTAAGCAACTGTCTGTGACTAACACAAGGTCATTCTGCTCTATTAAGATTGCCTCATATTTCAAGATTCTACAATCTGTGAGCCATCGTCCTGCTTTCTGATTTAATATGGTTCGTACCTGGTGTGGGGTGCTGACTATTAAGGCCCCCTTTAAAGTAAGTTTCCGACTCTCCTCTACCAAGAAGGCTGTTTCTGCCATTGCCTGCACACACTCTGGCCAGTAATGTAGCTTTCCATTCTTTAATTAACAATGAATTAATGCAGTCATGTTTTAAATTAACCATGAATCAATATAACAGGTATTAATTATATATATTATATAAATAAAATAATCATTATCTGTAATTCAGGGTGAAAATGCAACAAGTGACTAAACCATTTTAAAAACTGTAATTGCGCCATTCTGTTTGTTTACCAGTCACTTGTGACTTCTCATTCTGTTTCTGTAATTGTTTTGCTCGAGCACGTTCATTTTTAAGAACCTAAACCGATTTCATAGCACCATTTGCAGTTAATTCAATCCCCAATTTGGTGGCAGTATCTTGTCATGACCGCAAAACTGATTCTTTCTGCCTCTCATCACTAAACTGTCGCCATAATCCAATTAACTCTTTCGTTGGATTGGAAACCTGCCTGTCAGAATCAGTGTTTGGATTTATCTTTTGGCCAAGTGGTGTGTTTATGGGATGTTTCTGTTTTGGAATAGTTCATTATTACCTATTACTGTATTTAGTATTTGGTTAAGTTTTCCGATAGTTAAATTATTCCAAATTCCTCTTTGTTTGTGTTTTAACTATAGTGTTTAAATAAATTTTGTTGCTAAATGTTGAGTGGTTTGACCTTGAGTATCCATTTCACATCTACCTTTAAAATAAGCAAAAGTTAGGGTCTCGGCTATCTTAAAATATTTTGAGGGGTCTGGCCTGATCCATATCAAGACCAACAGGTTCATTTGAAATCACAAGCTTTTGGAGCGCTGCTCCTTCATTAGATGAGGCATTGTTCCTTCATCACTTCACTTGTTGAAAGATGATGATTTCAAAATAACCCTTTCAGACTATAACCTGGTGTGTTGTGATTTCTCATGTGTTTATGAAGGAGAAAGGTGCAAAATTTGGGAGAATCTACTGGAAATGTACAGAACAATTAATGTAATAAGAGTTTAGACATCCTTATTTAAAGTGGGATATGCATGTGTGGCCATCAGTTTAAAAAGTATTCAGTCAGCTGATTCTTACAGTTTATGTATTGTCTTATGAGGGACAAAGAATGAAAAGTTCTTCCATGAGATGGGGCATCATTCTCATGGTCAGTAATTATTGACTTCCCTAATTGCGATGGAGAGGTCGGTGGTGATCTGGCTTTATGTTTCACTGTGTAGACCACAGAAGTGATAGTTAGTGAAGTCCAGGATTGGACAGAGTGGCATTGAAGAAACAGTGCCTTAGTTCCATGTTTTCATGTATCTGCTGCCCCTATCCTTCACAGAGGCCACATGGTTTTTAAGGTGCTGTTGAAGAAGCTAGGTAAAGAAAAAAAACAGGATGAGTTCCTAAAAGCAGAATGCAGGGAGCTTGGAAGAAAGTTTAGAAATCGGACCTCAAAGGTAGTGATTTCAGGATTACTACCAATGCCACGTATTAGTCAGAGTGGGAATGGCAGAATATATCAGATAAATTTGTGGCTGAAAAGATGGTGTCAACAAGAAGATTTCAGATTCCTGCGGCATTGGGACAGGTTCGAGGGAAGGTGGGTGCTGTACGTATTGTATGGGTTACACTTGGAAGGACTGGGACTGATATCCTGGGGGGTGTTTGCTTGAACAGTTGGGGAGGCTTTAAACTAATACGTCAGGTGAATGGGAATGATGTAAGGAGTCAGAAGGAGGGAGCGAGGACAAAACCAAAAGGTCGAAAAGGGAAGCAAGTAGATTACTACCTGACTGACTGTAACATGAGAGAGGGGATTGTGCAGGGTTTTCGTGCACCAGTCGTTGAAGGTAAGCATGCAGGTGGTAAAGAAGGCAAATGGTATGTTAGCCTTGATTGCAAGAGGTTTCAAGTACAGGAGCAGAGATGTGTTGCTGTATTTATATAGGGCTTTGGTGAAGTCACATCTAGAATATTGTTTGCAGTTATGGTCATCTTTTCTGAGGAAGGATGCTCTTACTCTCGAGGGAGTGCAGCAAAGATTTATCAGGCAGATTCTGGGGACGGTGGGACTGATATGACGAGAAATCGACTAGATTGGGATTGTTTTGCTGGAGTTCAGACGAATGTGGAGTGATCTCATAGAGGCGTATATAATTCTAACGGGACTAGACAGGGTAGATGCTGGGACGATGTTCCCAATGGTGGATTTTTAAAAGTTTATTCTGTTACAGGATGAGGACATTGCTGACTAGGCAGCATTTATTGCCCACACCTAATGGCCCAGAGGGCAGTTGAGAGTCAACCACATTGCTGTGGGTCTGGAGTCACATGTAGGCAGAGCCAGGTAAGGATGGCAGATTTGCTTCCCTAAAGAGTGCATTCAGAACCAGAGGTCACAGTCTGAGGATTTGGAATGGGCCATTTCTAACAGAGATAAGGATGCATTTCTTCATCCTAAGAGTGATGAATCTGTGCAATTCATTACCACAGGAAGCAGTTGATGACAAAACATTGAATGCATTCAAGAAGAGGATAGATATAGCACTTGGGGCAAATGGGATCAAAGGTTATGGGGAGAAAGCAGGATTAGGCTATTGACTTGGATGATCAGCCACAATCGTGAAGAATGGCGGAGCAGGGTTGAAGGGCTGAATGGCCTCCTGCTCCTCCTATCTTCTATGTATGTTTCTATATATGCCACTGTGAATTGCTGCAGTCTATCGTATTGATGGAACTCACTGCTGTTAATGTGTTGACTGAAGAAACAAGAATGAACTTATTGAAAGATGAAAAGCTTTATTAAAAATAAATTAACATTATTTTAATTAAATCTGCCCCCCACCCCCAATCCAAAGTCAGCTTTTACAGGCCAACTTTATTCTTGTCCAGAACAAATTTGAACAATACCATGTGATCGTTGTTGTTGAAATGCTTCCCCACTGTCACATCCAAAATTTGTCAAGCTTCTTTCTGCAGAACCAGATCCAGCATCACACCATTTCATAAGTTTCCTTTCGGTAGGCTATTGCAAAAAATATGGAGGCATCCAATTGAGGGTGTTTTAGCAGTTTGGATCAGAAATTGGCTAGCTGAAATAAGACAGAGGGTGATGGCTAATGGGAAATGTTCATCCTGGTTTTCAGTTACTAGTGGTCTACCGCAAGGATCTGTTTTGGGGCCACTGCTGTGTGTCAGTTGTATAAATGACCTGGATGAGGGCATAGAAGGGTGGGTTTGTAAGTTTGCATATGATACTAAGGTCGGTGGAGTTGTAGATGGTGCTGAAGGATATTTCAGGTTACAGAGAGACTGCAGAGCTGGGCTGAGAGGTGGCAAATAGAGTTTAATGTAGAAAAGTGTGAGGTGATTCACTTTGGAAGATGTAACTGTAAGGCAGAATACTGGGCTAATGGTAAGATTCTTGGGAGTGTAGATGAGCAGACAGATCTCATTGTTCATGTGTATAGATCCCTGAGAGTTGCCACACAGTTTAAGAGGATTGTTAAGAAGGCATAAGAAGGTGTGTTAGCTTTTATTGGTAGAGGGATTAAGTTTCGGAACCATGAGAGCATGCTGCAGATGTACAAAACTCGGTTGTGGCCGCACTTGGGGTATTGCATACAGTTAAGGTCACTGCATTGTCAGAAGGATGTGGAAAGGGTTCAGAGGAGATTTACTCAGTTGTTGCCTGGTATGGAGGGAAGGTCTTATGAGAGACTTATGAAGGCTGAGGGATGTGAGGCCGTTTTTGTTCGAGAGAAGGATGATGAGAGGTGACTTAATTGAGACATGGAAGATAATCAGAGGTTAGATGGGGTGGACAGTGTCTGCCTTTTTCCTTGGATGGTAATGGCTAGCACGAGGGGACACAGCTTTAGATTATGGGCTGATAGATATAGGCCAGATGTCAGACGTAGTTTCTTTACTCAGTTGTAGGAGCATGGAACGCCCTGCCTGCAATAGTAGTAAAATTGCCAACTTTGAGAGAATTTAAAAGGTCATTGGATAACCATATGGACGAAAATGGAATAGTGAGCTTAGATTGTTTCCACAAGTTGGTGTAACATAGAGGGCCAAAGGGTCTGTATTGCACTGTAATATTCTATGTCCTATGTCTTGTTGGGCCTTGTGTGTACTGATACAAAAAATTCCTCGACGGTACATTTGAAGAAATCCATTCCCTCTAAACACTTGACACTATTGCTGTGCCAATTTTTATAGAATCCCTACAGTGTGGAAACGGGCCCTTCGGCCCAGGTCCACACAGATCTTCCAAAGAATAATCGACTCCCCAACCCTATTACTCTACATTTACCTCTGACTAATACACGTAACCTACACATCCCTGAACACTGGACAATTTATCATGGCCAATTCACCTAATCTTTGGACTGGAGCACCTGGGAGGAAACCCACGCAGACCCGGGAAGAATGTGTAAACTCCATACAGACAGTCTACCAAGGATGGGTCCCTGGTGCTGAGGTAGCAGTGCTAACAACTGAGCCATTGTGCCTTTATTGGGCAAGTTGCAATCTCAAGGAGAAATATCTGATTATTACTCTTTCACACCTCTGTGAACTCTCTGCATATTTTAGATTAGATTACTTTACAGTGTGGAAACAGGCCCTTCGGCCCAACAAGTCCACACCGACCTGCCGAAGCGCAAACCTCCCATACCCCTACATTTACCCCTTACCTAACACTATGGACAATTTAGCATGGCCAATTCACCTGACCATATTTGCTCCTCTATTTGCCACTGACTCTTTGGGAACCTGTAATGCACTCCCACTAAAGTAGCTGTCCTTTTAACATTCGTAAGTTCAAGCTCAAAGCCTCGTTTGAGGACCCTTCAAAGTTATCATCTCTCTTTATTGCAGTAAGTGACTCCTTAGTTAATACTACTAAACCGCCACCCTTTTAATACTCTCTTCTGTCTTGCCTCATGATACAATACTCTGAAATGTTGACTTGCCAGTCCAGCCCTTCCTTCAACCCATGTTTCTGTGATGGCAATAATATCATATTCCTTTGTATCAATCTACATTGTTAACTCAACAGTCTTACCTATTACACTCCTTGCATTAAAATAAGGACTATACTTTCTCTCCTGACAATCAATATTGAACTCACTATAACTTGCTTCCTTTGCTTTAGCATGTATCTCTATTTCAATATTGTGTCCCCGCCCCATGCCAGACTAGATTAAGCTCCTCACAACAGCACTAGTAAACCTACCTGTGACATGTTGGTGCCATTGTAGTTCAGGTACTCCTTTTTAAACTGCTCCTTAGCTCCCTGAATTCTCAATGTAAGACCTTGTTCCTCACTTTGCTCATATCATTGGTACCAACATGTATGAAAACTTCTAACTCATCACTGTCCTCTTCAAGATTGCACTGTAACCATTCAGTGATATCCCTGACTCTGACACAAATGAGCAGGTACATCATTCTGGTGTCACATCTTCAGCCACAGAATTGCCTGTCTGCTCTTCTGACTAAAGAATCTTTGTTGCATTTCCTTTCTTCTTCCTCCCTCTCTGTGCAGTCAAGCTATTGGTCGTGACAAATACTTGTCACTGATTGTGTTCCTCTGTGATACAAGCAGCCATGTCATCATCCAGAATGGAATACCTTTCTGTGAGTGGGTACCCAGGGGACTCTTGTACTACCTGCCTGTTCTTTCTGGTGGTGACATCCTCACTTTGTTACAATGGCCCCTTGAGCTGCGGTGGAACCACCTCTCTAAGCATGCAATCGACCTAACTCTCACCCTTACGGATGCATTACAATGTCTCCAAATGATTCTCAAGCTTTGAGCCCAGGAGCTCCAGCTTCTGTGGGAGAGGACATTTCCTGCACATGTGGTCATCAAGCACAGGGTAGCATCCAGGAGTCCCCACATATGACAAGCTGCACATTCCGCTTGGTAGGCCTCACTTGACATCTTATTTTGTCAGACTTCGTACTCCTTTCACTCAGGTTATGAAAACGTAGAACTCTAAGACTTCAGGCATTGAAAACTATCAATGATAAGAAAGGATTAACAAGTAATTCTCAGCTGACGAGTGCTCTGCAATCCAGTGCCTTTCTCACCTTTTAAATTTATGGTGTTAAGGGAGTTGTACTGTCCCTGCAACTCATCAATTACTCTGTCCCTCTCCACCTTCCAGTTATGACTGCGAGTTTTCCCAACTGCGACTGTAAGCTAATGGATGTAATGCCAATCAAGTGTTTTCCTTTGTTTTGGATGATGTCAAGTTTCTTAACTGTTGTTGGAGCTGCACTCACCTAACCAAGCATTTTATCACAATCCTGACTTGTGCATTGTAGATGGTGGACAGGCTCTGGAGATTCAGGAGATGAGTTAATCAATGTAGTGTTCCTAGCTTGTGATCTGCTTTTGTTCCTACAGTATCTATTTTTGTGAGTTTGGTTTCTGGTCAGTTGTAAACCACTGAATGTTGATTGCAGAGAATTTCATGATTTAATGTCAAGTGCCAGTGATTCGATTTTCTCTTACTGGGGATGGTCATTGCCTAGCATTTGTGGTGCAAATGTTACTTGCCACTTTTAATGTGAAGTCTCGATATTAACTAATCTTAACCCATATACTTGTGCACTATAAAGAGATGGGTAAATAAAATCTTTGTATCACCAAGAAATAAATGGCCTAAACAGTGAGTTAAACTCTTGTGGTGAATTCCATCTGTGTGGTTCACAGTTGCTATTTAATGGTATAAGGAACAGGGTGGGTTGTCTCATTGGAGGGATGTCTGGAGATCTGAATGGGTGGAAGCTGTTTCATCCATTTGAGTATACCCCATCATTTGATTAAAAAGCATCTATCCAAATGCATCATATGGGTCAACTGCTCTGCCCAAGTCCACAAGTAATTTCAGAGTTATGAATACAGCCCAGTCCATCACAAATAAAAGTCTTCCTTCGATTCTCATGGTCTACACTTCCTGGTGCCTTGGGAAGGCAGCCAACGTAATCAAAGACTCTCCAGCCCCTGTTATTCTCCCTAACCGTCTTCCATTAGAAGGAAGATACAAAAGTTTGAAAACAAAGAGCAGCTTCTTCCCCACTGTTATCCGACTTTTTGAACGGACCTCTCTTACATTAGAATTAAACTTTCTCTGCACATTGTAGCTGTAACACTATATTCTGCATTCTGTTCTATTAGCCTGATGTACCAATGTAAGGTATGATTTGTCTGGATAGCGTACAATCCAATACTGCTGTGGTTCTGTTCGCCGAGCTGGACATTTTTGTTGCAAACATTTCGTCCCCTGTCTGGGTGACATCCTCAGTGCTTGGGAGCCTCCTGTGAAGCGCTTCTGTGGTGTTTCCTCCGGCATTTATAGTGGCCTGTCCCTGCCGCTTCGGGTTGTCAGTTTCAGCTGTCCGCTGTAGTGGCCGGTATATTGGGTCCAGGTCTATGTGTTTGTTGATGGAGTTTGTGGATGAGTGCCATGCTTCTAGGAATTCCCTGGCTGTTCTTTGTTTCGCTTGCCCTATAATGGTAGTATTGTCCCAGTCAAATTCATGTTGCTTGTCGTCTGCGTGTGTGGCTACTAAGGATAGCTGGTCGTGTCGTTTCGTGGCTAGTTGATGTTCGTGGATGCGGATCGTTAGCTGTCTTCCTGTTTGACCAGCTATCCTTGGTACATGTGGCAATATAAATCAAATTAAATCAGATCATGGCTGGTGATTATTGCCCAAAACATGTTCTATCCATGTAGCCTTGATGTAGGAGCAGAAAAGTAAAGTTAACCCTCATTAAAAGTTATGCAGATAGTGGAGATAGAGAAAATGGAAAAGAGACCTGAGCATTCACATCCAAGCTGCTTTGTGGAGACAGAACACAAGAAGCAAGTTGATACAAAAGGAAATTGAGTACCTGTATAAATCAAAGCACATTTAGCCTATATAATTCCATGTTCTTTGCCTTCTTCCTTGTCTAAATGAAGATGTTCCATTGGTAGTTTTCCAACATCTGGGACTTTCATTAAAGATTACGACCAATACATCTACTATCTCTGCATTTACTTCTCTTAGTATCTGAGGATGCAGTATTCAGTTGTACATAAGGCATATGTTGAAGGAGTTTGAGAGGGTGTGGTCAGGACTTATTGCTCATATTCGGAATGAGGAATTTCAGTGAAGTAGTGAGACTGCAGAAACAGGGTCAGTCAAGAGAAATTGAATAGAAGTAGTCAAGACCATGATATAATTAATGAGAATAAAATGTTCACACTGATATAAATGTAGTAGCCAGACAACCCAATTGGAAAATAGTTGAAAGGTGAAGTCGAAGGGAGCTGGAAGGAAAAAATGTTTACTCACTGAATTATTACAGTTTGGAAAAGATGCCTGACTGAATAGTGGAGGCTGATACAAGAGTCACTTCCAGAGGGGAACTGGATAAGTCCGTGAAAAATGAATAAAGATTTTCTCTGTTCTGTGGGCAAAACGCTGCTCCACTGTGCTGTAATTCATAGATGCTCAACTCAGATGAAAGAAAATTTATGGGATGGAATCAAAATCTATTCCATGTAAACTATTATACTTACTGTTTTATTGATCTGAGAATCAGAGTGTAGGGGAGCTTCACAACTGTTTTCAGATGCTCTCGGAATCGCCTCTGGGTCACTGTGTATATGCAAGTATTTGTGCAAGTACTGAGGAGCTGGAGGAGGTATCCAACAGTACCCACAGCTGGGGGTCGTGGAGAATACTCATGTGTGAATGCAATTCATTGATAAAGGAAACATGTGTTATAAGGAGTCCATAAAATAATGAAGCTGCCTGAGATGGCAAAGAGCAAAACAATGGATTTTCTGCGTTTTTCCATCTCTGGGTCACTGGCTTTATCCTTGTCGCTGTCCTTCTGGAGTCTCCTCCGAGCTTTGCTTGCAACTAAAACATGTCTGACGATCAGAGTGTTCAAAAGAAGAATAATAACAAATGGCAGTAAAGGGGATAGAATGCGATGGAATATGCCATATAATGCCCAGAAGACTGAAGTGTAATATTCTGGTTTTGTGATGCAAAACCATGGCAGGTTATTGAAGATGTACTTGGATTGGAACATGAAAAACCAGGGAATGCTTTCCAAATAACTCATCATCCTCACTGTTCCAATAATCACGGCTGCAGTTTTCTCAGTGCAATACTTGGTTTTAAACTTCTGGCAGCAAATAGCTACAAATCGATCAAAGGTGAAAGCAACAGTCAACCAAACAAAATTCATTGTGGTTGCAGGAATGAACATTGTAACCAAACTACAGACATAAGTAATATCCAGGAAAGACACTGGGAAATGCATAATAAGCCACCTCAGCAGCACATCACAGATGACAACAAGAAAATCAGAGGCAGCCATTGCTATCAGGTACCTTATGATACATCTTGAGAGACCGCAGTTCCTCTGAGAGAGGATCACAATCGCCAACACATTAACTGCAATAAATAAATCAGGTATATGAGTATGACCAGATCACCTTTTGAATTTGCTTCATCAAATATTTAATCATTACATTTGATTCTACAGATGTTTTTCAAGACAATGTTTTGAAAACACTTTTTTTTAAAATTAACCCAATTGTAAGGAATTGAAGTAATATCAATCTAAAAAAATGCCTGAATACTCAAATGTTGCATTGCAATGTTGCAGAGACAACCACCACTACCTTCAATATGCCCTGTCCTACTCGCAACAGAATAGTAGAGATGGATACACTGGTTTAGAGTCATAGCGATGTACAGCACTGAAACAGACCATTCGGTCCAACTGCTCCATGCCGACCAGATATCCTAAACTAATCTAGTTCCATTTGCCAGCACTTGGCCCATATTCCTCTAAACCCTTCCTATTTATATACCCATCCAGATGCATTTTAAATGTTGCAATTGTACCTGCCTCCATCACTTCCTCTGGCATTCATTCCATACACTCAACATCTCTGCGTGAAAATGTTGTCCCTTAGGTCCCTTTGATATCTTCCCCCTCTCACCATGAAACTATGCCCTATAGTTCTGGACTCTCCAACCCCAGGAAAAAGGTCTTGTCTGTTTATCCTATCCATGCCAGTCATGATTTTAAAAACGTCAGTAAAGTCACCCCTCAGCCTCCGACACTCCAGGGAAAATAGCCCCAGCTTATTCAGCTTCTCCCTGTAGTTCAAATCCTCCAATCCTGGCATCATCCTTGTAAATCCTTTCTGAACTGTTTCAAGTTTTGCAACATCATTCCAATGAGGAGACCATAATTGGACGCAGTATTCTAAAATTGGCCTACCCATTGTCCTGTCCATCCGCAACATAACATCCCCAATCCTGTACTCAATGGTCTGACCAATAAGGGAAAACATATCAAATACCTCCTTCACTATCTTACCTACCTGCAATTCTACTTTCAAGGAACTATGAACCTGCACTTCAAGGTCTCTTTGTTCAGCAACACTCCCTAGGACCTCACCATTTTGTGTAGCAGTCCTAGTAAGGTTTGCTTTTTCAAAATGAACACTTCACATTTATTTAAATTAAACTCCATCTGCCACTCCTCAGTCTATTGGCCTATCTAATCAAGATCTAATCAATCTATATCACCTATGTTCACATCCAAATCATTTATGTAAACGATTAAAAGTTGTGGAGCCAGCACTGATCCACTGGTTATAGGTCTCCAGTCTGAAAAGCAACACCTCCTCCCCACCACCAATCTTTTCGCGTCTTCTACCTTCAAACCAGTTCTGTATCCAAATGGCTAGTTATCCCTGTATTCCATGCGATCTAACCTTGCTAACCTGTGTCCCATGAGGAACCTTGTCGAACGCCTCATTCAAGTCCATATAGATCACATCCACCACTCTGCCATTATTAATCCTCTTTGTTCCTTCTTTGAAAAACTCAATCAAGTTATGATTTCCCATGCACAAAGCCAGTCAGGAGGGACTTTCCCTGAAAGTTCAAAGCATTGACTCCGGACATCATCAACTCTCACCAAATCAGGTTAAACATGGGCAAGGAAACTGCCAAGTGATTATTGTGTTCTGTTGTCAGTCAGCTGCTGAATTAGTAAACCTCCACAATGAATACAATTTTGAGAAGTACTGAGGATTTCAAATTCTTAAACTGTAGTCTGGCTGGGGAATTTAAAAGTTCACCATCAAGAGTGATCAGTAGTGCTGAGCTAATCTGTTTCGGTCCAAAAGGTCATTGCTACCATACAATGTCTGCCATGGTTAATGAAGGAATGAACAAAATAGGAAAAGTGTTCTTAGCTTCATCCTTACCAATCTACTGGCTGCGGATGCATTGATCGAAGACAGTACCTGTAAGAGTGATGACTACACAGTCCTTGTGGAAACAAAGTCCCATGTTCGCCTTGAGAACACTCTGCGTTACATTGTGTGGCACCCTCATTGTGCTGAATGGGACAGATTTCAAACAATTCTCGTGACAAAACTGGGCATCCATGAGGCACTGTGGGTGGGCAGTAGCTGCAGATATGTTCTCTTATCTTGCAAATTCATGGCCCAACTTCAGCCCCATTCTTCCATTACCATCAAGGTAGAGAATTAAACTTAGTTCAGTGGAGAGTGGAGGAGGGCACTTTAAGAAGCAAGACCAGGCATTCCTGAAAATGAATTGTCCATCGACTAAGTGCCAAACCAAACTTCACGCATATTGAACAACACAAGCAGGAAGTGTTAGAAAGAGCTAAATAAGCCCACAACCAATGACTCAAATCTACCATATCCAGTAATACATTCGGATGGACAGATAAATTCATTTGATGAAGAGGAAGCTACATAAGTATCCCCATATTTTATGATGGAAGAGCCCAGATCATCAGGGCAAAAGTTAAATCTGAAACATTCATAACTATCTTTAGCTAGAAATGTCAAGCAGATGATCCATCTTGGCCTGCTCCAGTCTTCACCCAATTTGATTCACTTCATGTGATATCAAGAAACAGTTTTTGGCACTGGATGCTGCAAAGGATATTGGTCCTGACAGCATTCTGGCAGTAGTACTAAATACTTCTGCTTCAAAACTTAATCCCAGCCATGCTGCTCCTTTTCAGTAGCGTCACTGATATCCACCCATCCAATGTGAATAATTGCCCAGCTGAGTTCTGTGTGCAAAAAGTAGGACAAATCCAACCTGGCCAATCATTGCCCTATCAGTCTACTCTCAATCATCAGTAAAGTGACTCAAGTTGGGATCAACAGTGCTGTCACACAGTATCTGTTCAGCAATAATCTGCCCACTGATACCCAGTTTGGATGTTGCAAGGGCTACTCAGCTTCTGACCTCATTACAGCCTTGCTTTCAAAACTGGATGAAAGAGTTGAATTCCAGAGGTGAGGTAAGAATGACACAGTTTGACATCAAGGCTACATTTAACTGAGAGTCCTTGACGCTATACAAACAAAATTGGAATCAGTGGACGTTAGGAAGCAAATTAGTTATATTTTGTATATAGGAAAATGTTTTTGTTGGAAGTCAGTCATCTCAACTCCAGGACAGCTCTGAAGGTGTTCAAGATCAAGTGTATGTGACTGCCTTATCAATGATCTTTTTTCCATTTTAAGGTCAGAAGTGGGAATCTTACCGATGTTTGCACAATATTCAGCATCATTCACGACTCATCAGACACTGAAATGATCTAAGTTCAAATGCAGCATCACCTGAACAATAGATACAATGGGTACAAGAGAAATAATAGTTAAGGAATACTGCAGTGAATAACTCACCTCCTGACTGCCACAGCCTTTCCACCATCTATAATGCACTATTCAGGAGTGTGATGGAATACTCTCCACTTACCAAGATAGTTGCAATTCCGAACAACCCTCAAGCTTGACACATCCAGGACAAAGCAGCAATTTTGTTTGTTACCACATCCACAACCTTTCACTCCCTCTAGCACCAATGTTTTGTAGCTGTAGTGTATTGTCTACAAGGTGCACTGCAGAAAATTGTCCAAATTCCTTAGGCTGCACATTCCAAGCCTATGACTACTTCCATCTTGCAGATGCATGGTAATACCAGCACCTGCTAGTTCTCTACTAAGGCAGCCACCATCTTGACTTGAAAATATATCAGCATTTCTTCAGTGTTGATAAGTCAAAATCCTTCAATTCTGAATTTTGGATCTATCTATTACTCATGCACTGCAGTAGTTGAAGAAGGAAGCTCACCAACACCTTTTCGAGGACATTCTAAGGAATGGCAATAAATGCTGGACAGTCAGCAACAACTCCAGGTACCACAAGAGAATAAAGAAATGGTAAATACTTTGTTCAAGACCAAAGTACGTTGGAACCTGAGTCGCTCTTCAGCACTCAAATCTGGAGAAGATCATGGCTAAGTAGGTTGTTGCTTTGAACTCACTAACCTGTGAGTCCCAAAGGCAGGAATTTCCAATCAATAGAAGTAGCTTTTCAGCATAACTCACCTGCAAACAACGAAACAATTGCCAATGATCATTAAATTAACAGCTCAATTATGTCTGTTTATCATTCAAGTCCACCAATGTTTTGCTAAATATTGGCTGTCTTCTCAAAGTTGCATGTCTCCATGTCTAATCAATTACCATTGGTAGTTTCTATTATTTGAACATGGAATTAATTTTCTCAGTTGGGATTAAACTTTGTCATACATTAAAGAATTTATTATCAGCAAATTCAATTTTGTTAAATTAATCAAACTGCACAAACACTCTTAAAAGAATGAATGAATACTATGAAGGTTTTTTTAAATAACATAATATTTTACAATGTTGCCAATTGATTCATAGCTGATTTTGCAAAATACTAAAGTAAGATTGAATGAACAGTTTAGGAAGAGAAACACTTCTCATAAGTGGCATTGGTTCGAGCACTATTCTTACCCAGATTATGGATCACTCTGAAAACAGAAATAGTTGACCAAGTGCACAACCACGGACAGATATTACTTACCAGACATGCCAACAACCACAAGCCCAGGACAGTAGATGAACTCAACATTAGCAAGTGTTAGTAGCGAGTTGAAAGGATACTTCATTTTCTGTGTTAAATAATCCAATCTTTACTTGAAACTGCTACCAGCTCAATATATATCAACCAAATCCTCCAAGGACATAATTAGATTGATATTACTTAGAGTCTTATGAACAAACAGAAGTAAAACCTGCAAAGAAATTGTATTGGAAAAAATGTAGAAATACCTAATGTGGACTGGGATCTCACACACACAATACACTCAGAAAAAATGTCTGCAAAGCATATGTATGAATACCTGGAGAATGTTCCAAAAGGATGCAGGATTGATATGACAAGTAGCTGCAGTGTATTCATTTAATTCTTTCCTGGTATGTGGGCTTCCTTGGCAAAGCCAAGATTTGCTGCACAATCTTAGATATCCTTGAAGGTGGTGGTGAGTTGTCTTCTTGTAGCACTGCCATCCATCTTGTTCAGGTGCACATATCTTCAAGATGGAGATTGAGGTAGTTGATTCTGAGACCAGCGACCTGAATCTTAATAAGGGAAACTGAAGGAATGAGGTATGAGTTAGATATAATGGATTGAAAAGGTTACTGAAACGAAGAACAGTCAGCAGACAATGGCAAACATTCAAACAGCAAATTACTGAATTTAAAAGAATTGTTTAATCTAGTCTGGTGTAAGAGTGCAAAGCAATAGTGGTCAAACCAAGACTTATGAGGGAGGTTAGTGACTTAGAGGCAAACAAATTAGCTGGAAAAAGCAAAAGACCTGAGGATCGGTAGCAGTTTAGAAGTCAGCAAAGAAGGTTCAAGGAGTTGCTTAAAAAATGAAAAGCAGGAGATGAGAGTAAATTTGTGGGGAGAGCATAAGAACTGATTGTAAAACTTTCACTGAGTATGTAAAGAAGAAAAGACTGATGAAAACTAATGTAGGTCTATTACAGTTAATCTGCAGAACTGTAATCCCTCAGTGTTAATTTTTATAAGTGTTCTGTTATTTAATGTAGATTTCCCTCCTGCATCAAATCTTCCAAAAAGCATTATCTCACGTTTTTTCCATATTAAGTTCTATCTGCAATTTCTCTATTTCACTCTCAAGTCTATCTTTACTGGAACATGACATACCATGAATTCTGATCTGTAGGTTTTTATGGACCTCCCACATGTCAAATCAGTAATTGACTGATAACTGCTCCTCCCAACTTACACACCCTAGCTCCAACCTAATACTGTCATAACTTGACCTCCTCAAATTTAGTACCTTCCAGCAAGTTCCTGACTTATCCTTACTCACAGCTATCATAAAACTTAAGAAGTTGTGAACACTGTTTCTAAAATACTGTCCTACTGAAAGCTCAGTCACCTGCCCAGGCTCATTAGCCAATACAAGATCCAGAATGGCCCTTCCTCCAGTTGGACTATCCACATACTGTTTCAATAAACTATTTTGGATTCACTGAACAAATTCTGCCCAGCTTAAACCTCTTCTTCTAAGGGAGTCCCAGTCAACATTGAGGAAGTTAAATATTGTCACCCAATATCACAACGCTGTTGTTAGTGCATCATTCCAGATTCTGCTATGTATTTGTTCTTGAATGTCTCAGTGGTTGTTGGGGTGCATTTAGTATAATTGTTTCAGGGTGATTGCATCTATCTTATTTTTGAGCGCTACCCATATTGCCTCAGTAACCTTCAAATGAGGTGAGATGTGCCCTCCAATATATCCTGTCTGAGTGCAGACATTCTCCCTGATTAATAATGCAAATCCTCTGCCTCTTTTACCTTCCTCTCTGTAGAACATAGGTCAGTAGACGGGTTGCACAATGGCTCAATGGGAATGCAGGTTGTTTCATTGAATTAAAGCTTTAAGCTCGAGGCAATGAATGAAAGAGAAAAGCTCTACTCATTGAATGAACACGTGCAGTTTGTTTAATGGACTAAATGTGTGCAGTTTGTTTGATTGAATCAATGCGTTAAGCATGTGGCTTTCAACGAATGAGAGAACCTCTACTCATTGAATTATCATGTGCAGTCTGTTTCATTGAATGAATGAGTGCAGAAGGATTCACTAAATAAGTGAGTTCTGTTTGTTCCATTGAAACAAGGAATATGGTTTGATTCATTGAATCAATAATCGTACTTCGATTCAATGATTCAATGAATGCAGTTTGTATAATTGAATGGAAGCGTTGAGCTTGACACATTGAATGAATGAGAAAAGCTCTCTCATTGAATGAACACGTGCAGTTTGGTTCATGGAGAAAATGTGTAAAGGTTTGACATTGAATGAATGAGAGTAGCTGTATTCATTGAATTGACAAATGCAGTTTGCTTCATGAACTAAATGTGTGCAATTTGTTTGATTGAATCGATGTGTTAAGCTTGTGGCATTGAACGAATGAGAGTACATCTGCTCATTAAATTAACATTGAATGAACGAGTCAAGTAGGATTCACAAAATAAGTGAGTTTTGTTTGTTCCGTTGAAACAATGAATATGGTTTGATTCATTGAATCAATGATTGTAGTTTGATTGAATGATTAAATGATTGCAGTTTGTTTCCTTAAATGAAAACGGTGAGCTTGACTCTTTGAATGAATGAGAGAAGCTCTACTCATTGAATTAAGATGGGCAGTTTGGTTCATGTAGTCAACGTGTGCAGTTTGATAGAGACAATGAGTGAACTTGTGCCATTGAATGAATGTGAGTAGCTCTACTCATTGAATTGAACGTGTGCAGCTTCTTTCATTGACTGAACGTAGGAATAAGGGAGATAGGTTTGTTCCATTAAAACAAGGAATAAGGTTTAATTTATTGAATCAATGAGTGCCGTTTGTTTCATTATAGGAAAATGGTGAGCTTGACACGTTGAATGAATGAGAGAAGCTCTACTCATTGAATTAAGACGGGCAGTTTGATAGAGACAATGTGTGAAACTTGTGCCATTGAATGAATGTGAGTAGCTCTACTCATTGAATTGACAAGTGCAGCATCTTTCATTGAATGAACGTATGCAATTTGGTTCCCTAAATAAGGGAGTTAGGTTTGTTCCATTGTAACAAATATGGTTTGATTCATTGAATCAATGACTGTAGTTTGATCGAATGATTCAATGATTGCAGTTTGTTTCAATAAATGAAATCGATGAGCTTGACTCATTGAATGAATGAGAGAAGCTCTACTCATTGAATTAAGGCGGGCATTTTGGTTCATGTAGTCAACGTGTGCAGTTTGATAGAGACAATGAGGGAACTTGTGCCATTGAATGAATGTGAGTAGCTCTACTCATTGAATTGAAACTGTGCAGCTTCTTTCATTGAATGAACGTAGGAATAAGGGAGTTAGGTTTGTTCCATTAAAACAAGGAATAAGGTTTAATTTATTGAACCAATGAGTGCAGTTTGTTTCATTATAGGAAAATGGTGACCTTGACACGTTGAATGAATGAGAGAAGCTCTACTCATTGAATTAAGATGGGTAGTTTGATAGAGACAATGTGTGAAACTTGTGCCATTGAATGAATGAATAGCTCTACTCATTGAATTGACAAGTGCAGCATCTTTCATTGAATGAACGTATGCAGTTTGGTTCCCTAAATAAGGGAGTTAGGTTTGTTCCATTGTAACAAATATGGTTTGATTCATTGAATCAATGATTGTAGTTTGATCGAATGATTCAATGATTGCAATTTGTTTCCTTAAATGAAATCGATGATCTTGACTCATTGAATGAATGAGAGAAGCTCTACTCATTGAATTAAGGCGGGCATTTTGGTTCATGTAGTCAACGTGTGCAGTTTGATAGAGACAATGAGGGAACTTGTGCCATTGAATGAATGTGAGTAGCTCTACTCATTGAATTGAAACTGTGCAGCTTCTTTCATTGAATGAACGTAGGAATAAGGGAGGTAGGTTTGTTCCATTGAAACAAGGACCAAGGTTTGATTTATTGAATCAATGATTGTAGTTTGATTCAATGAATCAATGATTGCAGTTTGCTTCATTCAATGAAAATGGTGAGCTTGGCACATTGAATGAATGAGAGAAACTCTACTCATTGAATTAAGAAGGGTAGTTTGATAGAGACAATGTGTGAAACTTGTGCCATTGAATGAATGTGAGTAGCTCTACCCATTGAATTGAACGTGTGCAGCTTCTTTCATTGAATGAATGTAGGAATAAGGAAGATAGGTTTGTTCCATTAAAACAAGGAATAAGATTTGATTTATTGAATCAATGAGTGCAGTTTGTTTCATTATATGACAATTGTGAGCTTGACACGTTGAATGAATGAGAGAAGCTCTACTCATTGAATTAAGCTGGGTATTTGATAGAGACGATGTGTGAAACCTGTGCCATTGGATGAATGAGAGTAGCTCTACTCAATAATTGACAAGTGCAGCCTCTCTCATTGAATGAACGTATGCACTTTTGTTCACTAAATAAGGGAGTTAGGTTTGTTCCATTGAAACAAGGAATAATGCATGATTCATTGAATCAATGATTGTAGTTTGATTCAATGATTCAATGAATGCAGGTTGTTTCATTGAATGAAAGCGTTAAGCTTGACACATTGAATGAATGAGAGAAGCTCTACTAATTGAATTCTGACATGCAGTCTGTATCATTGAGTAAATGAATGCTGTTTGCTTCATTGAATGAATGCGTTTTGCTCGTGGCATTGAATGACTGACCGGAGCTCTACTCTTTTAATTCGGACATACAGTGCATTTCATTGAATGAATGTGTGCAGTTTGATTCACGAAGTAAATGAGTTAAGTTTGTTTGATTGAATCCATCAATACTGTTTGATTCATTGACTCAATGACTGCAGTTTGATTCAATGATTGAATGAATGCAGTTGGTTTCATTGAATGAAAGTGCTAATCTCGAGACATTGAATAAACAAGAAAAGCTGTACTTATTGAATTAATACGTGCAGTCTGTTTCATTTAATGAATGCATACAGTTTGTATCATTAAATGAACGCGTGTGATTTCTTTCAGTGAATGAATGGCAAAAGCTAGATTCATTGTAATAGGACTTGCAGTATTTCTCATCGAATGAATGTTTGCAGTTTGATTCATTAATTGCATGAATGCAGTTAAGTTCACTCCACAAATGAGTAAAGTTTGTACAATTAAATCAATGAATTACATTTGGTTCTTTGAATCAATGATTGAAATATGAATGAATGAATGAATGAATGCAGGTTGTTTCATTGAATTAAAGCGTTAAGCTCGAGGCATTGAATGAAAGAGAAAAGCTCTACTCATTGAATGAACACGTGCAGTTTGTTTAATGGACTAAATGTGTGCAGTTTGTTTGATAGAATCAATGCGTTAAGCATGTGGCTTTCAACGAATGAGAGAACCTCTACTCATTGAATTATCTTGTGCAGTCTGTTTCATTGAATGAATGAGTGCAGAAGGATTCACTAAATAAGTGAGTTCTGTTTGTTCCATTGAAACAAGGAATATGGTTTGAGTCATTGAATCAATAATCGTACTTTGATTCAATGATTCAATTAATGCAGTTTGTATAATTGAATGGAAGAGTTGAGCTTGACACATTGAATGAATGAGAGAAGCTCTCTCATTGAATTAACACTTTGCAGTTTTGTTCAGGAGTGAATGTGTGCAGTTTGATTGAGACAATGTGTGATGCTTTTGACATTGAATAAATGAGAGTAGCTGTATTCATTGAATGGACAAATGCAGTTTGCTTCATGAGTGCAAATGTGTGCAATTTGTTTGATTGAATCAATGTGTGAAGATTGTGGCATTGAACGAATGAGAGTACATCTGCTCATTGAATTAACATTGAATGAACGGGTCCAGTAGGATTCACAAAATAAGTGAGTTTTGTTTGTTCCATTGAAACAAGGAATGTAGTTTGATTCATTGAATCAATGATTGTAGTTTGATTCAATGATTGCAGTTTGTTTTCTTAAATGAAAACGGTGAGCTTGATGCATTGAATTAAGACGGGCAGTTTGGTTCATGTACTGAACGTGTGCAGTTTGATCGAGAGAATGAGTGAAACTTGTGCCATTGAATGAATGTGAGTAGCTCTACCCATTGAATTGAACGTGTGCAGCTTCTTTCATTGAATGAACGTAGGAATAAGGAAGATAGGTTTGTTCCATTAAAACAAGGAATAAGATTTGATTTATTGAATCAATGAGTGCAGTTTGTTTCATTATATGACAATTGTGAGCTTGACACGTTGAATGAATGAGAGAAGCTCTACTCATGATTTGACAAGTGCAGCCTCTCTCATTGAATGAACGTATGCACTTTTGTTCACTAAATAAGGGAGTTAGGTTTGTTCCATTGTAACAAGGAATAATGCATGATTCATTGAATCAATGATTGTAGTTTGATTCAATGATTCAATGAATGCAGGTTGTTTCATTGAATGAGAGCGTTAAGCTTGACACATTGAATGAATGAGAGAAGCTCTACTAATTGAATTCTGACATGCAGTCTGTATCATTGAGGAACTGAATGCTGTTTGCTTCATTGAATGAATGCGTTTTGCTCGTGGCATTGAATGACTGACCGGAGCTCTACTCTTTTAATTCGGACATACAGTGCATTTCATTGAATGAATGTGTGCAGTTTGATTCACGAAGTAAATGAGTTAAGTTTATTTGATTGAATCCATTAATACTGTTTGATTCATTGACTCAATGACTGCAGTTTGATTCAATGATTGAATGAATGCAGTTGGTTTCATTGAATGAAAGTGCTAATCTCGAGACATTGAATAAACAAGAAAAGCTGTACTTATTGAATTAATACGTGCTGTCTGTTTTAGTTAATGAATGCATACAGTTTGTATCATTGAATGAACGCATGCGGTTTCTTTCAGTGAATGAATGGCAAAAGCTAGATTCATTGGGATAGGACTTGCAGTATTTCTCATCGAATGAATGTTTGCAGTTTGATTCATTAATTGCATGAATGCAGTTAAGTTCACTCCACAAATGAGTAAAATTTGTACAATTAAATCAATGAATTACATTTGGTTCTTTGAATCAATGATTGAAATATGAATGAATGAATGAATGAATGCAGGTTGTTTCATTGAATTAAAGCGTTAAGCTCGAGGCATTGAATGAAAGAGAAAAGCTCAATGAACTCGTTTAATGAACTAAATGTGTGCAGTTTGTTTGATTGAATCAATACGTTAAGCATGTGACTTTCAACGAATGAGAGAACCTCTACTCATTGAATTATCATGTACAGTCTGTTTCATTGAATGTATGAGTGCAGAAGGATTCACTAAATAAGTGAGTTCTGTTTGTTCCATTGAAACAAGGAATATGGTTTGATTAATTGAATCAATAATCGTACTTTGATTCAATGATTCAATTAATGCAATTTGTATAATTGAATGGAAGCGAGAGTAGCTGTATTGAATAAATGAGAGTAGCTGTATTCATTGAATGGACAAATGCAGTTTGCTTCATGAACTAAATGTGTGCAATTTGTTTGATTGAATCAATGCGTGAAGCTTGTGGCATTGAAGAAATGAGATTACATCTGCTCATTGAATTATCATCTGCAGTCTGTTTCATTGAATGAACAAGTCCAGTAGGATTCACAAAATAAGTGAGTTTTGTCTGTTCCATGGTAACAAATATGGTTTGATTCATTGAATAAATGATTGTCGTTTGATTGAATGATTCAATGATTGCAGTTTGTTTCCTTAAATAAAAACGGTGAGCTTGACTCATTGAATGAATGAGAGAAGCTCTACTCATTGAATTTAGACGGGCAGTTTGGTTCATGTACTGAACGTGTGCAGTTTAATAGAGACAATGAGTGAACTTGTGCCATTGAATGAATGTGAGTAGCTCT